>NW_006921634.1:1981128-2001945 GCF_000298275.1 Orycteropus afer afer
CAAAAAAATTATCATTTTAATTGTTTTTAAGTGTACAATTCAGTGACATATTTACATTCACCACATTGTGCAATCATCACTACTATTTATTTTCAAACATTTCCCAAAAAGAAACTCAGTATCCTTTAAGTAATAGCTTTCCATTTCCACCCCTTGCTCAAGCCCCTAACTACCACCAATGAACTTTTCTATCAATGCATTTGCCTATTGTAAATATTTATATTATATATATAGTCCTGTTATCAAACTGATTCTGACTCGTACTAACTCTAAACGACAGAGTAAAACTGTCCCATAGGTTTTCTGAGACTAGAAATCTTTACAGAAGCTAGCTGCCACATCTTTCTCCCATGGAGCGTCTGGTGGGTTTGTCTGCTGACCTTTCAGTTAGCAGCCAAGGACTTTAATTTCTACACTAAGTGAGACAGTATAGTTTTCATTCTTTTGTATCTGTCTTATTTCACTTAGCATAATGTTTTCAAAGTTCATCCGTGTTGTAGCATGTAGGAGAATGCCATTTCTCTTAATGACTGAATAATATTCCATTGTATGGATATATCAATAGGAACTCTGGTAGCATAGTGCCTAAGGCACTTGACTGCTAACCAGAAGGCTGGAGGTTCAAACCCACCAGCCACTCCTCAGAAGAAAATTTGGGCAATCTACTTCGGTAGTGATACTGCCTCGGCAACCCAAGGAGGGGTCATTACGAGTAGGGTCTGACTTGATGGCACACAACAACAACAACAACATGGATATATCACAATTTGGTTATCCATTCATCTGCTGAAAGTCGTTTTGGTTGTTTGCACTTTAGAAGTATTAACAATAATAAAATAGTTATATTAATAAAAAAATTTAATATACACATATAATATCTATATATACAGTATTTCTATACATTAATATCACACTCAAGTACAATTTTGCTGAAGATAATTCAAAAATGGTTGCAGCAGTATGTTGACAAGTAACTTCCAGAAATTCAAGCTGGATTCAGAAGAAGGCATGGAAAACAGGTGTATCAATGTGGATGTCAGATGGATCTTGGCTGAAAGCAAAGAATACCAGAAATATATTTACCTGTATTTTATTGATTATGAAAAGGCATTCAACTGTGTAGATCATAACCAATTATGAAAAGCATTGCAAAGAATGGAAATTCCAGAACACCTCATTGTACTCATGAGGAACCTGTACATAAACCAAGAAGTGTCATTTGAACAGAAGGAGAAGATACTGCATTATTTAAAATCAGGAAAGTTGTGCATTAGAGTTGTATCCTTCCATCATACTTACTCAGGCTGTATGCTGAGTAAATAATCCAAGAAGCTGGATTATATGAAGAACTCAGCATTAGGAATAGAGACTCATTAACAATCTGTGATATGCAGATGACACATTTCTTGCAGAGAGTGAAGATGACTTGAAGCATCTATACAGCCTTCAGTATGGATTGCAACTCAACATGAAAACAAAAATTCTCACATCACCATAAACGGAGAAAAGATTGAAATGATCAGGGATTCCATTTTATTTGGGTCCACAATCAACACCCATGGAAGCAGTAATCAAGAAATCAGACAACATATTACTCTGAGCAAATCTGCTGCAAAAAACCTCTTTGAAGTGTTAAAGAGCAGAAATGTCACTTTGAAGACTAAAGTGCACCTGACTCAAGCCATGGTATCTTCAGTAGTGTAACATGCATGTAAAAAATGAACAATGAATAAAGAAGACCAAAGAAGAATTGATGCTTTTGAATTGTGTTGGTGAAGAATACTGAAAATACCATGGACTGCCAGAAGAACAAAAAAAATCTGTCCTGGAAGAAGTACAGCCAGAATGCCCTTTAGAAGTAAAAATGGCAGACTTTATCTCACATATGTTGGTCATTTTGTCAGCAGGGACTATTTCCTGGAGAAGGATATCATGCTTGGTAAAGTAGAAGGTGAGCAAAAAAGGAGAAGACCCTCAATGAGATGGGTTGACACTGTAGCTGCAACGATGGGCTCAAGTATAGCAAGGATTATGGGGATGGCACAGGATTGGGCAGTGTTTCATTTTGTTGTACATAGGGTCACTGTGAGTAGGAACTGACTCAACATCACCTAACAAAATAAATCTCTATTACTTTCTATTGCTCCTTTCAGTTCTGTCAGAGTTTTCTTCACATATTTTGGGACTTAGATGATAGATGTGTATATATATTAATTGTTATATTTTCTTCATGAATTGCCCCTTTTACCATTATATAATGCCCTTTTTTTGTCTCTTGTAACTGATTTTGACTTAAGATATATTTGATCTAATATAGCTATCTTCTCACTCTCACTTTAAATCTATTTGTGTCCAGGTTGTATAGACAGCATATAGATAAAGCATGTTTTTCTTTTGTTGTTCCTTTATATGTTTGTTTTGTTCATTCTGCCAATCTATTCTTTTGATTGGTGAATTAAACCCATTTACACTTAAGGGAATTTCTAATAATGAAGAACTTCTACTATTTTGCTACTTTTCTGTGTGAATCTTATCCTTCGTGTTTTCTAATACTGTCATGTTTTGTGTTTTGTTGATGTTTTGTGATGAATAATTTTGATTCCCACTTCCTTTCCTTTTGTATACCTTTTTTAAGGATATTTTCTTTATTATTACCATGAAGATTACATTTTGCATTTTAAATTTATGGCAGCCTAGTTAAAATTGATACCAACTTAACTTCAATAACATTAAAAAACTCTATATTGCTATTTCTCCTTGCCTCCATCAATTTACACTATTGTTTTCACCAATTACATCTTCATACATAATATGTCCAATAACATATAATTATACTTACTTTCAGGCATTTGTCTTTAAAAAGTACTTAGGACATAACTTATATCATAAGGCCATAGGATCCTATGGTAAGGACCATAATGATCATAGATTTACTTTCCCAACTACCATACATTTTCTCATGAACTTACATTTAAAGGAGATTTTACATATATATATGTATATATATACCTTTGAGTTACTGTCTAATGTCATTTCTTTTCTATCTGAAGAACTTCCTTCAGCATTTCTTATAGGGCAAGTCTAGTCATAATGAAATACCTTAGCTTTTGTTTATCTGGAAATGCTTTTATTTTCCCCATATTTTTGAAGAAGAGTTTTGTTAGATACATACATCTTAGTAGACAGTTCTTTTCTTGCAGCAATTTAAGGATCTAGTTTTGACAGTCTGGTAGATAGATGATGACTTTATTCACATGCATTAGAAATACAAGGAAAGAGATAAGTTCTCAGAAAAAGAAAGAGCTCAGTTTTTCACCTTTATTCCACTAATACAGAAAACAAAAAATAAAATGAATGTGTTTCTAAGTGGACCTGAGGTTTTATACTTTGACTCACTCATTTGTTGAAAACATATATTGTGCTATCCTCCCAGGTCTTAAAACGGGAAATAGAATGGAAGTAAGAAGCAATTTTGGCAGAAGGAAACCAAACAAGTAATTATAATCCACTATGATACATCTTTCATTGCTATGTAAAAAAAAAAAAAACTCTGTTATTATTCTTAAAAACTACCTAGAGATCATATATTTACCCTGTACTCAGAAATTTATTTTTTTGTCAAGTCATTGCTGAATCCTTGCTTCTAGTCAGAGCAAAAGAATTTCTATTTCTTGTTAAGTGAAAAATTTGAAGTCCCTATTGATAATCTCCTTCTGTAGTGATACTACCTCAGAAACCTAAGGAAGGGTTTGAGTCAGATCTGACTCAACTGCAGTGCATTTTGTTTGTTTTATTGGTATACAGAAGAATTGTATAGCTTCCAAGGCTATCCTAAACTATATCCAGAAACTAAGCTCTGGAGATAATACTGACAAAGTGTTTGAACTAAGATGCTTCCAAGCAAAAGTCAAATATATTCATTCTCAAACTGCCATACTCAAGAAAGATTGGGCTGAAAGCCTAGTTTTTAAAATTCAGAGAATACTTTAGTAAGACCACATAGATTCTTTTGTGCTGGTTTTGGTAACCGTTACAACTGAGAGTATTATTTCTATAAATATTCTCTCAGTATTACAATTTGAAAAATTTACTAAGACCTGTAACCAAACAAACTGCCATCGAGTTGACTGTCTCACAGTGACCCTATAGGACAGAGCAGAACTGCCCCATATGGTTTCCAAGGCTCTAAATCTCTATGGAAGCAGACTGCCTCACTTTCTCCCATGGAGTGTCTGGTGAGTTTGAATCACCGACCTTTTGGTCAGCAGCTTTCACCACTATGCTACCAGAGCTACTAAAATATACCTAAGTCTATGGAAGAGAAAGGAGGGGGTGTCTGAAGGAAACAGATGTTATAAAACTTTTGTTCTTTACCTTTTATGTATGAACTATTTAGAAGACCTTTGTGAATTGAAACAGGTAATACTGATACTAGTGCATCTCAGAGTTATTCTGAATATTTCCAAAGAATGCTGAGGTTTAACACTTATTTTTGATAAAAATAATTTAATAACCGCATCCTGAACAAGTTTATAGGGAGAACGGTTTCTATAATATTTTGGCACATCTCAGATATAGAGAAATTTTGGATCAATACGTGCTCTGGTGGTCATTTATACTATGCCTATCATGGCTTTGATTATAGGATGGACAGAGATTAGAAAATAAGTAGATCTCAATTTAGCCCAAGACAATTGGCATAACAGGCAAGACTTAGTTAATGCCCACATCCTCAGAGGCCCCATAAGTCCAGTAATAACTTTGAATCAGGAAAGAAGTAACTTGGACTTAATAGAAGCTATTTACATTCATGCCAACTTATTAAAGAACACTATATGTTCAAACCAAAAATTGCTGCAGTTGATACCCTCAAGAACTTAGGTACCCTCTAGAGGGTGACATTTTACTGTGCTGACAGTAGAATTTATGTTTGTAAAATAAATTTTAATATTGAAGGGAAAAAAATGACTACCAAATAAATATTATACATAGAACACAATTTGTCATACACACACTATTATATAGTATGTGAAATAAAACTCTATTCACATACAAAGTATGACTCATTTATTTGCACAGTTACCAGTTACTCAACTGATAAATTCTTAATACTGCATTAACTACAGTCAAAATAAATAATTTCTAAGAAATTTAGGATTGACATTATAATATGGCTTAATTTAAATTCTTCCTTTTAATTTCAAAACATTTGAGCTTCAAAAATATTGTTCACTGTGGCCTAATTGTAATTTCGAGCCAAGAACAACAATATTTGTCATTTCAGCTATCATCTCAGATCCTTTTGTTTTTTTAAGTTTGTACCTCTTTGTTTCTCTATTTCTTCAACAAAAATGAGAAGAACCAAATATATTTTTTGTTTGTTTGTTTGATGGGAAGATGTTGAGTTCTATGCTGCAATTTCTAAAAAATCTCAAGGTGGACTTAAATGATATCACAACAAGAATATTAAGCTAGAACTGGATATTAGGAAGGGAGCTCTGGTGGTGTGGTGCCTAAAGCATCTGACTGCTAACCAGAAGGCTGGTGGTTCAAACCCACTAGCCATTCCTTGGAAGGAAGGTTGGGCAATCTACTTCCGTAGCGATACCACCTCAGAAACCCAAGGAAGGGTCGCTATGAGTTGAGTTTTTTTGTTTGTTTGTTTGTTTTTTGGATATTAGGAAACCTGAGAAATTTTACGCTAAATCAAATTACCTTTCTGAATTTTGTGTTCTTCTCACTAATGTTTGAATTCTATTTCTGTAGTTTGGATGTTTTGATTGTTCTATACACTTGCTCTGAAAATATCCAATAAAATCATTCATACTAAAGCAGCTCTGCCTTGTTGTAAACTCCATTTCCAAGACTATTTGCATTGAACAAAGACCATACCCTGAATTAAAACACAAGATCTAATAATGCGCTTTTGTCAGCTTGGAGGGGCATGTTTCTAGGGAGTATGGAGTAAAGTGGTAGGAAAAGGCAAAGCTTCTCCATGCCTTTAACTCCATGCATGTGAGTTTATGCCATTTTAAAGTTACCTGTAAAGACCCTCTCTGCTCATTCTAGCCCACTCCAGCTGGTTTAGCTTCCAATAATCTAGACAATGAGGTCTGCAGAAAGAGAAAATAACATATTTTTATTGTACAATCATTGTCTTTTTAAGGAACTTACTTTATGATAGAACAATTTTCTTGTGTGTGGAAGTTTTTATTTACCTGGTGAGCAATCGTAGATGGAGGAGAGGCTAACTGTGGAAATGTGGATCCCATCACCCTTTGTGGAAATCTGTTGCCATCAAGTTGCCTCCAACTCAGGGCAGCTGCATGGGTTACAGAGTAGAAATGCTCTATGGGGTTTCCAGGGTTGTAATCCTTATAGAAGCAGATTGCCATGTCTTTCTACAATGGTTTGTGCTTGACTACTAACTTATAGTTTTGTGGGTTTGAACTGCCAACCTTAAGATTAGTAGTTGAGCGTAAATTGTTTGCATAACCCAGCGATCATATGGAAATATTCAGGTTTCACATTTTTGGAACATATTTACAGAATTGATCATATCAGTTGTGATGGCTAATGATATGTGTCTACTTGAGTAGGCCATGATTCCCAGTAATTTGTAATTACTCTCCATTATATGTGTTGTAATCCTAAAACTCTATATGTCAATGAGGCAAGATTGGTGTGTGGTGTATCTTGAGTCTTACCCTTACTAGAGGGCCTGACTCAAGTCACAGCCTTATTCAAGTCACACCCTTACTCAAATTATGCCCTTATTCAAGTTGCAACCTTACGTAAGTTATATTACTCTATCTGATATAAGAGGTGTTTCCTTGAGGGTGTGACCTAACTGCAATATATATGAACACTCTGTCAAAGCTCTCTCTTGCTCTAGATCTTGCATCTGATTCATCATTGTCTGACTTGCAGTTCTTGGGACTTGGGCTAGCAGCCTGTCACTTGACATGCCAACTTTGTGTTTTTCAGCTCCTTCAACTTCATGAGTCAAGAGAAGCCTTCAGCCTGATGTTTGACCCACAAATTTTGGAATTGTTGCTTCCACCACCATATGAACCATCTCCTTGAGATAAATCTCTCTCTATAGATATTTTTTATATATGCTTCACTGGTTTTGTTTCTCTAGAAAATCCAGCCTAAAACATAAGCCAAGTATTTTAATCTTCTTTGCACCATACAAATAAGCTGCCCTTATTAAATAAATTTCAGTTTTCTATAGTCTAAAGCACAAAGCCAAGTTAAGAATAGCAAAAAGTAGAATTTAAGAGAGAGACTTTATGTTTTCATTGCTAAAAAGTATTCATAAGTTAATAATACTACAAGCTGGTTATTTTGTAGTTTTCCTTCATACTTTTACTTTTAATGACTCTGTGTTATCAATGGAATAAAGGTCAATATATTATACTTTATATATATGTGAGAAAAAAACAAAATTCAGCCTATGTAAAAATATATTGCTATTCTGTATCCATTATATAAAACATTTGTATTGAAGTAGTTATTAATTATTTTTTCAACATAAAATTTTGAAGCTCTAATGTATGTTTGGAATATGTATATGACATTGAGTTAAAGTCATAGTTGAAAAGTTTTTAGATACAAATACTTGTGTGCAAAAGTTTATATCAGTTGCTAAAACCTAGAAAAAAATGCCAATCAAGTGCTACATGGATAAGGAAACTGTGGTGTATCTATACAATAGAATATTTACTACTCATCGATAAGAATGAATAAACTACATACTATGCAATAGCATAGTGTGGATGAATGTCAAAAGTTTATGCAAGATGAAAGACAACAGGTACAATATACTACATATTCCATTTATTTGAAATTTTACAAGAGGAAAAATGAGAGAGACAAAAATCCTATTAATAGTTGCCAGATACTATGGATCGGAGGAAATTGTCTACAAAGAGGCACAAGGAAACTTCTGGGAGTGGTTAAAGAGTTACATAACTTTGTAAAATTCATAGAACTGTACACCTTAAATGAGTGAATTTTACCGTATATAGATGATTTCTCAATTAACTTAAATTTAGAAAGACTGGGCTTTTAGAAGTTGGAGCACATGTCTGTTTTACTTGCGTTAAGTATTATGTATTCAACAAGCATAACAAAGCTTCATAAATGCTTTTTGTCAATAATATGATGCTGCTAATTAACATTCTTTATCAGCACCTAGCAATGCTCCACAGGAGAAAGATGTGGTAGTATGCTTCTGTAAAAATTACAGCCTTGCTACTCTATCCTATAGCGTTGCTATGAGTTGGAACTGACTCGATTGCATTGGGATTTTTTTTTTTTTTTGAATGGCAAGTAGACCACAGTTTGCTTTTTACTACTGACTATATTATTTTATAATTTTAGGGACTTTGATTTAGCTAAATTCATTAGGCATAGAGATTTGAATATAACACCTTTGCTTCATATTGTTGTTGTTGTTGTTATGTGCCGTGGAGTCAGACCTGACTCATAGCGGCCCCTCCTTGGGTTTCCAAGGCAGTATCACTACGGAAGTAGATTGCCCCATCTTCCTTCCGAGGAGTGGCTGGTGGGTTTGAACCGCCAGCCTTCTAGTTAGCAGTCAAGTGCCTTAGGCACTATGCCACCAGAGCTCCCTTGCTTCATATAGTGTCACAAAATTCTACTTCAGACTGTAGGAGAACAGAGGTGCATTTGTTCTTTCACTTTGACTCTGTTTTGATGCCGCTGGCACCTTCCTCCTACTTTTGTTTTTGCTTCCAGCAATATTCACCTTCAATTTGTCAAAAATAGATAGTGTAAATCAAAGTCACATAATCAACAGTAAAGAAATGGTTCAACATAAAATACTGAGTTTGTCAAAACCACTGATAAGTCTTTTTTAAGATTCTTCTTTTAATATACTTGAAGATTTAGATGTTCTTCTGGGAGCTGTATGAGAATATTCCTTCATATAATTCAGTCAGCCTCCAGAATCAAATAGTAGTTACTTGGCGTTAAAAAAAATTAGTGGTTATATTTACAACATAAACTTATTTATAAACATGCAATTCTTACAGTTAGTTTCAGAGCTAGGTGTGTGTAGACATAATTTTATTCATAGCATTTTTTTTTTTCCATTTAAAAGACTCACTTTTATTTTTTAGGTTCTACTAGATTGTATTTATAGGTACTTTCGACATTACTAAACACTATAATACTACATCTGCTTATGTGACAAAGTGATTACATTTACATAATTTTTATCTAATTTCTGAGATTGTGGTGTTCTGACCATAAAATATAGTTGGTATTATTATCCAAGTAAAATAACACAAATCAAGGGAAAGAAGATGAAGTCTTAACAAAATAAAACAAGGAATGGGTATTTTTTGTAAGAGATTATAACAGTAGGAAAAGGCATCTAGGTTTCTGAGGAAGAGGTGGGTCTGGTGAATCTCTAAGGTAAGGGAAATTGTCCTTTAACACCTGTGATGGTTAAAGTTATGTGTCAGCTTGGCTAGGCCAGGATTCTCAGTAGTCTGGCAGATATATAATGAATGGAGTTTGGCAGTTAGGTGATGGTGTAATTTGATACCACTACATTGATGTAGTTACTCTCATTTTGTAATGTAATGCAATCATATGACTCCATGATGTGATCTGATATGATAAGCCAATCAATTGTAAGGGGATTTTCCTTGGGGATGAGGCCTGCATCCAATATATATGAATGCCTGGCAAAGCTCATAGTTTTTTTCTTTTTTTTTTTCTCTTTCTCTGGATCCTACATCTGGTTTATTGTCATGTGGCCTCCTATTCTTGGGACCTGAGCCAGCAGCCTGACTATATCTCCTGTCAGTCTTAGAATTTGTCAGCCTCCACAGCCTGTGAGCCAGCAGCCTGCCATCTTACCTGTTGATCTTGGTTCATTAGTTCTTGCAGCTACATAAGTCACGAGAAGCCTCCAAACTGACATCTGACCCATAGACTTGGGACTTGCCAGCCTCTACAAGAGTGTGAGCCATTTCCTTAAGATAAATACTTTTTTCTCCTTCTCCTTCACTCTCTGGATGTGTATTTTATATATGTTCACCAGCTTACACACACACACACAGAGAAAGAAGGATATATATATATATATATACACACAAAAAAAAATAGGCTTATATATACATATAAATAAATAAAGACATATTTTTAAAAATCAGAAATGAATACTTGGAGGAGTCATTAAATTTGTCAAAAGTCTCAGAATGCAAAATTTTCCATGAAAGAAGGGTACATTTTACATTGATTCATGCATAACCAACCTTCAACTTTTTTTAGTGGATTGACCAAAAACAATGCAATAACTTTAATACATGGAGACTATAGATCTGCATCTGAATGCACAAACATATACCTGCACACTTTTATAAACTTGAGCAAAACACCAGCTATATGCAAAATGCTCCATTAGCCTGAGCCTTATTTCTAAATGAAGTTAGATCACTGTCTTTCAAAGCAGGATAACCTTTGTAATTCTTGGTCTTCCCCAGAAATTCAGTGAATAGCAAGGTCCTAAATATGAGTCCAGGGATTTTGAACTTTTTACCAATTTCTCTTCCCGCCCCCCAGCATGCAAAACCAACCCACACTCAATGGCAGGTAAGCCAGTTTTGGGAAACACTGAATCAGATGGCTTTGAAGGAAAATTCTAGCTTTGAAAAGTTTTAGATAAATAGTGAAAGTGATATTATTAAAGTGTGCACTAAGTAAGTGCTTCAGGTCGTTTATTGCCTATTGTTCATTAACTGTCCAGTGGCACGGTTTATACAGTCACTTTCTTTTAGCCTTAGTTCCTTTTATTTAGCCAAAATAAGCTTAATCTTTTAACCCTTGCTTTTATGACCTACACATCTGCCTGTTTGATATTTTGTCTAGTTTGACCACCAACTTTTTCATAAAAGCCATCAAAAGCCTTAGCAAATTGACTTAAGGCAGATAAAAAGCAGTGATCTGAGGATAAATAACATTAATGCTTTTATATAAAATACCGAAGTTGTGAGCCTTCACCCTTTCCCCTTCTGTTATTTCAGAGGACATGCTGATGTATACCAGCTGAAAATTTTCAAAGCTCTTTCCTTTAATCTCACGCTCTGAAAATGATCTGCAAATTCCAATATGAGGTTTATGTTCGCCTTGTAAATGCCAAAGTATTTCTTAAAGATACAATCATGCTGGCACTGAAGTTTTGCAGATAATTCCTTGGAAGAAATTTAAACAAGATATTTATCTGAACATGGTTAAAAATGACCATTTTAGGAATTTTGTTCCATTCAGAGAAAGATATCTACTTTGAGATTTTTTTAAATGATGTGAAATTTTGAAAAATAGAGAAATTGATACAATGTAAACTTTTATTCTAGAACACATGTCTGTACACAACTAGACATAAGCACTGGAAAATGATGCTAGGTGATTTATTACCATAAACAAAAGGTCACTAAATCCTTTAAGTCACATGAGCCTTGTATCATTTAGAATAGGCTGCATAATGAGCTATTCTACTGACAAATAACTAACAACATCAAATGACAGTTGCTTAAAAATAACAAATACTTATTGCTCACATACATTAACTGCACAATGGAGGTCTGCAAGCAGGTTCTGCTTTTATAGCTACTCGGGATCCAGAGGGATGGAGGCCCCATCCTGCTTGCTCACTACAGTATTAAATTGGCAACAGAAATTTGTCGCAGGCTCTTAAAACTTTGACCAGCACATGACACACATTTTCCTGTTCACATAGCATTGATCAAAGCATGTCATATGCCCACACCTATCTTCAAAAGGAAGAAGCTCTGGTGGAACAGTGCCTAAGACATTAGACTGCTAAACAGAAAGTTCAAACCCAGCAGCCACTCCATGGAAGGAAAATGGGGCGATCTCCTTATGTAAAGATTTACTCCCTCGGAAACCCAATGAGGGGATTTAGGTTTTGTCTTTGTTGTTGTTTGTTATTTTCATAAGGAGCAGAGAAAGGCAATTCCTGCCATGTGAACAAAGAAGGTGAGCTGTAAATAAGTGATGAACAGCATAATTGACCATCACAGGCCTCTACCTTTCAAGAATTGGGTAATAGTATCATACACTTAAAGAAGTCCTGGTGGTGCAGTTGTTAAACACTTGGTTGATAACTGAAATGTTGGAGCTTCAAACTGCTCTTGGGAGAAAGATGTGGCAGCCTGCTTCTGTAAAGATTTATAGCCTTGAAAACCCCATGGGGCAGTTCTACTCTAACTTGTAGCAGCGCTATGAGTAGGAATTGTCTCAACAGCAATGGGTTTTCACCAGATCACATACTTACAGGCCCTGAGAATGGTGCAGAAACTTAGATGTGAGACAACCACCTGGGAAATGCTGACTCACATGCAAAGAAGCAACAGAAACTAAGTCAGTGTGAGAGAAGCTACACAGAAAGGGTGACTATGGTGCAAAGCCAGTAGGGCTATATAAAGTTTTGAAACAGAGAATGAAAAATGAGACTTGAAGTAGTTTTTCTGCTGATTCATGTTCAAATATAGAGGTTTTGGTGTGCCGTTGGTTTCAAGAAGAGGCATGGTCAGAGGAACTGGACACAGTGAAGAATACACTCAGTATATTTTTTATTAAATTGAATATTTAATTCAGTGCTTGATAAACTCAATACTTCACCAACGGTTAGTAGGTTTATTTTTATTAGGTAATTATGATGAAACTGGAGATACTAACATTTGAAACAAGAAGCTAATTATGAATAGTGTATATGACACTTCAAAATTGAAGTTGGTTATTCTTAAGTTTACTTTAGTAGACAAAATGATGCTGTTCAATAATTGCTGCTGGATCTCAGAGACCGATAGTCCCTACTGTGGGAGCTTCTTTGTTATCCTACTTAGGACAAAGTAAATGTTGAATGATTTAGGCAGCTGAAGTGCTTAAAACTGCCATTTTAGTAATATTTCAAAGATGGATAGATAATAATTGTATTCCAGTGAATAGCAAATGGATGTCACTAGCATTACCCTTCAAATAGCAATGCTCAAGAATGAACATATTCCATAAAATACGGTCAGGATCTAGAACATCATCAAAATCTTAATGAGGAAGAAGAAACCAAAATAACTCACTTCTCCATTTGCACTTCTATCTCAAAACTCATGATTAGACACATGAAGCATAGTATATCTGTCTCCCTAACAAAACTGAGGGCTTCCTAAGAATAACAGTTTTTTTTTTTTTTTCTCTCTCTCTCTATGTTCTTCATGAATAGCACATGCTGTATAAACTTTTAAAATAAAACATAATTACTTTTGTCTTAGTAATTAGGGTAGCTCTTAAGACTTCTGTGACTTCTTTTGGGAAAGAAAATGTGGATATAGGTGACTTTGTGTCACTTCTGGGCAGAAATTTAAAAATCAGCATATGGTTCACCACATCTCCTTTCCCACTGCTACAATAAATGTCAGCATTTCAGATAAAGACTGTTTGGCCAACCTGGGTTCCTAAGTAAAGATAATATGCTGCAGGGCCTCAGTTGACCCACAATAGACAGTATTCTTTACTGTTGTAAGCACCTATGAAATTAAGAATTTTTGTTACCTCAGCATAACTTAGTTTATCCTGATTGATATATGGTAAATTCTTCAAAGAACAACAAAATGCTTGCTATAAGTTAGTGGGAAGTAGAATGATAGTGACCCCTCCTTGGGTTTCCAAGGCTGTATATCTACAGAAGTAGATTGCCCAGTCTTCCTTCTGAGGAGTGGCTGGTGAATTTGAACCACCAGCCTTCTGATTAGCGTCAAATGCCTTAGGCACTATGCCACCAGAGCTCCCAGAAGAAGCATAGCTAAATACAGATCTCAGCTCTGCCTCTTGGTAATCATATGAATAGAAATTTTATACCTATAAAATGTGAATAAATAAATTGAAAAACGTCCCTGGCCTACTTGAATAGTCTAGTCTACTTTCAGCCCCTAACCGAAATGGTGGTGGTTCAAGTCTACCCTGAGGCATCTCAGATAAAAGTCCTGGCCATCAACTTCTGGAAAATCGGCCATTGAAAACCCTGTGGAGAACAGTTCTATTTTGATAAACACGACATCGCTATGAGTTGGAATCAACTCATCAACAACTGGTTTACTGGTTACCCTATCTGAGACAAAGTAGAAAAGGAGTTAATATTAATTCTCTGTCTTTCTATTTTTTCTATATAAGAATGCTTAGCTGGTAAGTATGCAAATTTGAGCAAGTCACGTTTAGAAACATACCTCAAGAAAAGAAAGAAAAAATAAATGGGTGTAGGAAGGTAATTTCTTGCACTTTTGGGTACCTACTCAACAGAACAGGGTATTGCCTTTCAATAAAAAGTTCTCAATCCAAGTTGAGAACTAGACATATTAAATGAGATCAAGTATAATTTTATTTAAACATTTCAGAGAAGTTTGGGAAAAAAGATTGGCAGTCTACCTTCTGTTCTATGTTTATGAAACCTAATTAAATCCTAGAAGTTTACTGATCCACTCCAGGTTAAAGGAGCTGATTGGCAGGACTCATCATGAATGCAAAGGACTGGATAGTTTAGTATCAGAGTGTGGAGCCTGTCACAGTCTGGAGGTTCACTGTCACTCAGGCTCTGCTCACCAGGGCTCAGAGAAAATGAGACATGCTCTAATGGGTTTACTGGCCCCTGTTGCGATCAAAGACAGTGGCGGACTCTGTCAGCCTTTCTTCTCTGTCTTGTCCCCAGTACTCTTGTCCTTCAGATGATTCATCTGATCCCATAATCAAGGATTTTTGGGGCCAGAGTGAACTTTGTTAGATCTCTGAAGAAGGAGAAAAATCCTTCCTTAAAAGGAAAGAAACTATTCTCAAAAGGACATTCAATATTCATATTCTGTTAGAAACCTTGCCAAGCTTCTATACATTCTATAATCCAGTAATGTATCTACTTGACATTTATAAAAGTCATCTATACTCTATCGTGCTCTTTCCTCTGGGAAGCATTTATAAAATAACAAGAATGTCTTTTCTCTATCATATCTAAGAGAATGCCAGAAACTGCAGGTAGAAATAGATTATTGCATTATCTAGTCATTCCCTTGGTGAGTAAAATTGTCAGCCCCACTTTTCTATCTCAACTCTCTATAGTATAAAACTGGTTTCATTTGGATGAGGATGAGACTCTGCCATAGTTTCTTATTACTAGACTCCCAAGTCTTCCCTTTGGTTCTTCCAGCTTTTATTCTTTGAATAGGAGTTGGCATTTCAAGCTCTGCAGAAAAATAAATGTATCCTCTCTCCAAGGTTTCCACACTTTATAGGAAGAAGAGATATGGGTTATTCAATTCCCATTTCTGTGCTTTCGAAATACACTACCATCTTCTACTTGCTACACAGTGGGGATATATCTGATTTATCTTCTGCTTTTTACACCAAACAGTAAGACTTTCAGCCAAGTCTTTCATTCCAGAAAATGCTTATCTTTTATTGAGAAGAATTCTTTTTATTAATGCCTTTCTGAAACTCTTTCCCCTTGAAAAGTGGCTCAATTGCTGACCAGTTTGAGTAATAATACAAAATGGTTACCATGGTGGCTAGTGGTTTAATGAAAAAGAATCAGTGGGTTGCATTCAGAATCAGCAAAACAGGTCAGAGAGAAAATGGCTTTTTCTTTTCTATAAATTTTATTCATTTTAGTTTGGGACCTGACTGAAGCCTTTGCAGCATTTTTTAAAAGATTCACCAATTATGATGCATGAAAGAATCTATCCATATCTCAGCCTTATAAGATACCTATACAGAAGCACAAAAAAGCAGAAGGTCAATAATTTATTATTTCCAGTTTCTCTGCTTCTGACAAAATATGTATCAAAACCTTGATTGTTAGAATTATTATTTTCCTTTAGATATTCTGGTGTGGTTTGATTCAGGGGGTTAGCTTAGTTTTCTTGGTGATAATGAGTCAAGGGTTATGGGTTCATACCCTATGTGGGCCAGTTAAGTTTGCTTGCTCCTAAAGTCTCAGACAGCCTACACTGAATAAGAATACAAATAAACAACCACTACTGGACAAATAAAGGAGATCTGGTGGTCTAGTGCCTAAGGCATTTTACTGCTAACCAGAAGGTTGGTGGTTCAAACTCATCTGCCACTCTGTGGCAGGAAAACTGGGCAATCTCCTTCTGTAAAGACTTGCCACTTTAGAAACCCAATAGGGGTCACTATGAGTTGGAATCGACTTGATGGCAGTGAGGTTTTTTTTGTTGTTGTTGTTTTGTTTTTTTTTGTTTGTTTAGTGGAAAAATAGCCCAAATGAAAGTTTAGTAACTAAATTTATATGTATGAACGAAATCACTAAAAATATGCTGAAATTGTTCCATAGATAGATTGTCTCAACCCTTCTGATAATCTGTTCATAATTCAACCTTCTTAAAGGAAGGCATTTTATTTTCTGTAATATTTGAGCTGGATGTCATCTCAAGAGGTTCTTGGATCTGGCTCCCTGCCTTCCAACAGGTGAATTTGAATTCTATTTACTGCTTAGCTCACACTCATTTTAGAGGTGGAGAACAGCTGGTAGGCAGTTTCCTAGTAAATACTCTAATATTCTTAAAGATAATAAAATTGCTCTTTTGTCTTTATGTTATCTTAAACTATCCCAATTTACACAGTTTTAGGATTCTAATTACATATCGTTTAAGATGTTTTATCTTCTTTTTTTGGGGGGAAACGGGACTCAATTTTCCAGAAAGTCATTCATTAGAAGAGACAATATAATTTTGCTTTCTTGGGTTGTTCTACATGGAGACCCTGATTAGTCCAAACAGTTAACACTCTTGACTATTAACTGAAAGCTTGGGGATTTGAGTCCACCCTCCCACCAGCCACTCTTCGGAAGGAAGGTTGGGCAATCCTACTTCCGTAGTGATACCGCCTCGGAAACCAAAGTCAGGGCTGACTCTAAGGCATATAACAACAACAACAAAGGCTGGTAATGCTCAGAAAAAGCAATCACTGAAAAACTCTATGGAGCACAGTTCTACTCTCACACACATGGCGTTGCAAGAAGTTGGAACTGACTTAAGAGCAACTGATGTATTTTGAGTGTAGTCCACAACAATCCCATGTAAGTGTAGAAACCAGTTCTAAAGAAAATGACTCTTTAAATGTACTGGTTTGCTAACTGAGGTCATTTCCTTATATATCATCCATCCCTTTATAGCCTATCATTTTTAACAAGTAAAATATATTTCAGTTGATTCTTTTAGATCAGCATAAATTGATAATCTTTGCCTAAATAAATAATTACAATGTTTGTTGTAAAGTGGTGATTTTCTAATGGTGCAATTACTTCTACATTAATGAGTTGGTGATTTTCCATAAAAAGGTTTTCTTTTACCACTTTCCTGCATCTCTTCCTCTCTTACTTTCTTTCTCTGTTTCAACTACCTTTTCCCACATTGAGAAAACTGGTCTTCACACAGATCAATACATTCATACAGTTGTTAATATCTAAATAATTTATTTACATTAACAACAAATTAATTTTGAGATTACTGCCATAATATCTGTACCAAACCTGAATCATCTAAGCAAGGTAACAGAGCCTACAGGAATCTAGAACCAAATCTTTAAAATTTTTGAATTGTTGAAATATATATAACGTATTTCCTAATTCAACATTTTTCAGGTATACAATTTAGTGATATCAATTACATTAGTCATGCTATGCAACTACCACTTATAATCATTGTCAATTTCCTATTACCACGAACAAGCACTCACAGTTTCCTAAACATTTTTTAGGAAATCCCTTTTTCTCCCTCTCTCCTACCCATGGTAACCATTAATAAACTTCAGTCTCTATGCATTTGCCTATTCTACTTATTTCATATAAGCAAGAGTGTTGAATATTTATTTTTCTTAGTTGATCTATTTCATTGAGCATAAGGCTGTTGAGGTTCATCCATGTTGTAGCATGAATCAGGACTGGTTTCTCTTTATTGCTGAGTAATACTCCATTGTAAGTTGTTGTTGTTGTTGTTGTTATGTGCCGTCGAGTCAGCCCTGACTCATAGCGACCCCTCCTTGGGTTTCCGAGGCAGTATCACTACGGAAGTAGGATTGCCCAACCTTCCTTGTATGGACCATATTTTGTTTACACATTCATTTGTTGTTGGACACTTAAGTTGTTTCCACCTTTTGCCTACTGCAAAGAGTGATTTGATGAACACTGGTCTGTTCACAATGGTGCTTTTAGGTCTCTTGGGTACACATGTAGGGATGGAATTGCTAGGTCATGTGGTTGTTCTATGAAACTTTTTAAAGAACTTCTGTTCTCTACCGTGGTTGTACCATTTTGCATTTCCACCAGCAATGGATAAGGGTTCCAATTTCTCCATATCCTCATCAATATTTGTTATTGTCCATTTTCAAAAAAAAATTTAGCCATTCTAGGAGGCATGAAGGTGATATCTCATGGTGGTGTTGACTTGCATGGCTAAAGACATTGAGCATATTTTCATATGCTTCTTGGCTATTTTAGTATCCTCTAGTGAAATGTCTGTTGATGGTCTTTGTCAATTTTTTATTTTATTTTTTTAAAAACTTTTGTTGTTGAATGATAAGAATTTTATATGTGTTTTTGATACTAGACCCTTTTCTGATATACATACCCTGTTTTATAGCACTTCACTTTATTGTGCTTTATAGATAATGTGCTTTTTACAAATTGAAGGTTTGTGGCCACTACATCAAGCAAATCTATAAGCACCATTTTTTCCAACAGCATGTGCTCTCTTTGTGTCTCTGTGTCATGTTTTGGTAATTCTCACAACATTTCAAGCTTTTTCTTAATGTTATAGCACACTTAATAGACTACAGCAAAGTGTAATTATTGGTAACTGCTTATCCTGTGATTGACTTCACTCCCTCTTTCTACCACATATTATGCTGCAGATGTAACATCTTCACACACTTCCTTTTAATGCTGCTGTTTCAATTTCCCACTTAGATTTCTCAGGAGCACAGTTACATCAGAATATTTTAAAAATCATCTTTTAAAATTTGATCTTGTTTTATCTTTTTGGTGTTGTTTTTCCTCTTCAATTTAATGCCCTGTAAATATTTCTTTAAGTGAAAAATAAGAAAAAGTCAGTAATTTAGCAGGTACTGGAAAATTCTGTACCCAGAATCATGACTTGGCGACACTCTTAAATCCTAAATTATTTTCTGAATTATTAGGAAAGATTAAATTGTCTGAAATTTTTTAGTGTTATTTTCATGGATCAGAATATGTATTTAATTAAAAAAAAAAAAGCTTCTTTCTTATCAGTTAACAGTGTTTCCTTCAAATCCCAGTGCAAATCTTACTTCCTCTACGAAGTTTTCTTTGACTCATTCGCCCAAATTTTCAACTGAATGTATTGTCCCTTCTTCTCTGATCTATCTTCACTACTCTACTCTCACTTAGACTCTACTTCTTCTTCTTTTTTTTTTTTTGGTTGATGTGAATATTCTTTTCTTCTTTTCTTTTTTTTAATTGTGATTAGGGTGAAACTTTACAGAGCAAAATCACTTTCCATACAGCAGTTCACAAACAGGTTGTCTCACGACATTGACTACAATTTACCCCAATGCAACAGCTCCCCTCCCACTTCCTCCCGATAGTTACCTGTTCTCTGTATATTTTCTTTGTATATTTTCCCTCCATGCACTCATGCCCGCTGAGCTGTCTCCCTGTACATAAAAAGCCCCTCTTTCTCCCATGATTGTTCTCTCCAAGGAATGTATCTACCTCAGGTATGTGTTCAACTCATATGCTTGTCTTTTGTTTGGCTGGAAGCCACAGGTGTGGGTTCAGTTCCAGAGTTAAGTGGCAGCTAGTGACCATAGTCTCAGTGGTTCCACCAGGCTCTATCAGACCAGCAAAGCTGGTCCCCCCTTTTTTTTTCCAAATGATTTTGAGATTCACTCCATGTTGTTCTCCCTCTATCCAGGATATCCTCCATAGATCCCCCTCTGAGTGGTTGACAGTGGTAGATGGGCACCATCTAGTTCTCCTGGTCTCATAGTCATATAAGCTGAGGATTGCATGGTGCACTGGTCATGAGGACTAAATGTTTCCATGAATCTTGGTTTTCTTCATTTTTCTTTGCTCTGGACAAGGAGACACCCATCATTGCATCTAGATGGCTGCTTGCAAACTTTTAAGATCTCAATCGCTGCTCGCCAAAGCAGGAGGTGGAACAATGTTTTGTAGTATGTTATGCCAATTGAGCTTGATGTCCCCTGAGACTATGGTCCCAAGCCCACAGGTTCAACTACTCAGTCCCTGTGTGTAGCTGGCTGTGACCAAGAAGTGACTACAACCTTGTCCTTTTTCAGTTCTACTATACCCCTGAGAATTCTTACAGAACATACAACTACACTTGTAGAACCATTATTGGCCAACCCTATACATGGTCTTGGGTACACTCCCTCCTGCATAGACACATCTAATAGTTAAGCCTGCCCACCCATCTATTCACCTGTATACCCGTGTTTGCTTTCACTGACAACATAGTACTGTATGTGAAAAAGGATTCATCTTTATTGTATGCACCTCCCATGTACCTCTCTATGCCTTCCTTTTCCTCAATGCCACCATGTTGATCACTTACATTTGGTACATTACCCTTCTCTTCACCCAAATCAATATTTATCTCTGCCTATCTAAGAGCATTCCCTACTCTCTCTTCCCATCCCTGGTAACCAACAAAGAAAATTTCCTGCCATATATAAACCATTCCTTGACTTTTACAATAA
>NW_006921634.1:2002656-2006606 GCF_000298275.1 Orycteropus afer afer
ACCCACCAGCCACTCCTCGGAAGGAAGGTTGGGCAATCCTACTTCTGTAGTGATACTGCCTCAGAAACCCAAGAAGGGGTCGCTATGAGTCGGGTTTAACTCAACAGCACACAGCAAAACAACAAATGGTTAATGATAGTGAACATTTCTTCGTATGTTTGTTGGCCACCTGAATATCCTCCTTGGCGAAGTGTCTATTCATGTCTTCTGCCCATTTTTTAATGGGATTATTTGTCTTTTGTTTTTGAGGTGTTGGAGTTTTCTATAAATTCTAGAGATAAGTCTCTTGTCAGACATGTCTTTGCTGAATATTCTTTCCCAATCTGTAGGTTCTCTTTTAATTCTTTAGAAACACATAAAAATTTCAGTTTTAGAAGGTCCCATTCATCTAGTTTCTCTTCTGCTGTTTGTGCATTTTGGGTTATGCTTCATAATCTATTTATGCCACATATTAGGATCCCTAAATTTGCTCCTAGTTTTTCCTTAAGGAACTTTATAATTTTAAATTCCACATGTTAAGTCTTTGATCCATCTGGATTTCGTTTTTGTGTATGATGTAAGGTCCAGATTTTGTTTCATTTTTCTGCAAATGGATATTCAGTTTTGCCAGCACCATTTATTAAACATTCTCTTCCCAATTTAATGGATTTAGGCTCTTTGTCAAAGATCAGCTGACCGTACATCGATGGTTCTCAATTCTGGGTTCTCAATTCTATTCCATTGGTCTATGTGTCTGTCACTGTATCAATACCAGGAAGTTCTGAGTACTGTGGCTGTGTAATAGGTTTTGAGATCCAGCAGTGTGAGACCTCCTACTTTGTTCTTCTTCTTCAGTAGTGCTTTGATTATCTGGGGTCTCTTTCCTTTCCATATAAAGTTAGTGATTGGTTTTTCCATATCCTTAAAAAATGTAATGGGATCTGGATTGAGATTGCATTGAATGTATAGATTGCTTTGGGTAGAATTGACATTTTCACAGTGTTCAATCTTCCTATCCATGAGCATGGTATGTTCTTCCATTTATACAGATCTCTTACGGTTTCTCGAAGTAGTTTTTATAGTCTTCTCTATATAGGTCTTTTGTGTTCCAGGTAAGATTTATTCCCAGGGTTTTTATTTTATTTTATCTTATTTTGGTAGCTATTGTAAATGTTATTAATTTCCTTATTTCTTTTTCAGCAATCTCCTTGCTGGTATAGAGGAATATAACGGATTTTTGGATGTTGATCTTGTATCCTGCCACTATGCTAAATCTCTCAATTAGTTCCAGTAGATTTTTGACTGAGTATTTTGGGTTTGCTAGGTATAGGATCATATCATCAGATAATAGAAATAGTTTTATTCTTCTTTACCAATTTGGATGCCTTTGATTTCCTTTTCTTGCCTTATAGCTCTGGCCAGTACTTCCAGTACAATGTTGAATAGAAGTGGTGATGGCGGGCATCCTTGTCTGGTTCCTGTTGGCAAGTAGAATGGTTACAGTCTTTCTCCATTAAGAATAATGTGGGCTGTTGGTTTTGCAGAGATGCCCTTTATTATGTTGAGGAATGTCCCTTCTATTCCTATTTTGCTGAGAGTTTTGATCAAGAACTGGTGTTGGATTTTATCAAATGTTTTTTCTGCATCAGTTGATATGATCATAATATTCTTTTTTGTTTTATTTATGTGGCGGAGGATGTTGATTGTTTTTCTAATGTTGAACCATCCTTGTATACCTGATATGAACCCCACTTGGTCATAATGAATGATTTTCTTGATATGTTGTTGGAGTCAGTTGGCTAGGATTTTGTTGAAGATTTTTGCATCTATATTCATGAGGGATATTGCTCTGTAGTTTTCCTTTTGAGTGATGTCTTTGCCTAGTTTTGGTATCAAGGTTATGCTTGCTTCATAAAATGAGTTAGGGGGATTCCATCCTTTTCTCTGTTTGGGAATAGTTTTTGTAGGAACGGTGTCGGTTCTTTTCTGAATGTTTTGTAGAATTTTCCGATAAAGTCGTCTGGGCCAGGACTTTTTTTGGTTGGTAAATTTGTGATGACCTATTCAATTTCTTCTTTTGTTATGGATCTGTTCAACTTTTCCACTTCAGTGTGTGTTAGTTTAGGTAAGTGGTGTATTTCTAGAAATCTGTCCATTTCTTCCAGATTTTCAAATTTTTTGGAGTACAGTTCTTTCTTCATAATATGCTGATATTATCCTTTTTTTATTCAGTTGGTTCTGTTTTGATGTCACTCATTTCATTTGTTATTTGTTAATTCATTAACATTCTGTGTAATCATTAACAAGTATGAATTGGTTGCTGTCATTTTGTTATGTGTTTTTTCATGGTGTCCCTGGTTTCTTTGTTCCATATTATTTTCTGTCCTGAGCTCAT
Organism: Orycteropus afer afer; assembly: GCF_000298275.1. NCBI lineage: Eukaryota > Metazoa > Chordata > Mammalia > Tubulidentata > Orycteropodidae > Orycteropus > Orycteropus afer. The sequence goes on from NW_006921634.1 coordinate 2,005,031, forward strand.
TATGTTTATGAATCCTGTTATCATTTCCTTTGTTGCTGTTATTTTAGAATTTGCTGAATATTTGTGCTTTTCCTCTTTTTTATTGTGATATGAAGGTTTATCATTTTTCTTTGAGGTTACCCTATGATTTATACTTTTCTCCCTGAGTTTGGAATAGTCCGTTCTATCTTTCAACTCTCTTGACTTCCTCACCATTTACAAGTTCTGTAACTACACAATATTTTCCCTCTTTTTGGTTTGTAGTTGTCCTCATTTGCCAATAGAACTCTCTGGTTTCCTCTTGACAATCTTGTAAGCTTATTTTACTTTGGATATTTCCATAGCTGTGGTTTCTGGGTTATGTCATCTCATGTATTAATGGTCGGTTGTAGTTTGCTATTTCTGATTCTCTGTTCAAAGGACTCCATTTCATATCTCTTGTAAGGTTGGTCTGACTTTAACAAATTCCCTTAGTTTCTGCTGATATGGAAATGTCTCAATTTCACCATCATATTTGAGGGACAATTTTAACAGGTATATAATTCATGGTTGAAAATTTTTCTCTTTTTGAGTTTTATATATACTATCCCATTGCCTTCTCATTTGCATGGTTTCTCCTGAGAAATCAGAGCTTATTCTTACTGGATGAACTTTGTAAGTAATTTTTTGTTTTTCCTGTGCTGCTTTGAGGATTCTGACTTTGTCTTTGGTTTTGATGACTTTGACAGTGGTTTGCCTTGGTGATTTTCTTTTGGGGTCTATCCAGTTTGGGGTTCATTGGCCTTCCTGAATGGGTATATTCTCATCTTTCATCATATCAGGGAAGCTCTCTTCCAACAAATCTTGGACAATTTTCTCAGTGGTTTTATTTTTCTCTTCCTATTCCAGAATTCCAATGACATGGAGGTAATTTCTTTTGATCATATCCCGCATGACCCTTAGGCTTTCTTCATTTTGTTTTGATTTTTATTCTGATTGACCTTTCTGTAGAAGTATTCAGGTATTTGTCTTCAATATCATTAATTCTGTCTTCCATTGCATCAATTCTACTCCTTTTCCCTTTCAATGTATTATCTATTTCTGACAATTTAGTATTAATCTTTTGGATTTGTATCTGTATATTTTGAATCATTTCTAATTTTTCACTTATTTTGTCATTTTGTTCTTGAATTTTCTTCTAAAATTCTTCTAGGAATTTGTCTGTGTTTTCCTTGGTCTGTATCTCAATCCTTTGAAGATACCTAAATATAATTCTTTTGAATTCTTTATCAGGGAGTTCCAATGCTTTTCTTCCTCAGGTATTTGTTCTAGGTCTGTATCCTGCTCCCTTGTTTCTACCACTTTATCTTGCTTATTTTTGTGGACTGTGATGGTCTGTTGTCTCTGAGACATTGTGACGTTGTATTTAGATCTCTGTTAACTCTTTGTGAAAAGCAGCAAAGAGTGATTCAGGCTCTTCTTGGTGGTTTTTTATCATAGGATCATTGGTGGAGAAGGAGGTCGTGACTCTCACTCATAAGTGAAGCTGCAGGAGGTATGGGTGTAGTGAGGTTGTACGGGAACTTTTGCTGTCTCCCACTCAGTTAGACAAAAATAA
>NW_006921634.1:2007055-2022123 GCF_000298275.1 Orycteropus afer afer
CACCCAGGCTCCATGGGAGCACACAGACTGGGATGGAATTCCTGCCAGCCTAGAAGGTGGGTGGGAGTGAGGGATGGCTGCACCTCCGTTCACCAAGAGGGTGTGTGGTATTAGAGTAACAAGGGGAATGTCACACCTTTCTAGTAGTCTGTGCATCCGGGATGTCTTTGTGGTTCCCAGCAAGCAGGGTCTGTTTTTAAGTTCCTGGGAGAACGCTGTCACTTTATATATCCAAAATGTTCAAGCTGCTTGTAAATATTCAAAATAGCTGCACCCTCTGGACAGGCAGAAGTCTACAGCTCAGCATGCCTTCCTCTTCTCTGCTTCCCCTGTTATCCCCCAGCCACCAGAGCAGTCCTCCCTGAAGTCCCTGGCTAGCAGGGCTGATTTTTAGTTTAATTCTTAGGTCCTACCACCACTTGGCAATATCCAAGCTGTCTGTGCCATCAGGATAGCTGCCAGACCACAGCTCTGTATGTCTCCTTTTTTGGTATTTTTATGCAAATTATTCTGCTAGTTGGAGTTTAGTCAGTGGTTCAGGACTATCTTCTGTATCTGTGTTAATTGGTTCCCCTTTTCTTTGTTGAAGAGGGTCTGTGCAGTCTTTCTGCCTATTCAGCCATCTTACTGGAACTCTAGATTCTACTTCTTAAAGATTTGAGGGAGATGTTTTTCCATGTTCACAATTATTCTTGTCTACGTCCTGTCTTGTAGTTTTATTCACTTCCTTTTATTTTTTTAGTTTTATAGAAGTTTTTTAGTTTAATTTTTGTTCTTGCTTGGTTGTATTTTATTTATTCTGTTAACTGAATCTTTAATGTTTATGTTACAAATATCTTCTTTAACTGTATTCTATAAAATTCTATCTTTCTACTTTATCAATTAATACTGTGGAATGGATTTTACATCTTTGGTAAACTCTTCAGTTTTCTTTCCAATTAAAGGAAGGCTCCCAAAAGAGTTGTATCAGGATCATCTATAACATGTAGTTTCCTGGATCTCACCCTAGATATCCTAACATGGAATTTTTGGGAATACTATCTTAAGATATGTATTTTTAACACTAGTTGTGTGTGGTTGTCATACGTAATTAAATTGGAAATGTCTCCTTATACTGCAGTCTTGCTTGGGATCAAGTCTCTTTTATTTACACTATCATGATAAAACCAAACCAAACCAAACTCACTGCCATTGAGTAGTTTCTGACTCATAGTGACCCCTATTGGGTTTCCAAGATTAAAAATTTTGACAGAAGTAGCTTGCCCAGTCTTCCTTCAGTGGAATAGTTGGTGGATTTGAACTGCTGCCTTTACAGTTAGCAGTCAAGTGACTTATCCACTACACCACCAGAGCTCCTTACTGTCATGATACAAAGGTTATTTTTCTTCAGTGGAATTAATCACTTCATCAATGAGCACCCAACTTCTAATTCTCCATTACACAGCACTATGATATTTTCTGTGTCCCATTCCTATGTAACAGCATTAAATATCTTCCCAGGCCAGTACCCCTTTAGACCCAGGTAAGAGAGGTCTTGGCTTTGATTTCCTTTCTTTAGATAGCCCTATATTTCACAAATACACACATAATGTGATTAAGAATTACACAGGTGTTTTAGGGATTCAGAATTCAGTGCTCAGATGTGACATTTTCCCCAAACATTAATTATCATATTTAACACCATCCAGACCTCAAGAAAATATTTCTTTCCACCCTTATGTCCTTGAATGAAAGGCAGCTGTGTGTTTAAATTATTTATAGATTTGTGGATAATATGGTTGTTAATGTCAAGAAGTATCAGAGCACATGGAGGATTTGAACAGTGAAAGCACCTAGATAAATGGAAACAAAAATTTGGTAACTTGCTAAATCTTTTCAGACACTTATAATGCAATAGAGGCTTACATATTAAAGTTCTATATCTTCTTGCTACTCTTTGCATTTACATTTATTTTCTGAAATACTAATTGGTACTGTAGTGGCAAGAGTTGCACATAGTGGTAATATTAACCAAAGAATGTTTTGCAATATTAAACAACTTACATTATTCTTACATTTATATATATACAGATCTAGTTGTAAAGTGAATGAAACATGATATTGATTACTGATCCTCTTCATTGGTAACTAGAGAGATGTTAGATGGTACACTTGCAGATAGTTTTATTTCTAAAAAAAAAAAAAAAAACTCACTGCCATCAAGTTGAATCCTCATCATAGTGACTCCTTGGGTTTCCAAAGCTGTATCTTTACAGAAGTAGATTGCCCAGTCTTCCTTCTGAGGTGGGTTTGTACTGCCAGCCTTCTGGTTAGCAGTCAAATGCCTCAGGCACTATGCCACCAGAACTCCCATTTCTAAAATAATACTCTAAAACTTTTTAAATATTGAATTAAAAATCAGCTTTATTTACATAAAATTGGCTTAGAATTGTTAGACTAATTTATAATTTGTAATTTGCCTTTTATTTTAATAGATATGTTGAAGATTTAGTAAATTCCTTAAAAACATATGGAACATTTCTCTTTTTTTATAAAAATGTTGTCTAGTTTATGTAATTTTAATACAATTACATTATTTTAATCATTTATATACTATTTATCTGAAATTGTTTTGAAGGCAAGAAAATAATTTTTGACATATATATATATATTACTTATGTTTTACACGTTTCCTTATTTTCTTATTCATCTAAACAATACTGTCCATCAATAGAACAATATATATATTAAAATATTCATTTCAATCATATTTGCTATTTAGCTGACATGTCATATAAAAATCATAGCAATACATTTTTTAAATGTTTGTCATTATGAAGGCATATTGCTCAAGGAAAAAGATGAAACCTCCTTCATTTAATAAGTTATTAACTTGATTTATGGTTTTTAAATATTTAGACACACATAATGTTGACTCCATTTATATTGTAGCACCAGGTCCTGCAAATATTAAGCATAGGTAACAGACTCAGAAACACTATGAAGAGGTTCTGCTCTGCACACATGGGGTCGCCAGGAGTCTGAATCAACTCAATGGCAAGTAACAAAAATAACAAGAGTTGTAATAGGCTGTTATTTACAATAATTCATTTTATGTTTAGACAAAGCCATTTAACACACACAACTAGGACACTGTCTACTCTCCATCAGTGCTTCGTCCACAATTAAGGAGAATAGTTCTGAGGGTTTGATAGCCAGCAGGTAATGACAGCAGTATAACTCCATGCTCAAGACCAAATGGAAGGATTCCTTGTCCATGACTTTGTTACAAATAGAGAGTAACAGTAAGAACAGCATTTATCAATATGCCAAAAATATAAAATACACTCAAAGAATATTCATTGAATTGTTTTGAACCCATAGAAAATCACATTGGAAGACTTGACCCAGCAAGAAGATGAGTAGAATTGTGTAGAAGTATAAAGTGTATAACTTATTCCTAACCCAGAGGCTTATTATTTCTCACATAGACTACAAAGTCATCTTCCTAAATTTCCCCAAAACCTTTAGTCTTGTTCCCTATAAATCTATCCTTAATGGAATTATGTGCTAAGATAAAGACCACTTTAGAAAGAGTGTCAGGAAACGTCTCTCCAAGGAACTGACATTATTTTACTGAGCTCGGCATTATGAAATGGGAAAGAGGACTCCTGGCAGAGGGAAGAATACTTGTAAGTGCCAAAATTAGGAAAGGATTTGGCATGTTGAGGGACTGAGAAAATGGCCGTATTTAGCAAGATGAAAAAATGAGACAGCTTATATAGGAAGGATAGGCAAAGTCCAGATTATCAGAGTCTCCTTATAGACCATGGTGAGGTAGTTCTATTGTATTCTAAGTTGAAAAAACTACAAAGACACTGCATATTTTAAAGCAGAAAAGTGTCATGAGTATAATTTACTTTTTAACAAAGGCCATCAGGGTTTATATTGAATATAACTAAAAAACAAATTTTACCCTTCCACTTTTCTATACAAAATATTTCACAGACTCCATATTACATAACACTGAAATCTAACCTCCTTTGGATTGCTTACAAAGCCCTCCATAATCAGGCTTCTGCCTTTCTATTCTGTGTCTTTTCCAACCATTCCAATGTCTTTCCTGTAACTTTCCTCAAATGTGGATATACTTGCGATTCTAGTTCCTCTCTGCCCTTTTATTCAGAAACAACTCACTGTTGTCAAGTAGGACCTGACACACTGTGACCCCTATTTAGGTTTCCAAGGTGGTATCACTACGGAAGTAGATTGCCCGATCTTCCTTCTGAGGAGTGGCTAGTGGGTTTGAATCACCAGCCTTCTGGTTAGCTGTCAAATGCCTTAGGCACTTTGCCACCAGAGCTCCTATAAGGCATCCTTCAAATAGGAAACATTAAGCTACCTATATGCTTGCAGGCAAGCTGTCCTAGGGTGCCAAAAACAATTAGTATTCAACTACTAACCAGAAAGTTGGCAGTTCTAACCAACTCAGAGATGCCTCAGAATAGAAGTCTGGATATCTGCTTCTGAAAGGTAACAGCAGTTAAAATCTTATAGAACATGTCCACTCTGCACACATGGATTCACCATGAGTCAGAATGGACTTGATGGAACTGTTTATTTATTTTTAAATCCTTGCTAGCTAAATTAGATACCTGACTACTTCTGAGCTCTCATAGCTTTTGAAAATACTGTTATCATATCCTTTATCACATATATCATCACTATATATTTTTGGCTACTGAAGTAATTTTAATTGCAATAGATTTTTTTTTTATTACTAGTATTTCTGCTTTTCTACTAGTCACTCATATCCTTACAGACAGAAATATATATTTTATTCATTTTTAAGTAGTAAGTAGAATTTTCTCCCTCTTCCTCTGCCTCTCTCTCTCTCTCTCCACATATACATATACATATATATATACATATACATAGAGAGAAAGAAGCACACACACACATACTTATATGTATGATGAATACATACATACATGGATCATGTAAGTGGATATTATTTCACTTGATTCCCATAAAACAATCCAATTGTTGGACAAATTGAAACTTATAAGATTAAAGTAATTTGCCTACATGTGGATCCCACAGCTAAAGCATGGTTGAGCTAGGATTCAAATTCAAATTATCAGATGAAAAAATCCACTACACTTTCTACTGTATCAAATAGTTTCATCTATCTTTTATGATAAATTGATGAAATCCTTGCTAAGCATATAATTCTGCTCTATTGATTTATCAGATTGGCTAATTGGGGAACCAGAAATCTCATTTCTTAGTTCTGGAAAAGATTCTAAATTTACAATTCTAATTTGCTGCATGGTGAAAATCCTTAATTTGCTCAGACCACCAACCTTCTTGAAATCCAGTTGCAATCCAATGCTTAATTTGCAATTTAAATTTAACTTTTCCAGACTCTGATAGTTACCAATTCTAAAATAGATTAAATGTTACAAGGAATTCACACTGTGAGCTAATAATATTCCTCGAGCAGAGGTCCTTTTAGAGCACGCAAATTGCATTTATTATTTTTTTTCCAAGAACATATACTTCCTAGTGTTATATCATTTTTCAGTGGACTAACAGCTATTCAGATAATTACAGCTTATTCATTGCATTGAAATTTAACTTCCAAATTTTGTATTATTTTACATACCAGAAATTATAATACTATCTTATACTTTAAAGGGATTTTATAGTTTAGAAAGTTCTTATGCATGCATTATCTTATTTTATCTTCATGAGAGTTCTCTCTGTGTGTGTGTGTGTGTGTGTGTGTGTGTGTGTGTGTGTGAGGGTATTATCACTGGTTTACATGTGCTAAAACAAACTCAGGAGTTACAAATCACTCAATGGCACTCAGTGTATGACCACACTGGTCCGTTTTAGGACTTGAAATCCATTTACATTTGCCCCTAATTATATGAAATCAATAAATATTTCCCATGAACAAATCTCTGATAGAAACTGAAATTGAGAGTAGTTATAGCGTCCAATGAAAGAGGGAAGATAACTACTTATTGCTCTTTAATTCCAGTTTTTAAACTTCTCCTAACCTTCCAATACTTGTGGGATTATAAAAAGAAATGTAGAGTAAAACTTTAAAGAGTTAAACCAAGTAACTCTTTCATTTTTGTTGGGGATCAAAAGCCAAAGATTTGCCTCCACTTTATCCTATAGTCTAGAAATTTTAGTATCTTTTCACAGACTGCAGTTGTTTCCTTAAAACAAAACATATATTTGTTTCTTACTCTATGTCAAAGAATGTGTTTGATATTACAGAGTATAAAATATCAATAATATATCATTTCCACTCTTCATATGAGTTTGAAAACTATCTGATTCAAAATTCTCTGTATAAGTGTGAATCCACCTAGAAAAAACAAGCCCTTAGAATCTGTGTTTCCAATGAGGCAAAATCATCTATAATTGAAGTAGAATTGTGTAACCCATCAGTAGCTTGATGTCATGAAAATGGCCAAAGGAGAAGGAAAAGAGAGGAGTTGAAATGCGTAAGTTACTTCTGCCAGTGAAAGGAAGGGGAGAACTGAGGACTACGTCCTGAGGAATAAAATAACGAACATTCAGAAAAACAGACTAAGAAAATGCTAGTCAGGGAAATGAAAATATTATATAATGTATTGTGTACTTCAAAGTGGATAACTCAGATAGAAAAAGGAAAGGATGTTGATAGAGTACACAAAAGTCTTCAAAATGTTGCACTGCTATATGTGAAAACTATGTGCTTTCCTGATATGCTGGGAAGGTTGAGACCATGGAGGGTCACAGGTGGAGGTACTCCTAAATACTTAGGAAGGAAACCTTAATTAAGTATCTATCAGAGCTGATTGGAATCCAAAGGAAAGTATAGTTTTTAGTAGGCTCATTATCAGGTAGAACCATACAAGGGTTTACAGTATGTTAAAGGCTAACAAGAGATCTTTGCAAAACCTTTCTCTTTCTCACCTACTGAACAAGCAACTGAAGTGTACAAGTCCATTCACTGTGCATGTCTACCTGAGAGAGTGGTGTACATAGTGGTATAAGAAAATATCATTATGTGCAGGCCCTTGAAGATTCTTAAATGTCCCTGTACTATAAGACTTTATTATCAGTGACATTCAATGGGAACAAGTTTTTTTACTCAGTGAAATAGTGGGAATCTGGATGACAAATTGTATGCCTTCCAACAGCTCTGTCCTCCCCCCTCCCCCCAGGAGTTCTTAAAGAAAAACCCAGTCTTTCATTGACTATGACATTTACACTGTCTATGGGAGCTCTGGTAGCATAGTGCCTAAGACACTTGACTGCTAACCAGAAGGCTGGCAGTTCAAACCCACCAGCCGCTCCTCAGAAGGAAGGTTGGGCAATCTACTTCCATAGTGATACTGCCTTGGAAACCCAAGGAGGGGTTGCTATGAGTCAGATTCCACTCGGTGGCAAATAACAACATCAGCAGACACGATATCTCTGGGAATCATTTATCCCATTCTAACTACTTTTCATGGAACCTTTACTCTGAATATTATGTATAACACTTTATATAATGCCTCCATTGGGACATCCATTTGTTGAAGCATCTCACTGGGTATTCTGTCAGTTCATAGAGTCTTGTTTTTCACCAGTTCCTTGAATGTTGACTCAACTTCTTCCTTCAGTACTATTGGTTCTTGATCATATGATACCTCCTGAAATAGTTAGACATTGATCAATTCTTTTTGACGCAGTGACTGTGTATTGCTTCCTGCATTATTCAATATTTTGCCATAGAATCCTTCAATGCTTGAATTTTTTCTTTGGTCCTTTCACTTGAGAAATACTGACTGCGTTCTTCACTTTGGTTTTCTAACTCCAAGTCTTTGCACATTTCTTTATAATGTTTTTCTTTGTCTGCTCTAACTGTCCTCTGAAATCACCTGTTCAGTGTTTTTATTTATTTGTTTGTTTATTTATTTATTTAATAATTTCTTCCATTTGCTTTAGCTGCTCTAAGTTCAAGAGCAAGTTTCAGAGGCTTTTCTGACATCCATTTTGGTCTTTTCTTCCTTTCTTGTCTTTTTAATTACCATTTTCTTTCTTTATGTATGATTTCCTTAATGTCCTCCCACAACTCATCTGGTCTTTGGTCATTGGTGTTCAGTGTATAAAATCTATTCTTCAGATGGTTTCTAAATTCAGATGAGATATAATCAAGGTTGTATTTTGGGCCTTATGGATTTATTTTAATTTTCTTTAGCTTCAACTTGAACTTGCATATGAGCATTTGATGATCTGTACCACAGTCTGCTCCTGGCCTTGTTTTGACTGATAATATTGAGTTTCTCCATCATTTCTTTCCACCTACTTACTACTAATATCCTGAAACCTAAGATTGACTCCCTAGGCTGTCATTGCCTCCTCCAGAGACTGACCTTATTTTGGTTCTGTCTCTGATTTTTAGCCTTGTATTTGTCTTGGAAGAGGTGCAGCCGAATGCTCCTTGGAAGCAAGAATGACCACACTTCGTCTCACCTATTTTGGTAATGTTGTCAGAAGGGACCATTCCCTGGAGAAAGATATCATGTCTGGTAAAATAGAGGGTCAGTGAAGAAGAGCAAGACCCTCAATAAGATGGATGGAAACAGTAGCTGCAATCATGGGCTGAAACATAGCAAGAATTGTGAGGATGGAGCATGGCCAGGCAGTGATTCCTTCTGTTGTACATAGGGTAGCTATGAGTCAAAGATGACTCAATTACACCTAACAAAAACAACATTTTTTCCTTAACATAAATTAACCATTTTGATATTTACATCTTTTCTTCAGCTATCATTTTGTGATACACTTCTCTTCATTTGCCTTTGGAAGTCATTTTCATTGATTTTGGGGTTTGTGTCTCACTTGATTCGGTTGGATCCTACACATGCTATGACTGGTCTGACCCATTACCTTCAAGGAAAGATTATGTATCTTTCTACCATTGTTTACAGATTTTTTTTTCTTTGTATATTTGATGTCTTCCCCAAATTATATGTTAAGCTCCAGAGACATTTCGCTATTACAGAAAAGAAGAGCGGGAGGGAGGGAGAGCAAAAACAAGGACAAGTATTGCTCTAAGCCAATTAATACCATGCCATGCATCCATGGTTAATGGCTTTGATACAATTGTTAGGAATACCATATTATTTATTATACATTTATAATTCATTCTTTACTTTTAGGTTTAGCTCAAAGAAGCTGCAAATTCTAATGCATATTATCCAAACTAACTCTCCATATAGTCCAATAACAAAAGAAGCTTCAAGCAAATACAAGTATTTATTTCTCTTCTGTGCCTCACTTGAGTAAGCTTTTAAGGAAGGCTTTTAAACAAGTGTTCCAGTTCATGGATGTGATTGAAATGACAGGAACCTACAAAGATATACTGAGCTGAGACTAATGCCTTATTGGCATTATATAGAAAAAAAATTATAGAAGTAAAATTTGCAAGTTCTTTTTGTGGTGGATAAGTTGGCCTTGTTATGTTGATCTGAAACAGAAAATCTGTATAGTTTTTGGAATTACCTTTCTTCTCAATGTTATCCATAATTTGCTATGATGTACACAGACAAATGTTTTTGCATGGTCAATTAAATACAAGTAAACATCTTGCTGGTATTCTTTGCTTTCAGCCAGGATCCATCTGACATCAGCAGTGATATCCCTCAACCCATGTCCTCTTCTGAATTCAGCTTGCATTTCTGGAAGTTCTCTGTCAGTATAGTTCTGCAACTGTTTTTGTATTATCTTCAGTAAGATTTTACTTGCATGCAATATTAATTATATTGTTTGATAATTTCCACATTCTGTGGGCTCACCTTTCTTTGGAATACATACAAATATAGATTTCTTCCAGTCAGTTGGTCAGGTAGCTATCTTCCAAATTTCTTGTCACAGACAAATAAGTGCCTCCAGTGCAGCATCCATTTGCTGAAACATTTCACTGGGTATTCCATCAATTCCCGGAGCCTTGTTTATTGCCACTTCAGTGCAGCTTCAACTTCTTCCTTCAGTACCATTGGTTCTTGATCATATGCTACCTCCTGAAATAGATGAACATTGACCAACACTTTCTGGTACAGTAATCTGTGTATTCCTTCTATCTTCTTTTGATTTTTCCTGCATCATTCAGTATTTTGCCCACATAATCATTTAATATTGCAACTTGAGGCTTGAAATTTTTCTTCAATTATTTTAGCTTGAGACATACCAAATGTGTTCTTCTCTTTATCTTTATGTAAAATTATAGCATTATATTTATGTCATTTAGATTTTTTCTATTTTATGTTCATAAAATATATGTACTACCATGATAAATATGTTAATTAAATTATGCAGAACCAATATAAAATATGTGTTGCAGATATATATCTAATCAAATTGGTGAATCTACATAGTTTCTCTTCATAATGGTTATTGCATAAGAGAAAAACAAGTGTTGAATCAAGTTGGAAACATTTACTTTTCAACTTATAACTTCTATATTACTTGATTTTTAAAAACTTAGCAATGTAAGTGTGCATTGTGGGAAAATTAGCATTTAGAACAAATTGAACTTTGTAATATATTCACAATTGCTCTGTGTATATTTGTATTAAAAAAAAAAAAAGTAGCCCTTATGGATGACCCCATGTGTGTCAGAGTAGAACTGTGCTCCATAAGATTTTCAGTGGCTGATTTTTTCAGATAAGTCACCAGGTCTTTCTTCCAAAATACCTCTAGGTAGGTGCAAACCTAGATTTTTTGATTTACTACCAACCACATTAACAATTTGCACCACCAGGGACGTGTAAGTGTGTACATAACCTAACAAAGTATAGAAATTACCACTACTAATACTAACAAGGGAGCTCTGGTAGCATAGTGTCTAAGGCATTTGACTGCTAACCAGAAGGCTGGCGGTTCAAACCCACCAGTCACTCCTTGGAAGGAAGGTTGGGTAATCTGCTTCTGTAGTGATACTGCCTCAGAAACCCAAGGAGCAGTCACCATGAATCGGATTCCACTCGATGGTAAATAACAACAACAGCACAATAATACTAACAAAGTATTAGCAGTGGTAATTTCTATGTGGATGATATTATGAATATTTAAATATATTTTCTTCACTTTACTGTGCTTCCTGTAAAGTCTAGTAATTTGGGTTAGGAACTATGGAAAAAAAAAAACACCTGAATTTGACTCTCTATTGTGTGCTTTTTAGTTTCTGACCTTTGGTTTATTGTTCATTTGTCTGACTCTCAATTTTCTCATCTCCAAAATGAATCTAGTTATAATGATGCCATATTATTTATTATAGAGAAACCTGTACGGATCAGATGAAGTAATGTTTGGTGGGACCATTTATAATCAGTAGTGACTTAAGAATGGACATCCTTATTTCCATAATGATCATGTATTAATTTAATAAAATGAATAAACAATGTAAACACTTTATTTTAAAATTTTTCAAATTTAAAGGGACAAAGTCAAAATTGTCACTATCCATCTATCCACTCTGCACAACACTCAAAATGATGCCTTACCAATGGGATCACCTGCTCCACAGGAAAGAAGTCTTTTTCTGAACTTTGGTGGCAGCAGTTAGCTGAGCTCCTCTATTTGTACTTTAGTTGTTTATGTATGTTCATTTTACTTCCCCTTTGAGCCTAACCTTATGGGTCCTTGAAAACCACCAAAAGACATGGTGAAAAATAAATTATTATTTCTTTTGATTGAAGAGGAGACTCAGATTCAGAGAGTGATGTTTATGAACTCAGAATTGTTTAGCTATTATGTGCCAAAGTCAGGGATCAAACTCTGCTTTCTGAAAGTAAAATGATAATATCCTGGCTACATCAAAATGCTGTGTACAAAATAAGACTTTCTTCTTCTTGCTATGCTATCTAATGATGGCGTTTTATGCCATCTTTCATTTGTTTTATTCTTGCACTTCAGCTATCTTAATAGAAGTCTTATGTTAATTTATGAATGGGATGTTTCTTCATTACTTCATTCACATGCATTATAATAGTGTCATTTTTTAAAAACACCCCTCATTTGTACTTCCAAATAGAAAGTATCACAAATCTAGACTATATTTTGACAAAACAGTGAACTAATTTTTCCAGGACTAATGTATAATTTTCAAAGGAATTACTTCTTGCATGTATGACACAATTTAGGTGCTGATGATTGTGACCTCCCAGCACACTTTTGACGTTGTTGTTGCATGGTGTTGAGTCAATTTTGTTTGTTACATGTGACTCCATGTAACAGAGGAGAACTGTGCTGGTTTCCTGGGCTTTAATCTTTTTTTCCCTCAGAATCTCTGGGTTAGTTTAAACTACCAGCTTTTCAGTAAGTAGTTGAGTGCTTAATCATTGTACCACCATAGCTCCTTCCCAGCACACTAGTATTTCCAATATTGAAGACTAACCTTTATTTACAGTGGTTTGTGACTAATGTTCTGGGCCCTCTAATTAAAGCTCTAGTATTTAATCTAGGTTATAAGGAATGTTAGAACACCCAGTAAAGTGCACAGAAGAGGTAAGAACAGGTAAAACAATTACTTTAGGAAATTGTTAATTTGGTAATTTAGAATAAGAGTCATATGATTATTAGAAAATAATAAAAAAGAAAGCCTTTAGAAATGATTTAGTTTAAACTTCTCGTTTTTATTTGAGAAAACTGGGGTTCAGAGAAATTAAGTGATATGGGATATATCCCACAATGAACAATTAGAAAATTCTAGTCAATAACAAGTCTACCTAACTAGCACAGTGACCTTAGTGACCTAGAGGTACTTGTCTTTTTTTTTTTTTTTTTTAGTTCTCAGCCATAAGTCATAAAAGGTTAATAGTAGGGGATCAGAAAGCATCGAGCTTGTCTGAGGTATTCTGTTATTGAAGGTCTAGTTAACCAGAGAACCATAAATGGAATGGGTATATAGCAGGTAAGAAAAGTTTGCAAGGGGGATCCTTAAGAGAAAATTAACCAACTTCGTAATTTTCTCAGGACCAGATATTCCTTTGCTTTGTACATAGTTGCACATCTGACTAGCCATTATCTCAGTGTTCAGGTATATCAAAGTTACTCAGATATAATACCACTCTTGAGATCTATTGCTTTGGATACTGACAAGTCTCCAAGGAGACATCATTTCATTAATTGCCTCAATCTATATAAAATAAATTATTACAGTGCTTTTATTCAGGATTGTTTTTCTCCTTGCAGAAATTCTTAGCTTTCATCGTTCTAAGAGATTCATGTTTCTGCCTTACAGATGCAGTAAAGCTTCTGACAGTACTTGAGAAAATGAATAACAAACATGACAATTTGTCTTTGTCTCAACTACCAAACAAGTAAGTTAATAAAAAAGTTACCGGAGGGATTCTTTTTGTTATATCACCACATTATTACATGGGAACTAAACATAATGCCTGACATGTGGAGTTAAATTAATAAATAAATGTGTTCGGGTTATAATGGCTTGGTTATAAAGAAAACAGAATTGAAGGGTTTCTTTTCATTTGCTTCATCTAGTTTGCAATCAAGGAGGGTAGTGTATTAGTTTCCTATTGCTGCCCTAACAAACTGTCATAAATTTAGTGTCTTAAAACAACACCAAATTAATATCTTACAGTCCTTCCAGGAGCGCTGGTAGCATAGTGGCTAAGGCACTTGACTGCTAACCAGAAGGCTGGCTGTTCAAACCCACCAGCCACTCCTCGGAAGGAAGATGGGGCAATCTACTTCCGTAGTGATACAGCCTTGGAAACCTAAGGAAGGGTCGCTATGAGTCGGTTTCGACTCGACGGCACACATCAACAACAACAGTCCTTCCATGAAAAGATACATTGCTGTCAAGTTGATTTTGTCCCATAGTGACCTAATAGCACAGAATAGAACTGCCCCATAAGATTTTCAAAGATTGGGCAATCTATGTCCATAGAGATACCACCTCAGAAACCCAAGGGGGGGTGGCCATGAGTCAGATCTGACTCAGCGGCAGTGAGTTTGGTTTTTGGAATTGCCTCTTCGCTCAATTTCTGACATGGATATTCTTATTTATCATACAGCCTCTTAACAATAACAGTCTCCAACGGATCTTTCTGGCCATACCTCCTACGCCTTGTGACAGGAATCTGTTACTGTCTTGCAACCCAGGCTCTCAACACCGTAGTCACTCCTTGCCCTCCCAGGCCTTATCAGTGATTAAAACTTTTCTACTTTCCTCAGCTACACACTTTTAAACAATCTATTTCCGTAGAGATACCACCTCGGAAACTCAAGGAGGGGTCTCTATGAGTCGGTCCCACTGAGTGGCACATAACAACAACAACTACTTACATAATGCCTTCCTCTTATAAGGAATCTTGTGATTACATCAAAGAGCCCTGATGGTACAATGGTCAAAGTACTCAGCTGCTAACCAAAAGGTTCACAGTTTGAAACTACCAGCCACTCCATGGGAGAATGATGTGGCAGTTTGCTTCTGTAAAGATTACAGCCTTGGAAATCCTATGGGGAAGTTCTACTTTGTGCTGGAGGGTGGTCATGAGTCAGAATTGACTGGATGGTAATGGATTTAGTTTTCAGTTTTGATGATTACATCATACTCACCTACCCAGACAATCCAAGATTATCTCCCCTTCTGAAGATTCTTAACATCTATGATGTTCTTTTTGTTGTGTGTATTAGCATTTGAATTATGGCTTTGTCAAAGAATATTGAATCTATTATGGACTGCCAAGGGGACAAAGTCTAGCATCTTGGGAAAAGTACCAAGCACAGCAATGGTTGTGAGGATCAGCACAGGCTGGGGCAGTGTTTCTTAGGACTGCCATCACAAAGTACCATAAATTGGGTGGCTTATAAGAACAGAAATTTATTGCAGCACACTTCTGGATTTTCAAACCCAAACCAAACCCATTGCCATTGAGTCAGACGCAACTCATAGTGGCCCCTCCTTGGGTTTCTGAGGTGGTATCACTACGGAAGTAGATTGCCCAATCTTCCTTCTAAGGAGTGGCTGGTGGGTTTGAACCACCAACCTTCTGGTTAGTAGTCAAGTGCCT
>NW_006921634.1:2026628-2034943 GCF_000298275.1 Orycteropus afer afer
ACCTGACTGCTCCTTGGGTTTCTGAGGCAGTTTCACTACAGAAGTAGATTGCCCAACCTTCCTTCTGAGGAGTGGCTGTTGCGTTTGAACTACCAGCCTTCTGCATAGCAGTCAAGTGCCTCAGCACTATGCTACCAGAGCATAAATTAGGACCTACCCTGCTCCAGTATGACCTCATGTTAACTTGACTGATATCTCTGAAGATCCTGTTTTCAAAGAAGTTTACATGGCAGGTGTTGGGATTTCAACATATCTTTTGGGGTACACAATTCAAATCATAATACCATGAAAAATAAACTTCTGAGGTTCAAGGAATAAGGGTGTGGACATCTCTGGGAGGCCATTATTCAGCGTAGCATTTGTGGAATCAGCCTTTTTATGCTATTTATAACCTCACTGGGAAGGGTCTAGCACAGGCTCAAATACATGACAGAGCTGAGATTTGAGCAATGGTACTAGGTAGAGAGGAAATATTTTACTTATAAGAAAGTCCAATAAGAGGAGGAGTGAAAACAATAAAAGAAAATGGACTTAAAGAACAGACAGAAGTCACTCTAGACTAGGTGACCTTCCATTTACTGGCAATTAGTGAATCTCATAGGCAGCCAACAGGGAAGCATAAGTCTAGGCTCACTGATCTCTGACACAGCTTCCTGGTGTCAATAAAGTTATTTCCACAGAAGCTCACAATTTCTCAGTCTTACTCAGTCTTCTACATGACATGTTTCCTTTTCCCTGTATCTTTGGTGTTACAATTGATCTACCCTATAGCAATAACTCACTTTGGAAGCATATATTGGAAACTTTCTTTTGTCATCCTTATACCAAAAGTTTTGTTTTTCCCTAAAAAAATATTTTAACTGTTTTATTGAAATATAATCCACATACTGCATAATTTATCAATTTAAGTGTACAACTTTATAGTTTTATAGCATATTTAAAACTTTATGGTTTTGTAGCAACCATCAACACAATTTTAGAATATTTTCATCACCTCAAACATAAATCCCATAACCTTTACCTATCATGCCCTGTGGTGCTTATGCTTGTATGTCAACTTGGCTGGGCCTGGTTGAGTGATTGGGCAACTGGTGGTAGTTATTCCCCATAATGAGACTGGCAATTAACTCCATGGTAGGGTCTATCACAGGCAGCTGAGTACCTGCTTTGGATAAGTGGTCTGCTTCCTGGATATAAGAAGCTCCTTTGGGAATGGTCTCTAGCTTCTTTGGGAATGGTCCCTAGCTTATGGCATGCTTGGACCTTGCATGTAGCTGTGTCATTGTTCAACAGCCTGCCATGTTCTGCTGACCTTGGGACTTACAATGGACTTGAATTAATGGCCTGCTGTGTGGTTTGCTAACATCGGGACTGTGCCATTTTATTTGTTGACCTTGGGCTTATTAGCCTCAGCAGCCACTAGCTGTCTGAGTGAAGAGATGCATCTAGCTTCAGAGGGCCGGGAGCAAGAGGCAGAGCTGAAGCCCAAGGTCAAGGGCCTTTCACCCAATCCCTAGAGCCTGGCCCTAGGAACTTGGACTTGTAGCCTCCTGAACTGTAAGACAATAAACTCCTTTGTTAAGGCCATCCCATTTGTGGTATATTCTTGTCAGAGTGGCCCCATCTGTCCATCTTTCAACCCAGCCAAAATTGACCATCAATCTATCATCTCAACTGATTTGCAATTTCTACATTCTCAAATGTATGAAATCATGCAGAATGTAATCTCCTGTGACTCGTCTCTTTCACCTAGCATATTTCTGAATTTCATCCATATTGTATCATCTTTAATACTCCATTCCCTTTAATATCCCATTGTATAGCTGTACCACATTTGGGTTTTTTTTTTATGCATTCTTCAGCTGATGGACCTTTGAATTGTTTCTACCTTATAGCTACTATAAATAATGTTGCTATGAGCATCCTTTTCAGGTTTTTTTTTCCTTCATTTTTCTTGAGTAGTTACTTAAATATTAGCTTCAGAGAGAGGTTCCCCTTTCCATCATAGCCAAAATAACAGTGCCATCACTCTCTTTCTTCATTATTAATATTTATTATTCAATATTACTTTATATTTCTTTATAAAACAATATATTGTAAAGTATCAATCATTGATATAAATGCTACTTCTTGCTCTCCTCCACTAGAGGTGTGCTACAAAAATACACAGAATTTGTTTTGTATATTTTAATTATTGGTACAGATTTCTGGAACAGTGCCTAAAATATGCAAGCATATCAATAAATATTTGTTACTTGAATTAACAAATCAAGAAGATAATAGCAATTGTCATAAAAAATGTCCACTGTCTGATGCAATGCATTAGAATTGCAATCTTGAAATTAATACATCTTAGAATAGGAACAGGGAAAAAAATGACGCACATAATTTTATAATGAAGTTTATACAGAAAATTAGAATCATAACATTTATACTCCAAAGATAGAATAATAATTAACCGCCTCTCTCACCTTGACCAGAACACTGCTTTCATCAAAGTTATGAGGGAAAAAAAAAGATATCAAGACACGCAAAGAGTTCAGTTAGATTTCAGTGAAAATATTGCCAATAACATCATACATTAAAATAACAAAACACACAAAATTATTTTTATGTATTCAAATTTAATTTAAATTTTAATTAAATCATAACATTTTCTCTATTGTCATTTATCCATCTTACGCATTTTTGTAGTTATTCGATATCTATTTATTTTACATTATAACCCTCCACAAAAGTCATTTATTTTCCTTCTAGAAATTTTAATCATACAGGCAAGAAGTGAAAAGCATGGGTTAGGTAGGGAAACTACAAATATATGACATGAAAAACCATGTATGAATTATCATTATGGTAATTTAATTGATCACTTATTATAGATTATATTCATTTCCAATTTTCAGATGAGATTCTCATAGAGATGTCATCAAGCCTTATATCAAGTTTTTAAACTTACTGCACTGCTTGAAGTCACATCATTTAGTCTAAAAATAGTGTCCATACTTCAGAATCTATGCCTTTACTTCTTGTGTTTCTATGATGAAAATAATTCATTGACCCTTTCATCAAAAAGTTTTTAAATAGAAAATATTCCACATGTCCACTCATAAATCCCTCCCAGTATGCAATCTGGACACTTCTCTCCCCTGCTTTAAAATCCTCAGTAATTGCCTATTGCCCCTAAAATGAAGTTGCAATTCCTACTGATGGCATGAATAAACAGACAAAATCATACAGATTTTATCACCAAGTATTTATACAGCTTCTCTCAATTTACTTTCCAGCTACTCAAGTATCAATTATCTAAGTTTTCCTAGGAAACTTAAACTTTTGGCCTTTTGCAAATGTATTTACTTCTCTCCCCATTATAATCATACATTTTTATTCTTCACATGAAACTAAATTTTATATAATTTTGAAGTTTTTTTAATATATTATATATATTGATAAATGCATAATATATGTACATCATTATATATATATTAAAAAGAACTGACTTGTAAATTGATAAATAGAATACTCAGATTCAACAATTACAAAATATTAAATGTGTGTTATGAACCATTTTGAAGTTGTCTCATCTAGAAATTCATCTATTAGTAGATATGGTAGGCAGAAGAATGTCTCTTCAAAGATGTCCACATACTAATCCCTAAAACTTCTGAATATATCACTGTATGGCAAATGTGACTTTGCATATGTGATTAAGTTAAAGATATTGAAATGGATAGTTTATCCTAGATTATCCATGTGAGTCCATCATAATCACAAGTTTCCTAATGAGTTGAAAAATGAAGTCAGGTCAGAGAGATTTGAGGATGCTTCCCTGCTGGATTAGAAGATCAAGGAAGGGGTCCTGAAGCAAAGAATGCAGATGGCTTCTAAAAGATGAAAAATGCAAGGAAATTGTTTCTCTCCTAGAGCCTCCAGAAGGAATGCAGCCCTGCCAACACTTTGATTCTATCCTGGAAAAGCCACTGAACTATAATAAACTTGTGTAGTTTTTATGCCACTACATTTGTGGCAAATTGGTATAGCAGCAACAGAAAACTAATATAGTAAGAGGAACTGAAACTATAAAGGTTGAGTTTCTAAAACCCCTCCCTTTTTGCTTAACCACTATATCAGCTTGTGCTCAACTATTTTGTTAACTTATACTTAACCAGGAAGATATGAAGCTAAGGGAAAGACAAGAACTAGTTTTAGCCAGCTTTGTCCCCAAAACATGCATAGTAAAGAGATGCTGTGTCCCGCTCGGAACATAGTTGTTGTCAGAAGACCAGAAGTATACAGAATGTAGCAACCTGAAGTTCAGAGACAGTAATCAGAAATAAAGGATCCAACAGCCAGTTCCTATCCAAAAGAAGTCCCCACCTTACTCTGAATATTCATTAGATTACCCTAAAATTATTGAGTATGTTTAATTTCCTTATTTTTGAATTCTATAAATTGTTATTTAACTTTTGGCTCTGGGAGTCAGATTTGGGTGAGTCCCTCTGGTTTCTTGATATGCAGCACCACAATAAATCACCTTTCTTTCAGCCAAACTCTGGTGCTGAATAGATTGGTCTCATTTGCGCATAAGACAGGACTCCCTTGAGTCCTATGTCAAAACCTGTTTCATACCTTCTCAGAGCATACGCTCTAGGAGGATTTACTGACAAGTAAATAAGCATATGACAAAAAGGTGTGCAAATACTAAATAGTACAACAATAGAAAACACCAAGAATTTATAACACAGTTACTAATTTTGAATGTTGGGCAATCTACTTCCGTAGTGATACGGCCTCAAGGAGGAGTTGCTATGAGTCACTTGATGGCACATAACAACAACAATAGCAATTGAATTTTTTCAATTTTGAATGTTGGGCAATCTACTTCCGTAGTGATACCGCCTCAAGGAGGAGTTGCTATGCCAACTTGATGGCACATAACAACAACAATAGCAATTTTGAATTGCAGATGTCTTCAGAGAACAAATGGTGTTTGAACTGGGTCTGAAGGAATGCCTATGAGTTTATCAGGTAAGTAAAGCATGGAAAAGGTATTTCAGGCAAAAGGAGGAACAACTGAAAATTGGCAGTTTTCAAAGGAATACAACAGCTTCATAAGACGAGAGAAAACTCAGATCAGTTAGAGATGGAATAGTGAATAAACAGCAGGACCATCGCTGTCCTCAACCCAGGGGCACATTCACCTTGTGAATGTCCGTATGTTGCTCAACCTCACAGAGTATAATATACATGTGGTCTATGAGTTGGTCAATGGGGCAGCTCTGATCTAGTGGCTGATTAGGAAGGTTGGGACTATGCTTAGAAAGGCATTTGATGTCATTTTAAATAAGGTGGACCTATTCCATAGTCATTAGGGTCATACAAGTAAATTTTTAAGAAAGAAGAATCATTAACAGGGAGAAAATGCAGAGGGCAGTACAAAGGATTTACAGGATGATGCAGAGAATAAAGCCATAAACCATTATTATATTCAATATATACACCCAAACCAATTTAATAAGTAATTATACATCACCCAAATAACAATGAAAAGTTAAAACAACAACTAGAAAAGGAATTATACAGAAAACACTATGCTTTTTGAACTGAGTGACTTTGGTGGTATAAACCTATTCTTCGATTCCTAGTTACATGGAGAATTAAGGTGGTAATAGTGACAGTTTTCATGTCTTAAAACCTTCCTCATGTGTGATTTATTTTGCTTCAGATCTCTCCTTTGCTTCATATGGGAAGATAAAATTATCAAAATGAAACCAACAACTGTTTTGCTATGATCTTTACCGACATTCTATATTCATCAGAGTATGGGTCATATCAAACAGTCAGATAGTTCACTGATTCTTCTTTTCTTCCCTGTGATTTACATTTCTCATTCTTGACCTGCTTTGGAATAACTGCTAGTTGCATGCTGGGACATGGCACAATTCAGCAGATTAAATACAACACCAGCTGATGTGGCAGAGACTCTGAGATATGCTTCTGCCCAATTCACTTAACTCTTCATCTTTCACTTTTGATCTTAAAAATAAGAACAGAAGTAGTCCTTTCTAACCTCAAGGGATATTCAACACTTTGAAATATATACAGTAATAAAAAGAGGAAAATTCCAACATAATGAAATATAATGCTGTTTTCCCATGATGTAACCAGAAAATTTTAAAGTAAAGCACTTTTTGATTGGGTAGGTAAAGACAAGAAAAACACCTTGTTGATCAGTGTAGATTACCATCTGGTATGGAATCCATATAAAAGGGAAAGTTAACATGATGCCATAATATATTAAAATTACCAAGCTCTGGAAGAACTGAAAATACTTCTCTTCTGCTTCACATTTATCTGACCTTACTAGATAGTGTCCAATTTATTACATGACTCAAAAAATATTAGAATATGGACATCTGAAAACTAATAATAGAAATGAACAAATGGTGGGAAATAGGCTAAGTGATGAAAAGATGAAAGAAGGAACACTAATCTAGTACTGCTCAAAGAATTTTGCATGGAGTGTTCATAGATGTTACATAAAAAATGAAATCATTTTAAAATGAGATGGAGAAATGCTGGGAAAAGTGAAGTTACACATGCTTCTTTGCTCTAAATCTTCACAGAACCTCTAATAGGTTAGTTAATGTGTATCCAACAAAGAGGCATGTTTTGTGTTGGTTATTGAATTCATACAGCCCCAGCACATTTCATTTTTATTTTTTCCCTATGCAGCATTTAAAATCACTGTTGTCCCATGAAATATTCCTGGAAAAGTGCTGTTCTAGAGAAGAGCAAGCAATCTTTTCTTAATTACAAATAATTGAGGCCAGTTATTAATGCATATGGCTTATGTCCCTATTTAAAAGAAAAAAAAAAAAAAAAAAAGAATAAATGAGCTCCAATTAAGTAAGAGGCATTTAAGTTAGATGAAAAGCAAAATTTCTCATAGGAGACCTGGGCTAAGCAAATGTGAATATTTGGAGACAAGTAGGATTTATTGTATTAAGTGAAGAAAGAATGGAATATGAATTGCAAATTATCTCTATTTTTTGTTTATGCAATGATAATACCTACTATCAATATTTGAAAAGGGGCAGAAACTGATAGATTATAAATATAATAAATTATATATAATTTAATTTAATGAATTTAATATAAATTATATTTTAAATATAATAAATGGACATTCTACAAAATACTTGACAATAGAAGTGATCTCTACAACCTGAGTAACTCAATTTCCTGTTTGAAAAGGGAAAGCCTATAGTTCTGCCAAAGTGGAAGTAAGCTAAATTAGTTATAAATATATTAAGGCCAGTCTAATGTGAGTCGGGGCCGACTCGACGGCACATAACGACAACAACAACAATGTAAAACAAAACAAAAAATTGTTAAAATCTATCTAGAGATTAATGTGCTTTTGTCCATGAATATTTATGAGGAGTTTCCAGATTATCTGATTTTTATTATAGTATGACATATTTTTGCCTCAAACTATGAAGGTTACCAAAAATAAGGGTGATCCGAAAAATTCTTAACAGCCATCCCAGGGGAGACTAATGAGACATAACAATGAAATGTAATGTGGTATCCTGGGTGAAATCTTGGCACAAAGAGAGGATTTTAGGTTAAAATTAAAGAAATCTAAATAAAGAATAAAGAAGGGACTTTAGTTAATGATAATAAAACTGCTTCAAAATGACTTGATCCTACAGTCAAATAAAATACCATAAATATATAACAACAGCTAAAGTCATGGGACCAACAAAAGTTATGAGACATCACACAGCGGAATCCAGCATTCAAATATGGCTCCTAAAATGTTAATCAAGTAGTTTAAATCTAAAGCAATAAAGAAGGCTCTACCCATAAACTGAAAATTGGTGGATAATGCTGTTTGAAACAATGATGAAGAAAATAGGAGAGTAAAGAAAAGCTAATGTGTTAAGTGCAGTAATTACACAGCAAATTGTTTATGTAAGGTAATACTATGTAGTGCAGTGGAGGTATAACTTACAGAAGAAAATACGGTAATGCTTGGTTTGTGAGTATATCACAATAAAAGAATTGTTTGTTCTCACAATTCATACTTTCTGGTAAGAAGTGGGTGTTCCGGCTTGTAAGCACAAATAAGCACAGGCCAAGCTTATGCAGTGGTGGGGATGTTTGCCTTCTATGCCATGGAAAAAGTAGGACAATTAAGTTAGGGGAAAATTGAGATCAGGAATTGTATGTCAGTTAATATTTTTTTCAAATTCA
The DNA here is from genome assembly GCF_000298275.1 of Orycteropus afer afer. Lineage (NCBI taxonomy): Eukaryota > Metazoa > Chordata > Mammalia > Tubulidentata > Orycteropodidae > Orycteropus > Orycteropus afer. The sequence continues at coordinate 2,034,888 of NW_006921634.1, forward strand.
ATTATGGATGAAGGCAAGAGCCAGAAGCAGAGTTATTTCCCCAATCAGGGTTCACT
>NW_006921634.1:2035583-2037616 GCF_000298275.1 Orycteropus afer afer
AAAAAAAATGAATTGCTGTTGTAGTTAGGTGCCACTGACTCATAGTGACTCTGTATACATCAGAATGAAACACCGCTCAGTTTTGTACCATACTAACAATTGTTGCTATGCTTAAGCCCATTGTGGCAGTCACTGTGTCAATCCAACTCACTGACTATATTCCTCTTTTTTTGTTGACCCTCTACTTTATCAAGCGTGATATCCTTCTCCAGGACTAGTCCTACCTAAAAACATGAACAAAGTATAAGAGCAAATGAAACCCAGATATAGTTACTTATACAGGTGTGTGCTCTGGAGTCAGGCACATGTACTGGTTTTCTTGTAAAGCTTTAGTAACTGAATCACCAAAAAATTATGCATTTTTAGTTTAGAGTTTTTAATTCCATAATGTATTATAATAAATATATAATAACTCCTTATTGTAAATTATTTACAGGTAATTTATTGTCCCATCACTTGTCTGTCAGTTTGTCATATTGTGGGGTCTGTGTGTTGCTATGATGCTAAAAGCTATGCTGCCAGTATTTCAAATGACAGCAGGGTCATTGATGGTGGACAGATTTCAATAGAGCTTGCTGACTAAGACAGACTAGGGAAAAATACCTGGAAATGTATTTCTAAATAAAAATTAGGTAGTGAAAACATTATGAATAGGAATAGAACATTGTCTGAGATAGTGACAGATTAGCCCCTCAGGTTGGAAGGCGTTAAAAATATGACTGCAGACATGCTGAGTCCTCAAAGTAGCATCCACCTTAATGATTTGGATGGTGTAAAGCTTTCACAACCTTCATTTACACATGTGGTATGATTCTATATGACAAAAAAACAGCTGCAAACATCCCTTAATAATGGGAATGTGAAATGTACAAAGTATGAATCTAGAAAAATCAGGAATTTTCAAAAATGAAATGAACCACATGAAGGTTGATATCCTAAGAATAAAATAGATTGAGCTAAAATAGACTAGCATTGGTCATTTTGAATCAGAAAAGCATATAATCTACTATGACAAGAATAACAAATTGAAGAGGAATGGCATCATATTCATGATGAAAAAGAATATTTCAAGATCCATCCTGAAGGACAATGCTGTCAATGATATGATAATACCCTTATGTCTACAAGGAAGACCAGTTAATATGACTATTATTCAAATTTGTGCATCAATCATTAATGCCAAAGATGAAGAAATAGACAATTATTTTAATCAAGTTTTGCAGTCCGAAATTCTCAAACAGGCATTCAGGGTACATTGATAATTATTGGTGATTGGAATGCAAAAAATTGGAAACAAAGAAGAAAGTTTGGTAGTTGGCGATATAGGCTTGGTGATAGAAATGATGCTGGAGATAGAATGATAGATTTTTGAAAGACCCGTGAACTATTTATTGAAAATACTTATTTTCAACAACATAACTGACAGTTATACATGTGGGCTCTACCACATGGACTACACAGCAAGAAATCATCTTTTTCTGTAGAAATACATAATGAAGAAGCTAAACATCATCAGTTATAACAAACCAGGGGATGACCATGGAACAGACCATAAATTGCTCACGTGGAAGTTCAACTTGATCCTGAACAAAATTAAGTCCATAGAGACAAAGTATAATTTTGAGTAAATACTGCCTGAATTTGGAGACTATCTTAAGAATAGATTTGATACACTGAACACTAAAGACCGAAGACAAATGAGTTGTGGGATAACATCAAGGATATCATACATGAAGAAAGCAAAAGGTCATTAAAAATACAGAAAAGAAGGAAAAGACCAAAACGGATGTCAGCAGAGGCTCTGAAATTTGTTTTGAACTTAGAGTAACTAAAGGGAATAGAAGACATGATTGAATAAAAGTGCTGAAGAGAAGATTTCAAAGGATAGCTTGAGAACACAAAGGAAAGTATTAAAATGAAATATATAAGTACCTGGAGTTAGAAAACTAAAAGGGAAGAACATATTCAGCATTTCTCAAGGTGAAAGAACTGGAGAAAAAAATTCATGCCTTAAGTTGCAATATTGAAGGACT
>NW_006921634.1:2042871-2044117 GCF_000298275.1 Orycteropus afer afer
AGCAGTCCATGGTACTTTCAGCATTCTTCACCAGCACCACAACTCAAAAACATCAACTCTTCTTCAGTCTTCCTTATCCCATGGATGTAGCAGTCAAGAAATCAAAGAATGCATTGCATTGGGCAAATCTTTGAAGACAAAAGTACAACTGACTCAAGCCATGGTATTTCTCAGTCCTCTCATATCTATTAAAAAGCTGGATAGTGAATAAGGAAGACCAAAGAACAACTGGTGCTTTTGAATTATGGGGTTGGTGAAGAATATTGAATGTATCATGGGGTGCCAGAGAATGAACAAATCTGTCTTGGATGAAGTACATCCAGAATGCCCTTCAGAAGTGAAGATGTGTTCACTTTGGACATGTTATCAGGAACGGTCAGTTCCTGGAAAAGGACATAACACTTCATCAAGCAGAAAAGAGGAAGATCTTCAAACAGATGGAATGACACAGTGGTTACAACAATGAGATCTAACATGACAATGATTGTGAGGATGACGCAGGACCAGGCCATGTTTCATTCTGTTGTACACAGGGTCACTATGAATTGGAACTAATTTGATGGCACCTAACCAAACCACCTGTTCTTAATTGTTGGGAAATTATAACATGTTATTTAGTGTCTTTGTATCTGATGAGGTCTTTCAAAAGAAATATGGAATATGGAAAACCATATTCACATTTTCTTTTTTGACCAAATATCAATGTGTTTTTAGAAATTTGTGAAGGAATTTGGTTAAGGTAGAAGGCACTGAAAATATGGAGAATAATCTCAGTCCATTTTTCCAATACCTAAATGTTATTTGGTTCATTTGGTTAATAGCAACAAATGCTATTGTTTAACTGAAAAAAGTTTCTCTAGGTGTTTGATAATACTATTAGTATGCCTCTGTACTTAGCAAATACATAATAATAGTAAAAATGAATGAGATCAAAAGAATAACATTCTCAATGTAATTAATATTTTAAATTAAATTTATCTATTATAGTTACACAGAATACAAAATAAATAATTAATTTGCAAGTATCAAGGAAACTTTGGTAGCACGAGTGTTGTTAAAGTATTAGTTTTAAGCAGGGAGCATAGAAAAAGATATAGAGAAAAGATCTTACTTCTGATGGAACAGTTACTCCTGGGGAACTTTGGCAAGAAATGGAATAGTTTTGTATGTTGTTAACTTTACATTTATACATATATTTAGTTAACTGTTGTTGTGTTGTTGTTGTTATGTGCTGTCGAGTCGGCCC
>NW_006921634.1:2044827-2049743 GCF_000298275.1 Orycteropus afer afer
ATTATTAAACACACATGGCATGTATTTAATTGTGCAGGAAAAGCATTTATAGGTCAGGAGATAGAGGCAAAAAGCAGCTAAGAAGTGATAGAGTTTCATTTTGAAGTTAGTCTATATTAAAGCAAAATATCAATACTCTCATCCACATCCTTCTGTGTCTCGTAAGACTCAAGTGTATCATTAAACTGAAAGAAATCAGTCTTCAAAGAAATCTCTTATTTTTTAAATGAAGGCCCAGAAAATTTGGGCTTTTGTTTTTATAATTTTGATCTCTCTGTTTTACATGAAAAATACTCATAAAAAAATATGAGAGACCTTCCCCTTATAACCTCACACAAAAAAAAAAAATATGTTTTTGAAGCTGTTTTCTCCAGGAAGTAATGGTATAAATATATCTAGTATTATGAAAATAAAGTAGGCATTCATCAGAAAGAATATCATAGTTTCTAAATCTCAAAAATTTCTGATTTACAAATATTTAAATAACTTTTAAATAATAATGCAAATGTCCCTAGAAACTTGTAGCAAGTATTACCTATATTTCTGGGGTTAAATCAGAGATGCAGTTTTTACTTTCAACAGTAGGATATCTTGGTTGCTGTTTTAAAGTTGAGACAGTATTCTAAAGTACTAGAATGCTATTTCATTGTGTCAAGCTTCTAAAGACTTTCAGCCTTTATGTCAATTTACACCCCACTTAATTCTTAAAATTCTCATATTCACTATTCTCTTTCTTGTTTTCTTCTATTCCTCCCATAATTCCTGTCTCTTTTCTTCACATTTTCCCATAAGCTGTTTCTTATTTTGCAAAAAAATTAACCACTCTGGAAAGCCTCACTTCAATGCGGCTTTATCACTGCAGACCAGGACATTCTTACCATGTGCTTACCTGTAGATAGACAGCTGTTCTGAGTTAGATAGAATATTTTTGTTTGTTTGTTTATTTTCAGTACAGTTTAGTTGGGTCAAACCTGTAAAAATCAGTCACAGATGTTTCAAACACTAGCCATCATAATTCTGCAGCAATTATTGTTTAAGAACTCATTTGGAACAAAGCATATGCTACCTTATATATTTTTTCCCTCTATTTCTTTGTGTCAATGCCAATGTAGCTCAGAATTCCCTAAAGACCTTGTATTTAGGCCTGTGCACAACATATGTTCCCTATATATCCATTGATTTAACATAATTCAAATCAACCACTCTATACTGAATTTCTGCTGTGTGACTCAAATAAGAAAAAAAAAAAATAGGTGCTTTTACATCATAGACTTATAGAACAAATGTTCATGGAAAGTACAGATGTATTGAAATGTTAAAATTTGCTCTATAACTATAATGCAAAGTTCCTCAGGAATAATGCTATAAAGAGTTGCAAGTCATGACACAGAGAAAACTATTTACTTTTTTTTTTTTTTTTGCCAATGAGACATGTATTGAACTTCTGACCTACAGACCTGTAAAATAAGTTTATGATCTCTTAAGCCACCAAGTTTGTTGTAATACATTATAACAATAATAGGAAATTCATTCAGCAGTCTCCAGTGACATTCCTTGTGGTTAAAAATTAATTTATTAGATTGGAGAGCTAATAAAGGTTTTTGAACAAAGTAGTTGTTGTAATTAATACTATATATATTGCTGCTGTTGTTATTGAGAGATGCTATTGAGTTGTCTCTGACTCATGATGACCCTATGTGCAACACAATAGAACACTGCCCTGTCCTGTGCCTCCTCACAATCCTTGCTATGTTTGAGCCCATCATTGCAGCCACTGTGTCAATCCATCTTGTTGAGGCTCCCTCCCCTTTTTCTCTGACCCTCCACTTTACCAAGCATGATATCCTTCTCTAGGGACTGGTCTGTTCTCAACAAGACCAAAGTAGGAGAGATGAAGTCTGGCCATTCTCACTTTTAAGGAACATTCTGGCTACACGTCTTCCAGGATAGATTTGTTAGTCCTTCTGGCAGTCAATGGTACTTTTAGTACTCTTTGCCACACTTCAATTACAAAGCATCCACTCTTCTTTGATCTTCCTTATTCATTGTCTAGCATTCACATGCATATGAGGTGATTGAAAACACCATGGCTTGGGTTAGACACACCTTAGTCTTCAAAGTGACATCTTTACTCCTCAACACTTTAAAGAGGTCTTTTGCAGCAGATTTAGCTAGTGCAATATCTCTGATTTCTTGACTGCATCTTCCATGAGTGTTGATTGTGGATCCAAGAAAAAAGAAATCCATGATGATTTAAATGTTTTCTCCATTCATAATCATGCTGCTTATTGGTCCAGGTATGAGGATTTTGTTTTCTTTATGTTGAGCTATAATCCATGTTGAAGACTGTAGTCTTTGATCTTCATCAGCAAGTGCTTTAAGTGATCTTCACTTTCAGCAAGCAAGGTTATGTCATCTGTATATTGTAGGTTGAAAATGTGTCTTCCTCCAATCTTGATGCTGCGTTCCTCTTCTCAGATTATTTGCTCAGCATACAGATTGAATAAGTATGGTGAAAGGATACAACCATGACACCTACCCTTCCTGATTTTAAAACATTTAATATTACCTTGTTCTTTTCAGACAACAGCCTCTTGGTCTATGTACAAGTTCCTTATGAGCACAATTAAGCGTTCTGGAATTCCCATTCTTTTCAATGTTATCCATAATTTGTTATGATCCACACACTTGAATGTCTTCACATAGTACATAAAACACAGGTAAATGTCTTTCTGCTATTCCTTGCTTTCAGCTAAGATCTATCTGACATCAGCAACGATATCCCTCATACCATGTTCTCTTCTGAATCCAGGTTGCATTTTGGAAGTTTCTTGTCAATTTATTGCTGCAACCATTTTTAAATTATCTTCAGCAAAATTTTATTTACATGTGACATTAAGCCTAAGGCATTTGACTGCTAACCAGAAGGCTAACGGTTCAAACCCACCAGCCACTCCTCAAAAGGAAGATTGGCGAATCTACTTACATAGTGATACCACCTCAGAAACCCAAGAAGGGGTCACTATGAGTGGGTTCTGACTCACTGGCAGTGAGGTTTTTTTAATGAAAGTATTCAATAAGTTATGCATTCTGTTGGATGTACAAATATGGATCTGTTCCAGTTGGTTGGCAGGTAGTTTTCTTCCAAATTTCCTGGCATAGATGAGGAAGCACCTCCAGAGCTACAACCATTGTTGAAAGATCTCCATGGGTATCCATCAACTCCTGGAGCCTTGTTTTTCACCAATTACTTCAGTCAACTTACACTTTGTCCTTCAATACCATTCATTCTTGATCATATGCTACCTCTTGAAATGTTGACTAATTCTTTTTGGTCCAGTGACTCTATGTATTCCTTTCCATCTTCTTTTGATGCTTCCAGCATCATTCAACATTTTGCCAATAGAATCCTTCTATAATGCAATATGACACTCGAATTTTTCCTTCAGTTCTTAAGCTTGAGAAATGTCAAGTGTGTTCTTGCCTTTTGGTTTTCTAACTCTAGGTCTTTATAAATTTCATTGTAATACTTTACTTCATCTTCTCAAACCTCCCTTTCAAATCTTCTGTTCAGCTTTTTCATTTCAACATTTCTTTCTTTCACTTTAGCTACTCTTGATTCAACAGCAAGTTTCAAAGTCTCTTCTGACACGCATTTTGGTCTTTTCTTCCTTTCCTGTCCTTCCCTTTTTTTTTTTTTTTAATAAAATTTATTGTGATTAGGATGAATGTTTAAAGTGCAATTCACTTTCCATACAGCAGCTCACATACGTTTTGTTTCATGACATTAAATGCAATTTCCCACAATGCCACAGCTCCACTCCCACTTCCTCCCCATAGTTACCTCTTTCCTGCACCCTTTCTTCCCATGCCCTCCTGCCCCCAAGCTGTCTCCCTGTGCATACACAGCCCTTCTATTCTCCCATGATTGACCTCTCCAAGGAGTGTATCTGCCTAATGTAAATGTTCACTTCATATGCCTGTCTTTTATTTGGCTGGAAGCCACAGAGGTGGGTTCAATTCCAGACTTGAAGGACAGCTAGGGACAAGAGTCTCAGGGGTTCCACCAGACTCTATCAGACCATCAAACCTTGCCCCTTTTTTTCCTTTTTTAATGATTTTGAGTTTTTCTTTTCCATATTGTTCTCTAACTACATCCAGGATCTCCTACATAGAACCCCCTTGAGTGGTTGACAGTGGTAACTATGCCCCATCTATCTAGTTCTTCTGCTCTCATAGTCATATAGGCTGAGGATCATATACTGTACCAGTTGCTTGGTCCAATTGTTTCCATGTGTCTTAGGTTTTCTTCATTCTTCTTTGCTCTGGATGAGAAGAGATCCATCATTGCATCTACATGGCTGCTTGCAAGCTTTTAAGATCCCAGTCACTACTTGCCAAAGTAGGATGTGGAACAATGTTTTGTGTAGTATGTTATGCCAACTGACCTTGATGTCCCCTGTGACTGTGGTCCCGAGCACACAGGGCCAACCATTCACTCTCCCTGGGAAGCTGGCTGTGGCCAGTAAGTGACTACAACCTTGTCCCTTGTCATCTCTACTATATACCTGGAAATTCTCACAGATCATAGCAATATGCTTGTATGCTTGTAGAAGCATTGTCTGCCAAGCCTATACATGGTCTTGGGCACACTCCCCCCCGCACCGACGTATCTAATAGTTCAGCCTCTCCACCCATCTATCCATCCATATGTCAATGTTTGCCTTCACTGAAAACTCATTACTATATGTGCAAAATATTTCATCTTTGTTGTCTGTACCTACCATGCACCTTTCTATGTCTTCCTCTTCCTCCAAGCTACCATGTTCATCACTCACATTTGGTACATTGCCCTTCTCTTCAAACAAATCAATACTTGTGTCTACCTATCTAACAGTTTTCCCACCCCTGGTAAA
>NW_006921634.1:2049883-2050728 GCF_000298275.1 Orycteropus afer afer
TTATTTGACTTTTTTACAATAACAGACTAATACAATAGTTGTCCTTCTGTGATTGACTTATTTCACTCAGCATAATGTCCTCCAAGTTCATCCATGTTGTACGGTGTTTTGCAGATTCTATGTTATTCTTTAGGATTGCATAATATTCTATCATGTGTATGTGCCATACTTTGGCTATCCATTCTTATGTTGATGGGAGCCTAGGATGTTTCCATCATTTTGCTATTGTAAATACTGCTGCAATGAACATGGGCGTGCAAATATCTGTTCTTCTACTGGGTCTCACTTCTTTAGGATATATACCTAGTAATGGATTTGCTGGGTCAAATGGTATTTCTAATTCCAACTTTATAAGGAATAGCCATACTGCTTTCCTCAGTGGTTGTATCATTTGACAGTTCCACTAACAGTGCATGAGAGTCCCAATCTCTATGCGTTCTCACCCACATTTTGCTATTTTCTGTCTTGTTGAACTTTGTTACTAGTGCTGGGGCAAGATGGTATCTCGTTGTTTTGATTTACATCTCCCTAATGGCTAAAGATTGTGAGCATTTCTTCATATGTTTGTTGGCTGCCGGAATATCCTCTTTGGTGAAGTGTCTATTCATATCTTCTACCAATGTTTTAATTGGATTATTTGTCTTTTTGTTGTTGAAGTGTTGGAGTTTTCTATAAATTCTAGAGATAAGTCCCTTGTCAGATATGTAATTGCCAAATATTTTTTTCTCAGTCTGTAGGTTCTCTTTCGAATATTTTGGAGAAGTCTTGGAAGCACATAAAAAATTAATTTTTAGAAAGTATCATTCATCTAGTTTTTCTTCTGCTGTTTGTGCATTTTGGGTTAT
>NW_006921634.1:2064573-2066653 GCF_000298275.1 Orycteropus afer afer
GCACTCTGGGTTGAGTGGTCTGCGTGTATATGTTGTTTACTATTGGTCTGAGAGCCAGGCCCAGAATGTATCCCAGGACCATAGTATTGGGGGTCTCACCAGACTCCATCTGACCAGTAATTCTGGTCATTATTGAGTTTTTGGATTTTCTTCCATGTTTTCCCTCCCACTCTATCCAGGATCTCCAGATTTAATCCTTTCCTGAGTGATTGACATTGAAAATGGGGCACCATCTAGTTCTTCTAGTCTCAAGGCCCATTGTGTCCTAGGGCTGATTGCTTCCAAATGTCCTTGTTTTTTGCACTCTTCTTTGCTTCCAAAGATAGAAGACCATTAGCTGCATCTTAGATGGCCACTTGAAAGCTTTAAAGACCACAGTTGCTACTCACTGATGTAGGATGAGGAACAATTTTATGTATTTTGTTGTGCTGATAGAGTCTGCTCTTCCCAAATACTATGGTCCTGTGTTGGTAGATCCGTTCCATATCTCTCCCACAGTGTCTGGCTGTCTGTGAGGGATTACTCTTATGGTGTCTTGCAGTAGTCATTTGTTGTTTTCTTTGTACAGGTCTTTTGTGTTTCTGACAAGATTTATTCCCAAGTATTTTATTTTATTTTTGGTAGCTATGGTAAATGGTATTGATTCCCTTATTCCTTTTGCAGCAATCTCTTTGATGGTGTAGAGGAATCCAAATGATTTTTCGGTTTTTTATCTTGTATCCTGCCATGTTGCTAAATCTCTCAATTAGTTTCAATAGATTTTTTACTGAGTCTCTTGAGTTTTCTAGGTATAGGGTCACATCAGGAAATAGCGATAGTTTGACTTCTTCCTTACCAATTTATGTGCCTTTGCTTTCCCTTTCTTGCCTAATTGTCCTGGCTAGGACTTCCAATACAATGTTGAATAGATGTGGTGGTAGAGGGCATCCTTGTCTAGTTGTTGTTCTCAAGAGGAATGGTTTCAGTCTCTATTGAGAATAATGTTGGCTTTTGGTTTTACATATACTCTCTTTATAATGTTGAGGAATGTCCTTTCTATGCCTATTTTTCTGAAAGCTCTGATCAGGAATGGGTGTTGGATTTTATCAAATGCCTTTTCTGCATCAATTGATATGATCATGTGGTTCTTTTACTTTGTTTTATTTAAGTGGTAGATGACATTGATTGTTTTTCTAATGTTGAACCATCCTTGGATACCTGATATTAACCCCACTAGGTCATAATGAATTATATATTTTTTTGATATGTCATTAGAGACTATTAGCTAAGATTTTGTTGAAGATTTTTGCATCTATATTCATGAGGGATATTGGTCTGTAGTTTTGTTTTTGAGTGATGTCTTTGCCTGGTTTTGGTATCAAACTTATGCTTGCTTCATTTAATGAGTTAGGGAGGATTCCATCCTTTTCTATGTTCTGGAATAGTTTGAGTGGGATTGGTGTTAGCTCTTCTATGAACGTTTGGTAGAATTCTCCAGTGAAAAGGTCTGGGCCAGTACTTTATTTATGTTGGTAATTTTTTTTTATAACTTGTTCTATTTCTTCTTTTGTTATTGACCTGTTCAACTTTTCCTCCTCAGTCTATGTTAGTTTAGGTAAGTAGTATATTTCTAGAAATCTGTCTATTTCTTCCAGATTTTCAAATTTGTTGGAGTACAGTTCTTCATAGTATTCTGATATCTTTCTTTTTATTTTGGTTTGTTCCGTTGTGATGTCGCCCATTTAATTTCTTATTCATGTTATTTGTATTCTCTCCCTCCTTTCCTTTCTTAAATTTGCCAGTGGTTTTTCAATTTTATGAATCTGTTCAAAAAAACAACTTCCAGTCTTGTTGATTTTCTCTATTGTCTTTCTATTTTCTGTTTCATTGATTTCAGCTCGAATCTTTATTATTTCCTTTCTTTTGGTGATTGTAGGCTTTTTTTTTCTTTTTCTAATTGTTGGAGATGTTGGTTTGAAATGTTGATTTTGGCTCTTTCTTCTTTTTTGATGTGTGCATTTATTGCTATAAATTGACCTCTGATCACTGCTTTTGCTGTATCCCAAATTTTGGTATGTCGTATTTTCATTCTCATTTGATT
>NW_006921634.1:2067272-2068760 GCF_000298275.1 Orycteropus afer afer
TATGATGGTTTTTGTCCTAAAGTTGATTTTATCAGAAATTAATATTGCAACTCCTGCTCTTTTTTGGTTGCCATTTGCATGATATATCTTTTTCCAGCCTTTGATTTTTAGTCCATTTTTGTCTTTGTCTCTAAGGTATGTCTCTTGTAGACAGTATATTGATGGGTTATGTTTTCTTATCCAGTCTGCAACTATCTATCTCTTGAGTGGTGCATTTAATACAGTGACATTCAGTGTAATTATTGACAAGTATGAATCGGTTGCTGTCATTTTGTTATGTGTTTTTTTCGTGGTGTTCCTGGTTTCTTTGTTCTATATAATTTTCTGTGCTTAGCTCATTATGGTTATGAATAGTTTTATCGTTTCCATTGTCATTATTGTTTTACTATGTGCTAAATATTTGTGCTCATCCTCTTTTTTATTGTGATGTGAAGTTTCATTTTTCTTTGAGGTTACCCTGTGATTTATAGTTTTCTCCCCAAGTTTAGAACAGTCAATTCTATCTTGCAACTCTTTTGACTTCCTCACCATTTAGATGCTCTGTAACTACAGAATTTTTCCCCTCTTTTTGGATTGTAGTTGTCCTTACTTGTTAATTGATGTCTCTGTTTCCCTGTTTATAATATTGTAAGCTTATTTTACTTTGGATACTTCTATAGCTGTGCTGCTTTCTGGGTTATGTCGTCTTGTGTATTAATGGTCAATTGTTTTTCACTTTTATTGGTTCTCTGTTAAATGGACTCCCTTTAGTATCTCTTGTAAGGTTGGTCTGGTTTTAACAAATTCCCTTAATTTTCACTTATCTGGAAATCTCCTAATTTCATCATTATATTTGAGGAACAATTTTGCAGGATATACAATTCTTGCTTGGAAAATTTTCTCTTTCGGGGTTTTATATATACAATCCCACTGTCTTCTTGCTTGCAGGGTTTCTCCTGAGAAATTAGAGCTTATGATTATTGGTTGCCCTTTGTAGGTAACTTTTTGTTTTTGCTGTGCTGCTTTAAGGATCCTCTCTTTGTCTTTGGTTTTGATGAATTTGATTATGATGTCTTTGTGATTTTCTTTTGGGGTCTATCCTCTTTGGGGTTTATTGAACTTCCTGAATGGATATATTCTCATCTTTAATCATATCAGGGAAGTTCTCCTCCAATAAATCTTGGACAATTTTCTCAGTAGTTTTATTTTTCTCCTCCTGTCCTGGAATTCCAATTACACATAAGTCGTTCATTTTGATGGTATCCTACATGAACCTTAGGCTTTCTTCATTTTGTTTTGATTTTTTATTCTGCTTGATCCCTTTCCAAAGAAGTATTCAGGTATTTGTCTTCAATCTCATTAATTCTGTCTTCCATTGATTCAATTCTACTCCTTTGCTCTTTCAATGTGTTATCTATTTCTGAAAATTTAGTATTAATCTTCTGGATTTCTATCTGTAGATGTTATATCATTTCTAACTTTTCATTTATTTTTTCATTTTGTTCTTAT
>NW_006921634.1:2069570-2100168 GCF_000298275.1 Orycteropus afer afer
GCAACATAAAAAAAAATAATAATAAATTATAATAATAATTTTAAAACAGACCAAAACTAACAAAGTTTTAAAGAAAAAGGATAAAGTATCTGAGCTGGGCAGGGCAGGACACCCAGGCTCCATCAGAGCACAGAGACTGGGATGGAATTCCTGCTGGCCCAGATGGTGGGTGCAAGTGAAGGATGGCTGCACATCTGTTCACCAAGAGGGTGTGAGGTATAAGAATAACAAGGGGAATAACATCTTTCCAGTCATTTGTGTCTGGAATGTCTTTGCAAGTGGAGCCTATTTTTAGGTGCCCAGAATCTGAGACAATGCTTCTGCTTTAAATATTCAAAATGCTAAAACTCCTTGTACACATTCAAAATGGCTGCTCTCTCTGGACAGCCAAAACTCCATGGCTCAGCCCATCTCCCTCTTTGCTGCTTCCCCTTTTATTCATCAGCCACCAGTGCAGTCCTCCATGCAGCCCCTGGCTAGTAGGGCCAATATTTAGGTTAATTCTAAGGTCCTAACACCACTTGGCAATATCCAAGCTGTCTGTGCTATCAGGATCGTTGACAGACCTCAGTTCCGTATGTCTCGTTTTCTGGTGTTTTCACGCAGGTTCTTCTACTACTTGGAGTTTAGTTCACTTCAGTATCCTTCCTTTCAAAATTCAGGTCTTTGGGATTATGTGCTGTATCTGTGTTAATTTGTTCCCCTTTCCTTTGTTGAAGAGGATCTGTGTAGTTTGTCTGCCTATTCTGCCATCTTAGCAGAACTCCCCTTTCCTGTGTTTTAATGACTTTTTACTTTCTTCCCGTATAGCATTCCTGATATCATCCCACATCTTGTCTGGTCTTTGGTCACTGGTTTTCAGTACATCAAATGTCTTCTCAGATGGCTTCTAAATTCAGGCAGGATATACTCTGGGTCATATTTTGGCTCTTGTGGATTTGTTTTAATTTTCTTCAGCTTCCACTTGAACTTACATATGAGCAATTGATGGTCTGTTCCACAATGAACTCCTTCTCTTGTTTTGACTGATGATATTGAGCTTCTCCGTCACCTCTTCCCCTATGTGTAGTCTATCTGATTCTATGTGGTGAGGTTCACATGTATATCTGCTGTTTATGTTGTTGAAAATGGCATTTGAAATAAATAAGTTGTTGGTTTTGCAATATTCTATCATGTGATCTCCAGCATCATTTCTTTCATATTTTCCAACTACAGATGATTGTCCTTTGGTTCCAACTTTCATGTACTAGTCACCAGCATCAATCAATACATTTTGATTGCATGTTTGGTTAATTTCAGACTGCAGAAGTTGATAAAAATTTGTGATTTCTTCACCTTTGGCTTTAGTTGTTGGTGAGTAAATTTGAATAATCGAGTCTTCTTTGTAGACATATTGATATTATCCTATCACTGACAGCATTGTACTTCAGGGTAGATCTTCAAACATTCTTTTTGATGATAAATGCGATGCCATTCCTCTTCAATTTGTCATTCCCAGCATAGTAGACAATATACAATATGATTGTCTGATTCAAAATGGCCAATACCAGTCCATTTCAGCTCACTAATATCTAGGATATTGATCCTTATCTGTTCCATTTCATTTTTGATAACTTCCAATTTTCCTAGATTCATATTTCATACAATCTGTGTTCTGATTATTAATGGATGTTTGCAACTCTTCTTTTCATTTTGAGTCTTGGTCCATCAGCAAATGGAGGTCCCAAAAGTTTTACTCCATCCCCGTCGTTAAGGTCAACTCTACTTAAAGAGCCAACTCTTCCTCACTCATATTTTGAGTGCCTTATGAATCGAAGGGCTCATCTTCCAGAACTGTATCAATGTTTCCTGGCTCTTGTTAAAGTTTTCCATTATTTTATAGGTCAGTTTCACTGTTATTCATAAGGGTTTCAGTGGCCAATTCTTTCAGAAATGGATGGCCCTATTCTTTTTCTCCATCTGTCTTAGTCTGGAAGCTTGGCTAAAACCTGTCCACCATGAGTGACCCTGCTGCCATTCAAAATAGCTGTGGGATAGTTTCCAGCCTTACAGTAATATGCAAGCATCACAGTATGACAAACTGACAGATGAGTGGTAGCTATACATATTGTTGTTGTTGTTGTTATTAGGAAAATATAATTGATTCTGTTTTTGTTTTTGATATGTGATACAAAGAAAATTGGACTTAAAATATAAAGGTCCTTGAATTAATGGAAAATAATTACTACATACATGAAATAGCCCTATTGCATTTAAATTGAAATTAAAAACTCACATATAACCTTTATACAACACAATTTATTAAGTGTTATTCAAAATGGCTTAAAATAAATTTTTGAATAAAGAACTTAGGGAATTTTCCCCAACTATTTTATGGAGGTATTTCTCAACATATTCAGAGTTTAAAATATTTTAGGGAACATTAATTATAATCACAACCTAGATTCCAATATTGATGTTATAATACATGCTTTATCACATATCTATTAATCTGTCTATCTAGCAGTTCACTTTTTAATATATTCAAAGAAAGTTGCAGGCATCAGTACAATTCCTCCTAAATTTAGCCAATTTCAGCTTGCTTAAAATTAACATAAAGATTTACATAAAATGAAATGCACCAATTGTAATTATACATTTGCTGAATTCAGTCAAATGCATGTAACTTTGCAACTTAATCCTCTATCAAGGTATAGAATAGTACCATCCTCCAAAAGTTTCCCTCATGCTCAAATGTTTGATTAATTTCAGTTCAACTTAAAGCAACTCTTATGAGTGAGAAATTTTGCACACTTCCTTACAAAACTTATAGGGCCCCTAGAAGTCAAAATCGAGTTGATGGCAACATTTTCTTTTTTTCTTTTCAATACTGCATTTGTTAACATAAAGTTGGTCATTTGAAATTGATCATGGTCATATCATTTACACCATGGAAACAGGCAAATACTACAAATAAGATTTTTCCCACAGGCAAAGGCAGAGGAAACTACTCTTTTGTATCTTTCCACTTGTTGTTTTTGTTGTTGTAATGTGTCATCGAGTCGGACCTGATTCATAGCAACCCCTCTTTGGGTTTCCAAGGCAGTGCTTCTGTAGTGAACAGAAGCAGGATTGCCCAACCTTCCTTCCACTATAAATTAGTTTTTCATATGCTAGAATTTCATAAAAATGGAATTATATATCATGTACACTTTCTATAGGATAATTTTAATTCCACTCAATATTTTGGATATTTGTCCATGTTGCTGAGTATAACAGTATTTTGTTCCTTTTTACTGCTGATGAGAATTCCAGCAAATGAATATGCTGTATTTCTTAAGTGACTCTCCTATGTAAGCTTTCTCAAGTTTTTGTTTGTTATGAATAAAGTTGCTGTGAAAATTTTTGTACAACATTTTTGCAAACATAGCTTTCAGTACTCTTGGGTAACTGTCTGGGATTGCTGAGTCATTTGTTAGGAGTAAGTCTGATTTTATAAGAAAATATCTCACCTTTTTTAAAGTGGTGGTACCAGGTAACATTCTCACTGACAGTGGTGTTGTTATTTGCCATCGAGTCGGCCCTGACTCCTAGCGACCCCTCCTTGGGTTTCCGAGGCAGTTATCACTACAGAAGTAGGATTTCCCAACCTTCCTTCCGAGGAGTGGCTGGTGGGTTTGAACCACCAGCCTCCTGGTTAGCAGTCAAGTGCCTTAGGCACTATGCTACCAGAGCTCAATATATAGCAGTTAACAGTTGTGCTACAACATCTCCAGGATTGGGTGCTGTCAGTCTTAATTTTAGACATTTTTGTGAATGTGTACTGGTATCATTTTGTGGTCTTAATTATAATTTCCTTGATGACTAATGCTGTTGTTATGTTGTTATTGTTATGTGCCATCGAGTCAGTCCGGACTCATAACGACCCCTCATTGGGTTTCTGAGGCGATATCACTAGGGAAGTAAGTTGCCCAACCGTCCTTCCGAGGAGTGGCTGGTGGGTTTGAACCACCAGCCTTCTGGTTAGCAGTCAAGTGCCTTGACCACTACGCTGCCAGAGCCTTTTATGCTTGGACTCACTATTTGTATATCTGCTTCTTTGAAATATTTGCTCAAGTCATTTGCATTTTTACCAAGTGCTTGTTTTTATTATTACCATTGAAGTGTAAATATTCTTTTTTCATATACTTGACACTAGTCCTTTCTAGTGGATGGATTGACACAGTGACTGCAACGATGCGCTCAGGCATAGGAAGCATTGTGAGGCTGGTGCGGGACCTGGAGGTGTTTCATTCTGTTCTATACAGAGTCACTATGAGTTGGAGCCAACTTGATGGCACCTAACACCAGCAACAGTCCTTTCTAAGATATCTGTATTAAGAATCTTCCTCTCAGTATGTGGCTTGCTTGCTGAAATGCTTTTAATGGTGTCAAAGTTCTTTTTTTTTTTTTTCTATTTTTTTTTTTTTAAAGTAACTATGCAGTTATTTCAGGACTATTTGCTGAAAATAATTCTCTCCCTAAATTTGCTTTATACCTCTTATTTGTTGAGAATGAAGTGATCAGATAAGTGTGGGTCTAGTTCTATCCTTTTCATTCCATTCCAATTGTGTATTTTTGATTCTTATACAACATTTTGTTGATAACTATTTCATCGTATTAAGTCTTGAAGTCATATAATGTAAAGCCTTCCTTTTTTTTCTTTTTGAAGACTGTCTGAATATTTTTATGTTTTTGAAGTTCATATAAAACTTAGAATCAGCTAGTCTATTTCTATAAACCATCTGCTGAGATTATAATTTAGACCATGTTGAATGTAAAAATCAATTTAGGGAACATATACATATTAAATATTGAATTTTTTGATTCATATGCATAGTCTATATCTCCATACAGTTGTATCTAAAAATTTCTCCCAGCCATAGTTTGTAGTATTCAGTGTATTTTTTCAGCACATATTTTGTTATACATATCCTTTAATATTTTATATTAAATGTAATTTAGAATAATTCCTGAAAGTCTAGTTTTATTAGTTTGTTGCTAATAAGTAGAAATATCCTTAATCTTGCACTTTGACCTGTTTCTTGTTACGATGTTAAATTCTCCTATTAGCTTTTGTAGCTTTATTGTTGATTCTTGAGGATTTTTAGATAGAAAATCATATTTGTTTGTTTGTTTTTAACTTATTTTCATGTAACTCATCTTTTCCTTTCCAGTTTGTATGCCTTTTATTTTATTTTCTCGAACTGGCAAATACCTCCAGTAAAATGTGGAATACAGTGCTAAGAGTGAACATCCTTGCCTTGTTCTCACTCTTAGGAGTAATACAGTTAGTATTTCAGCATTGAGTGTGATGTTAGGTGGAGGTTTTCAATAAATGTCATTTACCAGATTAAGAAAGGTCTTTCCTACTCCATGTTTCCTGCGAGGTTTTATTGTGAACGTATTTTGAATATTTTCAAATGTTTTCCTGAAATATCGATATGGTCTTTTTTTTTTCCTTTATTCTGATAATATGATAATTGCATTGGTTGATTTATTTAAACAATTAACCAGCCTTACTTTCCTGGAATTTACTTTGTTTGTTCCTGATAAATATTCTTTTTATATATTACTGGGTTGTATTTCTAATATTTACACACTTTTGCATTTATGTTTTTAATGGATAATTTTTATTTTTGGTTATGCTCGATTTATATGTTAGGAAGTGTCCCTTTAGTGTGTATTTCCTGAAAGGGTTTGAGTAAGTTTGATATTATTTTATAAAATTCACCAATGAAAGCATCTGTTCCAGGAGAGTCCCTTGTTATGTTTTCTATAACAAATTGCATTTCTTTAAAATTATAGTCATAATCTACTTGGAGTTAGTATTATATTACTTCACTGAATATATAATATCCTGCAACCAGAGAGCTCCACTTACCAACCTCATTCTTCTTGCTGAAGTTGAATTATATCTCCATATATTATAAGCTAGGGAGCGCTGATGGCATAGTGCCTAAAGCATTTTTGACTGCTAACCAGAAGGCTGGCTGTTCAAAGCCACCAACCACTCCTAGGAAGGAAGACTGGGAAATCTACTTCCATAGTGATACTATCTCAGAAACCCAAGGAGGGGTCGCTATGAGTTGGGTCCGACTCGAGTGCACATAACAACAACAACAACAACATGTTAAACACACACACACACACACATACACTTATCCAAATATTTGATATTTACCATTTCTGAGCTCCCTTGTTTGCAGCCTGAACATTTTTTTCTGAAGTTCCTATAGTGCTAAACCAAAACCTCATTGCTATCAAGTCAATTTTGAATCACAGTGACCCTTAGGACAAACTAGAACCACCCCACAGGGTTTCCAAGACTATATAAATCTCTCTCTTTTTATATATCTTTCGCTCTCTTTATATGTATCTTTTTATACATAAAGAGAGAGATTTATATCTTTATATTAATCTCTAAATGTGTGAGTAGACTGCCACATCTTTCCCCCATGAAGCAGCAGGTGCATTTGCATCTCCAGCCTTTGGTTAGTAGACAAGTGCTTTATCCATTGCACCACCAGGGATGTTCCTATAGATCTAGTCCACTGGAAATGAACACTCTCAATTAACTCTAATATGAAAAGTTATTCCTCACTCATTATCAATCCATATTTCTGCTTGGATGAATTCTGGTTCATTAGTTTATCCCTCCCATTACTTTAATGATGTTTTTTCAAGGTCTTCTGCTCTTTATAATTTCTGATGAAGTCAGCATTCACTCACGTACTGCTTTCCTATATGAAATATCTCAGCCTCACATAACCTCTTTCAAGAGTCTTCTTTTAGCTTTGTTTTTCACAGCCTTGATTATGATATGCCCATGCATGCCGTTATCCACATTTACTCTGGGTGAAGTATACAGATTCCTGAATCTGCAAAATTATATCTTTCACCAAATTTAGGACATTTTTAGCCTTCAATCTTTCAAATACTTTATTTGCACTACTAACTTTCTACTATGTGTCTGAGATGTTGAGGACACATATAAATTTTTTTTTATATTATTCTACACATCTCTGAAGCTTCATTCATTGCTTCTCACTCTTTTTTTTCTCTATTTTGAAAATTGAATATCAATCTCTTGTCATGTTTTGGGCTCTTCCACTGTCATAGCCATTCTGATGCAAAGAATATCTAGTGAATCTTTTATTTCAGATAGTTAAATTTTTAGTTTTAGAATTTCTAGTTGCTTCTTACTTATAGGTCTTATTTCTTTGTTGAGATTTTCCAACATTTTATTTATAGTGAGCAGATAATATATACTTTCCTTGGGAATAGTTATTATAGCTTCAATCATAGTTTTGTCTGCTTTTCCTAACACCTACATAATCTTGGGGTTGGTCTATGTTGATTGATTTTTGTCTTGAGGATAACTCATATTTTCTTGATTTTTTTGTATGTTGTATACTTTTATATTGTGTTCAAAACATTAAAAATTTTGTGTTGTGGACTCTGGGTTCTGTTATATTCTAAAGGAATGTTCGTATATTTGTTTGAGTGGACATTGGACTCATACTGTAAACTCTATGTGGGTGTCAGCTCAAGTCTCAGCTCAGTTATTTTATCCATCACTGAAGACTACCCACAAATGACTGGTTTAATGGTCAGTTCTAGACTCAGACAGAGTACACACCAAAGGTTTGATGATATCTTCTCTAGCTATCTCCTTTTATAGGCTACTCCCCTTTTTCCAGCAGCTCTGGTTGCTTAGAACTTTTGTCACTGAAGCTTCATCTACACAGAGAAGCATCTACTTCAAGCTACCATCACTCTGGTTAAAACACAAGTATAGGACTCTCATCCTTCCCGTTTCTTTCTTTCTTTCTTTTCTTTTTTTTTTTAAGTGTCATTTCCTCTATAGAATATGCTTGTTTTACCTTTAGGTCAGTAGTGTCATCCCCCTCTCCTTGCAATTCTATAGTTGGTGTCTGGTAGAGAAGAAGCCCTGCAGCACAGTGGTTGAACTTTTGGCTACTAATCTAAAAGTTGGTAAACCTACCAGCTGCTCCATGGGAGAAAGATGTGGCAATCTGTTTTCAAAGAATACAGCCTTGGAAACCCTATGAGGCAGTTTTATTTTGTCTTATAAGGTTGCTATGAGTTGGAATTGAATAAAAACATAATGGGGGTATTGTAGAAAGATAGTCTGGTAGAAACTATTCAAGCATAATTGAGGTAGAAACCCCAAAACAGAAATTTTTAATGAACAAATAAAGAGCAAAATCTGTAAGTTTGGTAGCGAATAAAATTCAAAGTAACTATGATTCATTTTGTACTACTGCTGTGCTCGCTGATCTGGAAAAACAACCAATTTCAAACGCAACATAAAAGAAATGATAATATGAAGGAACTATCCACTGATTTCCTCTGAGAGATTTTACTTTTCATAAAGGCTAGTTTTGGGGCCATCCTAGATAATAGCATCATTTTATTAGAATGGTAGAATTTTAACACCTTTTTTTCTTCTAAATTTCCATAAGACTTATGAATTCTTTTGTTTTACAAAGAAGAAACTAAGACCAAAAAGATGATTTGACTATAATAATATGGTAGTTACGGAATAGCTTGCAAAAATTCCTATTCCGGTTAGGTCAAATCAACTCAACAAACATTTACTGAGTATATTTGTTGAATTTGTATTAAAAAGAAAAAAAAAAATCAAATTTTTGTAGTCCCTTGCCTTGAGAGATTTCCACCTTAGTAGATGAGAGGTAACAGCATACACAGAGATATTTTTCAATTTATTACATGAACGTTATGTGAATGATAAACACAGAAGGCTATGGGAACATAAAAATGGACTCTAAACCAAAAATTGTTAGGAGAGATCAGAGGTGTCATTCATTGATGTCTTAAGCAGATAATAAAAGTGTTGAAATCTGAAGGATAATTACAAGTTAGTGAGCTAGAGACTTGAGACTCCTTCATTTCACCCAGGTCACTGCTCCAGTGTCTCAGAAAGGCCTTTCCTGATCCCAATAGAACTGCATCTCCATTTTTGGTACTCTCTGTCTCTTGTTTTAAATTTTTCCAAGCACTTATTATACTATAACATACTATATATTTCCCTTTTGATGTTTTCCTTTATTCATACAGCTGTAATGTAATTTTCATAAGCAAAGAGTTTTTTCTCTGTTTTATTCACTGTTCTACCCATAGTGCTCAGAACAGTGTCTGGAACATAGCAGGTTCTCAGTAAATATTTGCCAAATGATATCTGATAAATGTGAGTAATGAATAGTGAGCAATAAGACTTGGATATCTTGTGAGGGGCAACCTAATTATTAAGGTTGCAACTCTTCTTTTCATTTTGAGTCTTGGTCCATCAGCAAATGGAGGTCCCAAAAGTTTTACTCCATCCCCGTCATTAAGGTCAACTCTACTTGAAGAGCCAACTCTTGAGATTTATATGCATTATTTTGTAGGTTAAAGAATGAATTTCAACTTTTTTAAAAGTTAAAAACATTAATACTATGTATGGTTAAATAAATTTTGGTATATGCATAAGATGGAAAACTAAAAACTAAATAAAAAGAACATAACTGGTTTTTATGCAATGGTATGGAAGATCACCAAAACACAGTCATAAGATAAAATAGCAAAGTACAAATTATTGTGTATAATATATTACCTTGATGTGTGTATGTTCACATGCATATATATAGGTGTAAGGAATATTTCTTGAAAAGTGTACAATAAGTGCCCTTTGTAGGGTAAGAGGGATATTATATGTGATAGGAAACTATCAGAAAGATGAAAATAAAAAGTAACACGGTTGCATAAATCACTGTGACAAATGTAGAAATAATAGACATAATAGAGTAAAAAATGGATTTCTTTCTATTGATTTGTCTGAGAAAACCTTCAAATTCATAAGAAATATAATTATGAAATTTGCATTCAGTAGAGAATATGGAATTCTGTGGATGATTTAAAAACTGCAATAAGCTCATCCTTAAAGACTCACTTTTTGTTAATGATTCTGAATCTGCTTTGAGTAAATTTCTGCAAGAAGTTAAGCGTGTTCTCAATGTCTAGGTTATATGAGGCTCTTAGAATTTGAAGCAGCAAAAAATGAGAAGAATATGAGAGGAGTGTAGGGTTTAGAAAGTAGAGATGATTATATTAGTGCATCAATATGTGCAGAAGCATAGAGTTATGGAAGGACATGACCTGTTTAATTGTTATGTACAGAGAACAGATATGTGTGGGGAAAATCTTCAGATGAAGTTAGATAAAAAAGTAAGTATCCATCTAGTCACCTCTTTATTCAACATCAATTAGTTACGGTGCTCCATTTCTGGGGTACAATAATGAGTAAATTTTTGGACACAGACTCTGGAATTAGGAATGTACATTATAGACATTAGTCTAATATACATCTAAATACATTTATTTTCAAATATAATAAGTGTGATGATGGATTAATGTAGAGTGTTATGAGACAATATAGCAGAAAGGTATAGTCTAACATGGATGGCCAGAAAAGATGACCCTAAGGAGTTTCATTTAAGGTGACATATACAAGATGATAGAGTCAACAACCTACAATATGCAGATGACACAACCTTGCTTGCTGAAGGTGAAGAGGATTTGAGTGTTATTTTGTAATAGCTAAAGATAGAAACTCCACCAACGCACATCAGGAGAAGATTGGTTAAATAAATTTTGGTATATGCATAGGATGGAAAACTAAAAACTAAATAAAAAGAACATAACTGGTTTTTATGCAATGGTATGGAAGATCACCAAAACACAGTCATAAGATAAAATAGCAAAGTACAAATTATTGTGTATAATATATTACCTTGATGTGTGTATGTTCACATGCATATATATAGGTGTAAGGAATATTTCTTGAAAAGTGTACAATAAGTGCCCTTTGTAGGGTAAGAGGGATATTGAGGGAAGGAGAAAGGCAACGGTTGAGTATCTTAATTGGTTTACTATTAATTGAATATCTTTAAAAAACCTGTAAGTTTTTAATTTTTTAACTTTATATGTGCCTTATGAATTCAAAATATAAAATTTAATAATGAAAGAAAGTCTATTTAATAACCTTTGTATAATCATTATATTAATGAGTCAAAAGAGAAAAAAGAAAGATTTCAAAAGCTGAACATATATTAGCTAAAATTTTACATAGTACAAAGGTTTTTAACTTTTAAAAAAGTTGAAATTCATTCTTTAACCTACAAAATAATGCATGTAAATCTCAAACCAAAAGATACTGAATAATAAGCATTCAATAAATATTTTGAATGAAAAAGTTCTTTATGGTAAAACACTGACATATTCCCATTAATGTCAGGAAATAATATGGGTTCCTAATACTAATGTTTTTCCTTAAAATACGTCATGAAGTACTATCCAATTAGACAAGAAAATGAAATAAAGAAGTAAAAAATTGGAAATAGAGGAATAAAATCAGTAGATACAAATGAAAATGTGATCAATGCAGAAAATAGAAAAGAATAATCTAGAAAACTTAGAATTAATAAGAAAATTTATTAATGTCATAAGCTACTAAATAAATGTAACTTTTCTATATAATCATCTGAGTATATAATATAGAAAATATTTCTATGTTTAATCATAAAGTTAAAAGAAAAAACACTAATATATTTAGTACAATATGTTCATCATACCTATAAAAATTACCTTTTATAAAGGTGCCTGCAAGTTTCAGTTTGCACTTGACTGGTAAGTGAAATGTTGACAGTTCAAATGTACCAGGGGTGCTTCAGAAGAAAGGCCTGGCAATCTACTTCCATAAGGTTACAGCCATTAAAACCTCTATGAAAAGTTCTACTCCAAGAGAAAAGAAGTTACTAGGAGTCAGAATCAACTCAATGGTAACAGGTATATTTCCAAATGATCTGCCAACCATATATAACTTTAAAAATCAAAAACAGAAGCAATAAATATTTTCTTTGAACCATTGTGTTAATAACTTCTTATGAATTCAGATATGACCCACTGAATACATGCCTCAGGTGTCAGAAGTGTTTGTATTCATTTACATATGATCCAGTGACTGCCAATCATTAAAAATACACTAAAGTTAAATATATTTATTATAGGCTAATTAAATATCCTTTTTGGAAGTCTTCCCTGATTATCAGAATATTATTTTGACATCAATGTTTCAATTAAAATGTTGGCTAAGACAGAATTAAAGAAAAGTTTATATCTGTTAGATTTTGTGATGAATTTGAAACATGGCTACAAATATTCAACATTTCTGTATTGAATCTCTTTTTTGCCATGTGATTTTACAGCTTTTGCATTCAACAACTGGAGTATATTGCACCACTCCTTTAATCTGGCTGTCTTGTGACTTGCTTTGGCCAATGACACTGTGTCAGTTCTGGGCCTAAGCTTCAAAAGGCTTTTCACACTTTTCTTGAAACTGGACCCAAACTATATCAAACCCAGGTCAATCTGCTGGCTAGATAGACAGAAGATTGTTAGATAACATAGAGCAGAACCAAATCACGCTGGTGGTCCCAGCAGGGGCTCAACGATGTGAGTCCAAACAAGATAAATAAAGTTTCCCACCCAATCCACAGCATGATGAAATTCAGCTGAGACCAGATTAATCAACCAGGTGCTCCCAGCATAAAGTTCAGACTTATGGTATTGTTGAAACAGATAAATGGTTGTTCTTTGAAGCCTCTATGTCTTGGGGTAGGTAGTGTGTTACACAACAAAAGCTAACTGAAACATAATCAGACAGACAGACACAAAAAATGGGGCACAGCCAGGTACCTTCTCTCTAGTAATTTATTTCATATTACCACTGCTTTGGAGAAAATCACACAATAGATCTTAAAGCAATAGGCCAGGCTATGATTAAAACAAACAAAAAAAAAGAGGTAATTTTGAAAGTTCCAATAAATACGCATGAACAAAAGCACATTAATCTATAGCCAGATTTTAACAATTTTTTTTTTCTTTCACACTAGATGGGCCCTAATATATTTATAACCAATTTAGCTTTAGCTTACTTTCACTTTGGCAGAACTATATACTTTACTTTTTTAAACTGAAAATTGAGTTACTCAGGATGTAGCAGTCATTTGCTGGCTCAAGGCTAGTATCCATATTCTGTCATATATCCAATAATTTACTCGATAATGAGGGAGCCCTGGTGGCACAGTAGTTAATGGTCTCAATTGCTAACCAGCAGGTTGGCAATTCAAACCCACCAGCTGCTCCACAGGAGCAAGATGTGGCAGTTTGCTTCTGGGGAGATTTACAGCCCTGGTAATGCCAGGGAGTAGTTCTATGCTGTACTATGGGATCACTTTGAGTTGGAATAGACTGATGGCACTGGGTCAACCCAATAGTGAGTGGAAAAAACTAATGTAGAGGATGAAAAAGAAAGAATGGAGAAGCAGAGACAAGGAGCTGTTAACATTCCCAGGAAAGTTCAAAGGAAAAACAGGGTAACAATCTGAGGACTCTCAGTTTTTCCATCTGGCTTATTTTTAATTCTTGATGGGCTTCTCTGAAGTAAATTTACAGACTTCCACTAAATGACTTTATTTGAATAATAATAAAAGTGTTTCTAGTCTCTGCACCAAATATTATTTAACAAATACTTAAACAGCACTTTCTTTGGGATAGGTAGAAAATAGTTCTTTCAAATATTAACTCCAATAATCACTGCTTAGGGAGCCATTTGTCAATGTAATCATGTAACTGGTGGCACTTGCTTAAATTGACTCCTAAGAAGTTGGTCGCCTATTTTAAACTAATCCAGTGGTTTGTGAGAAGTGGCTCATATCAGCTGATGAGAGCTGATGATTAAATTTTCAGGAATTTTGCAAACTAGCTATTGAATATTGTTGTTATGTTCCGTTGAGTCGGCCCCGACTCATAGCGACCCCTCCTTGGGTTTCCGAGGCAGTATCACTACGGAAGTAGAATTGCCCAACCTTCCTTCTGAGGAGTGGCTGGTGGGTTTGAACCGCCAGCCCTCTGGTTAGCAGTCAAGTGCCTTAGGCACTATGCTACCAGAGCTATTGAATAGCCATTATTGAAAATAACATTATATGAAACTTAATTTTATTATATGAATTTACAATTAGTATTTAAGCTCATAGAAGTGAAAGATGCTAAAATTTAATGAAATAACTTACATGAGTGTGAAGAAAATTTTAACACTAGATAACATACTAGATTTAACGATTATTTATTTGAAAATAATTGACTGGGATGGAATTTCCTCTATCAAATCATGTGTGAATTTTAACCATAGATTGACTAGAGAAACAAGATTTCAGCAAAACCATATAAAAGTAACCTCTGAGAATTAAGTTGTTGTTGATGTTAGGTGCCCTCAAGCCACTTCCAACTCATAGCAACCCTACGTACAAAAGAAGGAACACTGCCTGGTTTTGTACCATCTTCATAATTACCGAGCCCATTGCTGCAGCCACTGTGGCAATCCATCTCATTGAGGGTCTTCATCTTTTTCACTGACCCTCTACTTTACCAAGCATTATGTTCTTCTCCAGGGACTGCTCCCTTCTGATAAAAGTACATTAGATGAAGTCCTGCGATCTTCACTCTAAGAAATATTATGGTTGTACTTCTTCCAAGACAGATTTTTCATTCTCCAGCAGTCTACGGTATATTCAATATCCTTCACCAATCCCATAATTCAAAGTCATCAATTCTTCTCTATTGCTCCTCATTAATTGTCCTGCTTTGGCATGCATATGAGATGATTGCAAATACTATGGTTTAAGTCAGGTGTACCTTAGTCCTCAAAGTGACATCTTTAGTTTTTAACATTTTCAAGAGGTCTTTTTACAGCAGATCTTCCCAGTCCAATATTTCCTTTGATTTCTTGATTGCTATTTCCATGGATGTGATTGTGTATCCAAGTAAATTGAAATCCTTGACAACTTCAATATTATCTCTGATTACCATGATATTGCTTATTGGTCCAGTTGTGAGAATTTTAATTTTCTGTACGCTGAGGTTTAATCCATAGTAAAGTCTGTAGTCATTAATCTTCATCAACAAGTGCTTCAAGTTCTCTTCACTTTCAGCAAGCAAAATTGTGTCATCTGTATATCACAGGTTGTTAATGAGTCTTCCTCCAGTCCTGATACTTCATTCTTCTCCATATAGTCAAGCGTCTCAGATTATTTGCTCAGCATACTGATTGAATAAGTATGGCAAAAGGATACAGTCATGACACACACTTTTCCTGATTTTAAACCATGCAATATCTCTGTGTTCTGTGTGAAGTGTTGCTTCTCAGTCGATGTGCAGTTTCCACATGAGCATAATGAAGTGTTCTAGAAGTCCCATTCTTCACAATATTAACCATAATTTGTTGTGATCTACAAAGTCAAATATCTCTGCATAGTCAATAAAATACAGGTAAAATCCATTCTGGTAGCCAACAAATAAATAGCCAAATAAAGAAATTGGAAGTTAACCCTATTAACTTCTTTTCCTCTGTATCTTGAATACTAAAAATAGATTTTTTTCTATAATATTTTTGTTCCGCTAACTACTACTTGACACCTCAGAGAAATCATTTTCCAGTGAAAAGTGAGCTACCCATTGTTGTTGTTATGTGCCCTCGAGTTGGCCCCAACTCATAGTGACCCCTCCTTGGGTTTCCCAGGCAGTATCACTACAGAAGTAGATTGCCAAACCTTCCTTCCAAGGAGTGGCTGGTGGGTTTGAACTGCCAGTCTTCTGGTTAGTAATCAAGTGCCTTAGGCACTATGCTACCAGAGCTCCCAAAGAGATGGCTGGGCTACTTGGTGGGGAGTGGCAGGTAGGTTTGAACCCTCAGCCTTGGGTGTGGCAGCTGACTGCCCGAGGCCCTGAGGCCATCCCCTGGGGCCCATTAGGAAACTAAATTTAGCTTATTTTATTGTAGTTTTCTGTTTTATTTTATTTTGCTTTTTAACACTTGGGGAAATACAAGATTAATATAGTTGTAGTCTAACACTATTTTTTTTCCCCAAAGGACTTCACAAAAGCTGTGAAATCTTGAGAGTTTAACCCTCAGGTTGATTGATTAAGAAGATAAAGTCAGAAGTCCCATGAGGACACTCATGGTGAGTTCCTGACCTTTCGTGTAAATCAGACAATTCAGAAATCTTTGATTCTCTATTATACACAGAAAAGAAGGAACTAAAGCCTTCATATTCCTAAAAGTAAAATTTCTAATTAAGTACTCAATTTGAGATAAGAGGAGTAGACTTCCTACTGGGCTGAGAAGGTCATTTCCTACTGTGTGAAATCTCCTGTAGAATGAACAAGTTGAGAAAATTAAGACAGATTCTAAGGAACTCTGGTAACATACCCTTTTCACAGAAAGTTTTTTTTTTTTTTTTTAATACTTCATTGTGATTTCAACTCTAATTATTTATTTTTATTAATGAATTTTAAGATAAATTACCATCTAAAGTTAAGAACCATTATCAAAATACTCAATTTTCTCAGAATGTTGGATATGTCATGAAAAACATACAAAAACACTTATTGCCATAGAGTTGACTCTGACTCATAGAGACCCTATAGGATTTCCATAAGATTTCCAAGTCCAAGACATTTTGCATTAAAGCTTGGACTGTAACTATGTTACAGCTGGGGCTGATTTTGTGTAGACATGGTTAAGGCTTACTGGTTTACTTTAAGCTGTGTTATGTTTCCTCTTTTTTTTTTTTTTGGCAAGGTTTCTTTTCCAAGATAAAATTTATGAGAACATGGGATTATGGTTGGCTAGGCTGTGGGATTAACAGCTAACAGAAGAAGAAACAGATGATTTTTACAATGAGTAAAATGTAATATTTCTGTGGATGAATATACCTATGGAGAACTGCATGAATATTTGGTGCTGACATGTTGAACTCCTAGAAAGCTATATTGATAGTCTCAGCACAAGAAAGCCTATACTTTGTCTTAATGCATTTTGAAAGAAAATAAATTAATATTGAGTCAGGAAGAATTTTAAGAGGTGAATAAGAATATAACATGTATAGATTCTTCAATATGGCAAAAAAAAAAAAAAAGATATGGACTATAAAAGATAAAGAAAGACAGAGAAAAGAGTTTCCCCTCCTAGTGACTGTTCCGTAATCACCGATGCCAGGTGCATGGCAATTGCTTGCTATGGATATAAAGCAAAAAAGTGATCAAATGTGCTTCATACTCTTACTAAACTTGAAAGTAGGTGATTAGAAGCATTTATTCTAAAAATTTTGCTACAAAAATGTGGGAATGTGATTTTTTTTCTTGTAAATATTTGATCCCTCATTTTGTGGTAAATATTTGATCCCTCATCAAAATAGCAATTTTGTTGTTGTATTTCAACTCATATGGAACAGAGTAGAATCATTCAAAGGGGTTTCCACAGCTTTAAATCTCTTTGGAAGTAAACTGCCTCATTTTTCTTCCATGGAGAGGCTGGTAGGTTTGACCTGACCTGGTTAGCAGCTGAGAGCTTAACCAATGCACCAGCAGAGGTCCTTCTAGTATAAGAAAATTACTACCTAATAGGGCTATTGTGAGTGTCAAATGTATAAGGTATGTTACTGCTAACCAGAAGGCTGGCAAACCCATGAGCCAATACTTGGAAGGAAAATGGGGCAATCTACTTCCTTAGTGATACTGCCTCGGAAACCCAAGGAGGGGTTGCTACGA
Organism: Orycteropus afer afer; assembly: GCF_000298275.1. Taxonomy (NCBI): domain Eukaryota; kingdom Metazoa; phylum Chordata; class Mammalia; order Tubulidentata; family Orycteropodidae; genus Orycteropus; species Orycteropus afer. The sequence goes on from NW_006921634.1 coordinate 2,087,280, forward strand.
GTCAGATGCGACTCAATGGGAGTGAGTTTGGTTTGGGTTTTATAAATACATAAGTTAGCCTAGTTCCACTCTTCTGTTGTTGTTAGGTATCCTCAAGTCTATTTCAACTCATCGTGATCCCATGTGACACAGTGGAACTGCCACATAGGGTGTTCTAGATTGTAATCTTTATGGGAACAGATCTCCAGGTCTTTCTCCCTTGGAGCAGCTTTGTGGATTTGAACTGCCAACTTTCAGTCAGCAGCTTAGCATTTAACCATTTCCCCACCAAGGCTTTGGATAAATTGTCATTTCCTTTCCTTCTGCGTTCTCCTGATGATATCTGTGACCACAAATGGATATGTAATGATTCTCATTGTGTATATGGAGAAATTGGGATTTAGTAGAGGGAAATCTTGGTTAATAGTGGTTTGTAAAAACATATTAAACATTATGTAAACTTTCTATATGCACATTTAGTAATTCTGTTGTTTTAAAATAGAAACTAAGAAAAGTAAAGCCCATTTTTTGTTTAGCTGCTAAGAACACATAGCATTCAGAAGAATGCTGATGATCATTCTCCAGGGCTTCAATGAGTTTATTCTGATTCAACTCACTGCTGAGAATTGTCATTTCTACCCCAGATACAATGAATCTGAATCTACCTTTCAACAACTTTGATAAGAATTATCTGGAGATCTTGTGAAAATGTAGATTCTGACTCAGAACATCCGGGGTGGAAATGTAAATTTTCAGCAGGAGATTGAATTGGAATGAACTAGTTCTAAGCCCTGACACTCCTCTCACTTTCCCCAGAATGGAGCTAAAAATAAAATTTTATGTTCATTAAAGGAGACCCCAGAGAGTTTTGGTTCTAGCTCTGACATGCAAAGAGTTTAGAAGTTGTCACTCTCATTCTTATGAAAAAACATTGGACAAAATAAAATTCAAGAACTTCTTGGAGCGATCAGAGAACTATCAGCCTAACTCTGGACACATTGGAGAATACAGAGTCACACTGAGATCTGCTTACCTGAAAGAGAAGTCCCAGGAGTCATGACTTATCGTCATGAATTAAAGGGTAATTTTGATGAACTGCTGGGGAAGAAGTGTGGCCTGGCTTGAGAGTAAGAGACTCCTAGAGCCTCAGTATTAGAGAGGCTCCCAAATTTTCATTGGTTTTATCTTCAAAAGCTCCCATTAGGTTTTCATGGTGAGGCACTTACAAAGATCTCCTCCTGACTCTGGCAGGGGAGGGGGAAAGTAAACATTTTGAAATATGCTCTGAGTGTTCTTTATAACAAAAGCCTACTCCATGGAAACACTTTTGAAGATTTATCCCACTTGGGGAAAGGTATTTCTCTAACTCAAATCTGTTTTATTCTTTCTGTCGTACCTAAGAGGGGGAGGGAAAGCTAAGAAACACTTGTGAAGGTGAAGGAGGCAGCCCAAAGATCTGGGTCCACTGGAATATTAAGATTTAATCACAAGACTACAGAGCACTTCCTCTCCCTGTACCTAACTAGCACACAAACAGGGCTTCAGTACAGTATCATTGTATTATAGATAAAGAGCTAAAAAACACCGAGCCTATCTAAGAAGGACTTCTTAGGAAAGTCCAAAGGTGAAAAGGAAGAAAAAAACAAGGGCACTAGAAGAATTTTAGACCTCTGGGAACCTGCATTTAGAGAAAACATTTTACGCATCCCAGTTTTTAAACAGATTAACACAAACCCTTATAACAAAGGCCTATTTCCTTCCATTCATATTTCCTAATACATATTTCATCTTTTACCAAAAACAAAAAATACAAGCCATATAAATAACAAAGAAAAAAAAATAGACTGAAGAGACAAAGCAAGCATTAGAACAAGACTCAGGTATGACATATGTTTTTGAAATTACAAGACAAGGAATTGAAAAAGTCTCTTGTAAAGGTTGGTGGTTCAAACCCACCAGCCACTCCTTGGAAAGAAGGTTGGGCAATCCTACTTCTGTAGTGATACTGCCTTGGAAACCCAAGTAGGGCTTGCTATGAGTCGGGGCCGACTCGACGGCATATAACAACAACAACAACAACATTGTAAATATTGTTATTAACTGCTAGTAGTATATTAATAATTATTAATATTAATTGTTAATATACTAATGACTCTAATGGAAAAATTAGATCGCATACAAAAACAGATGGGTAATGAAAGCAAAGAAATTAAAATTCTAAGAAACTGGGTAAGAATTTCCACAGTTTTTGTCAGAAATTGTAAGACCAAAAATGGGTGAAGGATAAATAAATACTGTCAGAAATTATAAAAACTGTGGGAATTCATTACTGCTAGTCTGTCCTGGAAGAAATATTATAATATTTCCTCCAGACCAAAAGGATAACAGATGCTAGAAACTTGGATCTACAAGAAAAAAGAAAAGACACTAGAGAAGGAATGCAGATAAAATAGTTATATTTCTTTTATTAGGAATTGATTTAGAAGCTAACTACAGGGCATTTGTTCTTTTACAATATTAATAATAACAATTGTGGTAGTTATGTTTGTGTGTCAACTTGGCTGGACCTGGCTGAGTGGCTGGGCAGCTGGTGGTAGTTATTCCTTATGCTGAGACTGGCAATCAACTCCATGGTGAGATCTACCACAAGCAGTTGAGGATATGGTCTGCTTCCTATGTATAAGGAGAAGCCTTGGGAATGGTCTCTAGCCATTGGTGCGCTTGGACCCTGCATGTAGCCATGTCATTGCTCAGCAGCCTGCTATGCTTTGCCCACCTTGGGACTTATAATGGACTTAAGTTAATGGCCTGCTGTGTGGTTTGGTAACATCGGGACTGTGCCTTTTTACTTGCCAACCATGGGATTTCTCAGCCTCAGCAGCTAGCAGCTGTCTGAGTGAAGAAACACCTCTAGCTCCAGTGGGCCGGGAGCAGGAGGCAGAGCTGGACCCCAAGGTTGAGGGGCTTTCACCCAGACCCTAGAGCCTGGCACTTTGAACTTGGACTTAAAATATCCAAATTGTAAGAATAAACCCCTGTTTGTTAAGGCCATCCCACTTATGGTATATTCTTGTCAGAGCATCACTAGGTAACCAGAATAGAATAAATTGGATGATTGTAGCATATGGGTAAATAAAATGAATGAGAGCAACATTACAAGCGATGGAAAGAAGGATTTGGGAATACTCTGTTACATATACTTGTACTACACCTGAAGCAGCATAATGTTCTTTAAAGGTAAATTTCCATTAGCTAAAAATGCATACTATGAACTTTTGGCAACCACCAGAACTCTTAAAAAATTAAGTATAATTGATATGCTAAGAGAGGAGATAAGACAAAATCACCTAAAATACTCACTCAAAACTAAAGAAGACAAAAGTGAATAGGGAAATGGAAACAATTCAGTAAGTTGTATTTTTCCTTTTCATTCAATTAAAAATAATTTTTTTTCATTTTTTCCTGAGCTCAGTTAGAAAAATCATGAAAAAGCATAGATGAAAGATGCTATACAGACGATATTGTATTTCTACACACATAACATACACGTTGTACGTTTTTGCATGCTATACAACCCACACACTCATTTTCATAAGCACTCTATAACAATATTTTTTAATATGTTGATGGCTTCTACTTCAATTGCAAGTTTTTCTTTCTTCTTCTGTTCAACAAGTTTAATGTTAAGTCTTCATCTTGGTGACTTGGAGATTTTGCTCCCAGCAGCAGACCCTAACCACCCTACCCTCATGTTTCTAAAGCAGCCTCTCTCCTAGGAGGATACCTTCCCTGTTCTGCAAACTTCTTTCTCCAGTGCAGGTATAAATTACTTTTCTGCCCCAGAAATAGCCCTTGCTAGGTCCGCTAGCCCTAGCCCAGGAGGTGCAAGAGTTTTCACACTCTGGGCAGGAGATGTCACTCAGGAAAGTGAGGCCAGCACACCACAGCTTACACATTCCACCCCATTCTGTGCTCAGGCTGTTTGAATCTCTTGCAAGTGCAGATGCCATGGGGTTGGTATGAGTAAAGGGCTCAGAGGGCTAACACATCCTTCATTCAGACAAGACAGATCTTGCCACTTAGCTTCACATGGGGCCAGCACTGGCACCTTGGTGTGCTCAGGCAATGACCCCCACACACTGTGAGACTAGCCCATGGTCAGGCTGTGACAGACACACATGCAACCCTCCACCCTGACACTCTACCCATAGCCAGCTCAATATACCAAGGCACAGGTTGGCTACAAGGAATTACAGCATTCTCAGACCTGGCTGTAAACTGTCCTACAGTTTCAGTTGCCTATTTTCCAGTTATCAGAATACTACTGGTGGTATAGTGCCTAAGGCATTTGACTGCTAACCAGAAGGCTGGAAGTTCAAACCCACCAGCCACTCCTCCGAAGGAAGGTTGGGCAATCTACTTCCATAGCGATACTGCCTTGGTAACCCAAGGAGGGGTCGCTATGAGTCGGATCAGACTCGAGGGCAATGGGTACTAAACTTAATCTAGACTTTTTGGCCTTGGTTTATACATTTATTACACAAATATTATCAAAGGTAACATTTTCAGACTATTGAATGAGGATGAGTAAGGCTGAAATTCGTTTCTAAAAATTGACAAGACATGCAGTATATACATGGGCACCTATGCCAGAACTTTTTTACATACTTGCATCATTTCCACTTATTTTATGTATGTGCATGCTATTCATGTGGGCATGCTATTTGTAAAAAAATATGGCAAATAAGTACATAAAAGATACTCATTAGCTGAAAATGACAATGGGTGTAGCTATAAAGTGGAAATATGAGAGATCTTTGTGGCGATTGGAATACTCTATATTTTGACTCTACCAATGTGAGTATCTGGGCTGAGATATGGTACCCTTGTCTTACAAGATAATGCCACTGGGAGAAATCTGGGTAAAGCAAATATGAGCTCTCTCTGTATTATTTTTTACAACATCATGTGAATCTATAATTATCTCAATCTAAAAAGTTTAATTTAAAGGAAGAGGACAGAAGTAAAAAATAAATAAAAAGTATGAGGTGCATTCTATCAAGAGAGACAAAATAACTACCTCTTAAAAATGCATTTTAGGAATATTGAAGATGGCAAGAAAATATAAAATATCTGTAACAAAGAGACTAACTTAGGGATGGAAAATTCATACCCAGACATGTTCTTTGTATGATGTGAATATAAATAATAGCTAAAGAAGAAGTCCAAATGTAGAAACACATTTACTGTGTTAATTTTAATTAATATACATGATAAATTATGTCCTAAAATGCCCACAAACAAATATAAAACAACCAACAATATATGGTAGGGGAAATTTAAAACTAATGAGATAATAAGGAATCAATAAGTGAGAAAATAGCTATTGGGAACCTGTAGTATCATAATTGGGATAAAAAAATTAGATGGTGTTATATATTTCTTCACATTGCATAGAATAAAACATTTTTGAAAAGAAGAAAAACTGAAGCATGTTCAAAGACAAATTAATGTTCAGTGTCCCCAAAGAATTGCATTTATGTGTAACCTAAAAGTAAATATCACAGAAATTTTTAAAAATCCAGTATGGGTGAAAAATGATGTACAAAAACTAATCAAGTATATGGGCATCTCAGGTATGAAGTATAAAATACTGGCTATGTGGAATTGCAGGAAAGAGACAAAGGGCACAGTCATAAGAGCAGAATGAAAGGGAATGCCAGAGTGAAGAATGAATGAAAAATATCACAGGAGGTCAAAATATTATATAAAATGTGTTTTGGGCATAAAAAGGAGTAGAGGTCACTCTGAAGAGGTCTGCAGAGTAAAAATTATAAGAATAAATTATCGACCAATGAAATAGATATTGCTAAAATATGAAATTAATTCCTTGCTTCCTTGTCTCAGTTTTCACAATGAAAATAAAGGTGAAATGCTAGGAACAGACATTAATTTCCCTTGGGAGAGAAAAGAAGTATTATAGGAAATTGTGATCATGCCAGAACAGGTAATCAAAAATAATGGTTGAAACCACACACACAAAGAATACAAAAATATTCAACAGTCAATGGCCAGGTGTATTTTAGTGGTTTTATTGGAGAAACCGTAAAGAAAAAAATAACAAAAAAAGCAAGAAGAGTAATGAAGTATCAAGTTTTCTCTCCAGTCAGTGTTTTTTTCTGAAAACTAGTATTTAAAGGACACAACTTTTTTTTTTTTTCCTAAACTAGAAAGCTAAGAGATCAGTTTAAGGAATCCTCTTTCTTTTCTGAAACCCTCAATTCTACTCTTATAGAATCAATAAGTCCTAAGTATTTGTACTTAATATGCTGCTTACAGTTATATATCACTGATTTGGTATTATGCAGTAGAGACAGGACTGGGAGTGAACATAGCTAAGTATTTATTTAATTCTAAACAAGGAACAATGATTCTATGTTTATTAAAGAATAACTGAAAGAAGTACTACTTCTCTTTGAAATAGCAAAGTAAGAAAAAATCAAAGTAGTTAATTTACTGTTTTTAAGTACGGTTGTATAAAATGAGGAAGTATGCATGATGTCAATTAAGACAGAGGTATTACACTCAGAAATAATACTGAAACAAAGGGAAAATAGATTTTAGAAGTGATGGTGGAATTTGAGAATTCAATATAAGCTTGGTGTTGCTAGAGTATTAAATTAAAATTAAAGATTAAAAATTCTCTCTATATCACAGCACAGTAATTAATAACATTTGCATCCAATTACATAAGATATTTGCCTAGGTATAACATTGTTAAGATGGGTTCAAGAGAATTTGGTATAGTCATTCATTCATTCACTCATTTGTTCAACTTGTATATAATATATAATCAACTTACCAGCCTTAAGTAGACACAAAAACAGATAAGTTACAGTCTCTATCTTTAAGAAAGTTATGTTGTTGGAGGGGTTCATAATTATAAAGAAATATAGAATTTGCTATAGATGTTCTGATAGATTTCTTCATGGAATATGTGAGACAAAAATGGAGGCATTTCCAATTTGGTTAGAGTGATAAGCACATCAGGAAAGGTGTCATAAGATGGTAACAACTTAATTAAATTTGTAAGAAGAAAAATAGCTGCATAGGTGTGGTTAGGGCTAGTGGTGGTTTCTAAGGAATGTTCTAGGAACTCTGGTGGCATAGTGTCTAAGGCATTTGACTGCTAACCAGGAGGCTGGAGGTTCAAAGTCACCAGTCATTACTTGGAAGGAAGACTGGGCAATCTATTTCCATAGAGATACTGCCTCAGAAACCCAAAGAGGGGACATTATTTATGAGTCAGAATCAACTGGAAAACAGTGAGTTGTTGTTTGTTTGTTTGTTTGTTTTTGTTAAGAGATGCAGGTATGAATCAGCATAGTGCTTTCTAAGAACTGAAAGTAGGTAAAATTAACCATAAGGAGCAAAGAAGAAAGTGACAAAGAGGTTGAAAAATGAATGCCAGGAATAATTCTTGAGAGACTCTCTCTGTTTTCTTTCTTCTATCCACTGTTTTGTAATTTTATGTTAAAAATACTGAATATTTCATATTCATTTGTACTTCATGAAAAATATTCCATGATATGATATAGTTCTAAGTCGTAAAAGTAAAGATTTCTGTCAGAAGTGGTCTTTTTATAACAAGAATGTTGTATATGACATTTTATAAATGGTCATATAAGTTAATGTAACCATCTTATGGATAATTGTTTTCTAGACCAATATAAAGGAGCTCTGGTAGCATAGTGGCTAAAGCACTTGACTGCTAACCAGAAGGCTGGCGGTTCAAACCCACCAGCCACTCCTTGGAAGGAAGGTTGGGCAATCCTACTTCCATAGTGATACTGCCTCGGAAACCCAAGGAGGGTCACTATGAGTCGGGGCTGACTCAACAGCACATAACAACAACAACAAAAGACCGATATAAAGATATTGATTACTCTGTTTCAAAAACATCATTTTCAGAGAAAATATTAAAAATGGATTTAAGATACTGATAAAGAATTTTAGAAATAATGAACTAGGCCTTAGGATATCTATTTTTGATACAGAAAGTGTTTAGTGCATCATCCTTTCCAACATTCTCTTTCCATTTGAATACTAATGATTATGCAAAAGAAGTTAGACAGCCCACAAAGACATTTAGAATATCTGAAATTAATAAATCTGAGTGAAGCTAAAATATAGCAAAAGAAAGACCGAAAGAGGTTTTAGTTGCTAATACTCATGTTTTCATTATTAAATGCCTAAATACTCAGTAATTTTTAACTGCAATAACAGCCTACCCTAAAACTGATGCATATCGTTCATATAAAAAATTATCCTATAAAAGATTTACTTTTTCAAAAGGATCCATTTATATCACTTACTCTAGACATAAAATTTTAAAAGATACAATATCAACAAAATTTTCTATAGATTCCTAAAAATCTCAAATCACAACTGATGTTTAAAGTGCTATTATAAACCATCAAATGTTCATTTGGAAAGTGAAGTGCTGAAATGAATGGAACAATTTTTAAAAGAAGAAAACTGAGAAAGCAACATGGTGGACTTCAGATAGCAAAATATAGAATAAACTATAAACAATAAAATTAAACTAATATTATTTCAAAATTGCATAACAGTACATATTTTGACTACATTTTGCCCTGTAGCAAAAAAAAAAAGAAAAAAAAAAAAATTCTAGCTTTCACTGGTTAAGTCAATCATTAAGGCAGTAAAGATTCAACGGGAGAAAAATTAAATCCCTCAAGGAGAGGTCTCAAACTGACCTCTGATCACAGTTTATACTACTGTTACATTCAAAACACACTCATCCTCTTCCATGACATCCAGTTCCCCCCAAAAAAAGTGTCATCTCATTACAGCAACAGACTCAGAATCAAGATCTTGTCATATTAATCAAACTTAGGAATAGATAAGGCCCTTCCATGAAGTTCATGAGAATGATTCCTTTCAATGTGAAGTGCTTTGAGCAATAGAAATTACTTCACTGCCCCTTATTTATCCAATACACAAGGGTGAGACAAAGCTAGGATAGCAACAATAAACACTTCTATTCAGAAAGGAAAAGAACAGGTGATTTAAAAAAAAAAAAAAAAGCAATTCTCAAACCTACCTACACAATTGTCATCCAACTATGTCCTGGGAAAATTTCCAAACAGCTCTTGGTTCTGCTTTCTGGGCTCTTTGTTATGCCCACTGTGTTGTTTTTGTTGTTATGTACCATCGAATCATCTTTGACTCCTAGCAACCCTATGTACAACAGAAGAGAACACTGCCCAGTCCTGTACCAGCCTCACAATACCTACTACACCTGAGCCCATCGCTGCAGCCACTGTGCTAATCCATCTTGTTGAGGGCCTTCCCCTTTTTCTTTGACCCTCCACTTTACCAAGCATGGCATCCTTCTCCAGACAATGGTCCCTTCTGACAACATGACCAAAGTAGGTGAGATGAAATCTGGCCATCCTTGCTTCCAAGGAGCATTTTGGCTGCACTTCTTCCAGGACAGATTTGTTAGTGCTTTTAGCAGTCCACAGTACTTTCAGCATTCTTCGCCAATACAACAACTCAAAACCATCAACTCTTCTTTGGTCTTCCTTATTCATTGCCCAGTTTTCACATGCCTATGAGGAGATTAGAAATAGCATGGCTTGGGTCAGGAGCATCTTAGTCTTCAAGGAGATATCTTTGCTCTGTAGCCATCCTATATTTAAATCTTATATTTCCAACTGAGTAGTCTTCCTTACCTTTTCTGGTTATCTACTGCTGCCTAAGAAATCACCCAACACTGAGAAGTTTAAAGCAAAAATGTATTTTTATCTCTCATAAACCATGATTTGGCTTATCTGGGCTAACAAGATTGGAGTTTCATACGTTATCGTAGCTTGGAGTTTCATATGTGGTGGCAGTTACATAGTTACTAGACATATATTCATATATGTCAACTTACCTGGAGGTCCAAGATGACTAAATCAGTTATGGTAACTGAATCTGGCAATTCCTCTAAGCGGTCTCTCCATATGGCTTGAGTTTCTCACAGAGCTATATCTTAAATATGGGCAAATGTTGCTAAAGTTCTTATGACCTAGTCTCAGATGTTCCAGAATGTTACTATTACTATATTTTTGTTGAGAAAGCCATGTATAAGTGCCAACTCAAATGCTACGGGAAGAGAATTAGGCCTCATAACTTCAAGGCAAGAGTTTCAAAACATTTTGGTTCTCTTTAATCAAAAACTTAATAGAGACTCTACTAAGAAATGAAGTTATATATTGGATATAAAATATGATAAATCATTGGAGACAGAGGGAAATATAATAAATATCATTGGAAAATGTGGATATATTTGGAAAATATAAAGTTAGAAACCAAAATCACAAGAAAGATGAATACAAACTATAGAGTTTAAGATTCTTAACAATTGTAGCATAGTAAGAACTATTCAAATAAGACTAAAAACCTAAAGATCATAAAGAAACTGCTTCACAGACTTGAATAAATAAAAATTAGAATTCTCTATTATGAAAGACAGAAGCTCTATTGTTTCAGTGCTTAAGGCATTTGACTGCTAACCAGAACATTGATGGTTCAAACCCACCAGCCACTCCCAGAAGGAAAATGGGGCAATCTACTTCCATAAAGAGTTACCACCTCAGAAAACCTAAGGTGGTTGCTATGAGTCAGAATCAACTCAATGACAATGAGGTTTTTTTTTTTTTTTTGGGTATTATGAAAATAACATAAGCCAAAGTAAAACTTAAACACAAATGTGGAGAAGCTATTTGTCATTGTTGTTATGTGCTGTTGAGTCAGTCCCGACTCATAGAGACCCCTCCTTGGTTTTCCAAGGTGGTATCACTATGGAAAGAGATTGTCCAACCTTCCTTCCGAGGAGTGGCTAGTAGGTTTGAACTGACAGCCTTCTCGTTAGCAGTCAAGTTCCTTAGGCACATACAAAATAGAATTAATATATGTAGTATATAAATACCTTCCTCTATTAAGGAAGAAAAAAATAAACCTTGATTTAAAACTGGACAGTATGCAAAATTCTATATTCTCAAAAAGTCATAGTGAATGTGAGTTTAGCTTTTGTAATTACCATCTGGGCAGCTAATATTTATTGAGAGTATTTTATACTCTAAGTATTATGCAAAGTAAATGGAATTGAATAGTTCAGAAATACGTTCTTCTGGAAATTCAATAAATATCCAATTCTCATATCCTCTGTTGTGTCAAAATTTTTAAATGCCTAAATATTTAAAATATAATTTTAAATTAAATTTTTGATTAAATTTATATAAAGCTTGGTATATTATTTGAAACAATTTGCATTGATTTATGTTATTTGAACTTATTTATTTATCATACTTCCTTTATCACATATAGATATCCCTTGTTATTCAAATACTCTTTTTTTTTTTTTTTTTTTCACAATTACAGGGTTTATTAAGGAAGTAACAGGTTACAATTCAGGATCAGAAACAACTTAGGATATAGTTATTCCATCAGGATAGCCTCTTCTCAGCCTTGCTGCAGGCATGCTTCTCTCTGCCCTTGGCCTTTTGGCCCTGAAGTCCCTTGGCCTCTTCCTTGTTCAGGCAAGTGTTACAACACTCTTTTAGTGCTGCTGATAGGTGCCCAGAGAAGGCACCTCACTCCTACAGCAAGCCTCCTGTCAGAGGACACTCATCTTTCTCACTCCATGGGCCGGGAAGCACACTGCTCTGTTGTGTGCTGGTCTCTTGGTTCTGCTGCCTTGGTGCAAAAATGCACTCTACCCCTGGTTCTTCCTTGATTGTAGGGAGATTCTTCCTTTCTGCCTCTGGCATGGCTCCTTTTAAGCTTTATTTTCAATACTTTGATATCAAAGATCTCACTTTTCAAGAGCTAGATATAAAATATTTTTAGATAATTCTGTATCACTGTCTTTTTAAATATTTACTGTAAAATTTGGAAACTAAATAATCTAAGTAATATTTAAATTTGGTTCTCTTTAATCAAAAACTTAATAGAGACTCTACTAAGAAATGAAGTTATATACTGGATGTCTACATTTCAACTATAGATAGGTAGATATGGTTATCATTAGTACAATGTGTTTTCAGTAAATATCAATCAATCTCATGTAAAATGTATGGAATGACTATAAAAAAGAATTGAAATTATTAAATCATTCTATAATACTTGAGAGATCAAAATGCAATATGAGTATTCATATAACTAACATAGTTGAAGAACAGAGCATCAGGGTTGAAGGAAGACTCATTAATAACCTGCAATATACAAATGACATAACTTTGCTTGCTGTAAGCTAAAAAGACTTGACATATTTACTAATGGAGATCAAAGACTATGGCTTTCAGTATGGATTATACCTTAACATAAACAAAACAAAAATCTTTACAACTGGACCAATAAGAAACATCATGATAAACAGAAGAAAAGCTTGAAGTTGTCAACAATTTCCTTGGATCCACAATTAATGCCCATGGAAACAGTTGTCAAGAAAGCAAATAATGTCACAAAATATCTCTTTAAAGTGTTTTAAAAAAATGAAATAAAGAAAAGCATAGATTTCACTTTGATGACTATGGTGCATCTGATCCAAGCCATGGTATTTTCAATTGCTTCTTACACCTACAAAAGCTGGATGATGATTAAGGAAGACTGAAGGAAAATTGATGCATTTGAATTATGGTGTTGGCAAAGAATATTGAATATACCACGGACTGCCAGAAAAACAAACAAATCTGTCTTGCAAGAAGCATTGGGGAGGTGGGGCAAGATGGTGGACTAGGCAGAAGGATTGCACAGACCGTCTTCAACAAAGAAAAGGGAAACCAATTAACACAGACACAGAAGATAATCTTGGACCCCTGAGCCTTGAAGGAAAGGA
>NW_006921634.1:2107703-2117803 GCF_000298275.1 Orycteropus afer afer
AAAAAAAAAAAAAATAGAAGCATTGGAATGTCTTAGAACATTCCTTATAAGGGAGCATGGTGAGACGTCATCCCTTGTATTTTGGACATTTTATGTGGAGGAGCCAGTCCCTAGATAAGGACATCATGCTTGGTAAAGTACAGGGTCAAAGAGAAAGAGGAAGACTCTCAATAAGTTGGATGAGCACATAGCCATGTTAGTGAATATGGCACAGGACTGAGCAGTGATCCATTCTGTTGTACATAGGGTCACTATGAGATGAAACCACCTTGACAGCATCACCACCAACAACAACATACAAATAACAATGGAGGTTCAAAATATATGAAGCAAAAACTGACAGAAATTGTAGGAGAAAAAAACAACTCCATGATTACAGTTGAAGATTTTAACATTCTTATCACAGGAATCAATAGAACAAATAAACAAAAGAATCAGTAAGTATACAGAAGATCTGAATACCACTAAGAAATAACTTGCCCAAACAGACATTCATAAAAGCCAAATGCAAAAGGAAAATTTAGCATGGCAGACCATATTTGAGATCATAAACAAAACTCAAGACATTCAACATAATTAAGTTTCACAGCATATGTCTCTGACCACAACAGAATTAATTAGAAATTAATAGAAGAGCAAGTATAGAAAATCCCCAAACATTTGGAAATTAAACAATGTAGTTTCAAGCTAAATATAAATGGGTGATTTAAATGGAAATGACACAACAACTAAAAAATTGTGTAATTCCACTAAAGCAGATCTTAGTGTGAAACCAAGAACATTAAATCCTTATATTAGAAAGTACAAAATAACTTAAATAAATTTCTTAAACACTCAATTTAAGAAACTAGAAAAAAGAGAAAATTAAATCTATAGGAATCAGAAATAAAAATATAATAAAGATAAGAAAAGAAGTCAATAGAATTGAAACAAAGAAACATAAAATGAAAATTAATGAAACAATAAGCTGAGTTTTTAAAAAAAGAAAAAAATCATTAAAGTAAGTTATAAAATCAAAGCTCCCTGCTGTCAAGTTGGGTCTGACTCTAGCAACCCCTCCTTGTGTTTCTGAAGTGGTATCACTACCAAAGTAGATTGCCCAACCTTCCTTCCAAGGAGTGCCTGATAGATTTGAACATCAGCTTTCTGGTTAGCAGTCAAAAGCCTTAGGCACTACACCACCAGAGCTCCCAAGTAAGTCATAAATAAGTCATAAGAAAAAGTCATAAGAAAAAAAAAGACTTTACACACTAAACCAATATTAGTAAGGAACAAGAAGATACCACTAAAGCTCCTACTGAAATTAAAATATAACATGAAAATATTATAAACAATTTTATTCCCACAAAATAAAAACTGAGGTGAAATGTACAATTCCTTAAATGATGCAGAATTCCAAAATTTATTCAAGAAGACATTTATAACTTGGATAGCTATATATCTACCAAAGGGATTGATCTCTTAGTTAAAACTCTCTAACAAAGAAAACAAGAATCTAGATGGACTTCTGTTAGATTCTACCAAACATCTAAGGAAAAAAATAGGATAATTCTGTGCAAAATGTCCAGAAAACAAAGTAGGAGGAACCACTTTCCAAGGCTACTATTACCCTGATACCAAAGACATTACACACACACAGACACACACAAAGTAAACAAACAGCATTCACAGGTTTGGACACAAAAATCTTCAACAACTTTTTAATAAATCCAGTCCAACAATATCTTAGAAGGGCAACAGATCATGAGCAAAAAGGATGTATCCAAGGAATGCAAGGTTGGTTCGATATTTATAAATCAGTCAATGTAATTTACCATATCAATAGATCAAGAGGAAAAACTATATGACAATCTCAATATATGCAGAAAAAATTCAACATTTATGATAAAAACACACAGCAAACTAGGCATAGAAGGGAGCTCTCTAAACTTAATAAACAATATCTGTATTTCTCTATATCTATATAAATATAGATATAGTTATATAGGAGTTCTGGTGGCATGGTGGATAAAAAACTTGAGTGCTACCTGGGAGTTCAGCAGTTCAAATCCACCAGCTGCTCCACTGAAGGAAGATGGGGTGATCTACTTCCATAAAGATTTAAAGCCTCAGAAGCCCAATGGGGATTGCTAGGAGTTAGAAACCACTCAATGGCAGTGAGTTATATATATATATATTTATGTCTATTGCTAGTATAGTTGGGAGCTCTGGTAGCATAGTGGCTAAGACACTTGACTGCTAACCAGAGGGCTAGTGGTTCAAACCCACCAGCCACTCCTTGGAAGGAAGATGGGGCAATCTACTTCTGTAGTGATACTGCTTCGGAAACCCAAGGAGTGGTCGCTATGAGTTGGGTTTGACTAGACGGCACATAACAACAACAACAACAACCAGTATAGTTAATGATTAAACTCTATGATTTCCTCCTAAGTTTAGGAATAAAATATAGATGTCCACTCTAACTGCTCCTACTATTCTATATCATACTACATGTCCTAATCATTCAATAAATTCACAAATTCAGTGAAAAGAAATGAAAGGCATATAGGTTGGAAAACAAGAAATAAGATGACTTAATTATGCACACAGATTTTTTTTTTCCAAAGAATCTGTTAAAAAGAAAGTTAACAGAACTAAAAAGTGACTTTGGCAAGGGTGCAGGATAAGAAGGTCAATATTATTTCTATATATTAGCAGTGAACTTAAGAAATACTTTTTTAAATTTGGATTTACAATAACACCAAAACCATGGAATATTTAGGTACATAAGTTTCAAAATATGTATAAGGTTTGTATGCTACAAAGTATAAAACTTTCATGAGAGAAATTTAAGAAGAGCTCTGTAAATAAAGACTCAGATTTTTAGATGTCAATTGTCTACAAATCTGTCTACATACATACACAAAAATCCCAACAAAAATCCAAGCAGACATTTTTTTTTTTTTAGAAAAGGAAAAGCTAATTTTAAAATTCATGTGAAAATACAAAGGAATTAAAATAGGCAACCACTTTCAAATAAGTACAAATTTGGAATATTCATAGAACCTGATTTCATGCTATAAATAGCTATAAAGCTATTACAATCAAGAAGTTGTGGTATTGGTGAAATAATACATTGATATATCAATGTAAGAGAAAAAAGAAGCAAAAATTAGACCCTCCAAAATATGGTCAAATGGTTTTCAACAATGTTGTCTGAGTAATTTATAGAGAAATGATATTCTTTTCCACAAATGATGCTGAAATCATTGAATTGTTGTTGTTGTTATGTGCCGTCGAGTCGGCCCCGACTCATAGCGACCCCTCCTTGGGTTTCCGAGGCAGTATCACTACGGAAGTAGGATTGCCCAACCTTCCTTCCGAGAAAGTCAACCCATAGCTTGATATATAAAAAAATTAACTCAAATGGATGAGAGGCATACATGTAAACATCTAAAAGAACATACAGGAGAAAATCTTACATTTGGTTAAGGCAATATTTCTTCAATAGTCACAAGAGAATGCAAATCATAAAAGATAAACACAGGTATTTTAGAGTTCATCAAAATGAAAACTGTTTTTCTAGAGGTACCATTAAGAAAATTGGGAAAAAATATCTGCAAAAGATATATCTAGTAAAGAGCCCTGAGGTAGAAAAGAAAAAGAACTCTCAGAAGTCAATGATAAGAAAATAGCTACTAAGAAACAAATGGACAAAACATTTGAGGACACACTTTTTTAAAAAAGGTTTAAAGATGGCACATAAAAATATGAAAAAATAATCAACATCATTACACACTAGGGAAATGCAAGTAACATTTATAATGGGATACCGCTATAGAACTACAATTTGAAGTATAATTACATATTTGACAATATCAAGAGCTAGTGAGAATGTGGAGCAATTGGAACTCTCATACATTGCTATTGGAAATACAAAACAGTACAGACATTTTAGAGAATATGCTGACAGTTTTATATTAAGATACCATCTGATTCAGCAGTCTCACTCATACATATTTATTCAAGGTAGATGAAAATGTATCCATACATAAAAGGTGTTCATAAATATTTATAGCAGTTTTATTAATAGTCTCCAAAAAATTCAAAACAACATGTCCACAACTAGTAGGTAGATTGAATACGGTGCATCTACAAAATGGAATTCTATTCAGCAATGCAGCAAAATGGATGAATCTCAAGCACAATATGGTGTTGGAAAGAAACAGTACTCTAATGGCTTCATTCTAGGCTATTCCATTTATATGATACTCCGGAAAAGGCAAAAATATAGGAACAAAGAACAGATCAGTGGTTGCCAGTGACTGCAGAAAGGGAGAAAGAAGTAACTACAAATGAGTATGAGGAAAATGGCTGGATTGATGGACATATTCTTTGTCTTGATTTTGGTAGTGTTTACATGAAATTGTGTGTTTTTCAGGATATGTAGAACTAAACTTTTTATTTCCAAGAAGGATGAAACGTATGATATATAAATTATACCTCAATTAACCAGACTTTAAAAAGAAGTAAATGTTGAGTAAATATTGGAGAAGGGGAATTGTTGGCTATCCTGATGCCTAGAAAGTAGACCAGTTATTCTGTTTTTAAGTACTAGCTACATCACATAGGCACTCTGGTAGCATAGTGCCTAAGGCACTTGACTGCTAACCAGAAGGCTGGCGGTTCAAACCCACCAGCCACTCCTCAGAAAGAAGGTTGGGCAATCTACTTCCACAGTGATACTGCCTCAGCAACCCAAGGAGGGGTCGCTATGAGTAGGAGCTTACTCAATGGCGCATAACAACAACAACAACAACAACATGTCATACATTATATAGCACATAATTGTGTTGTTGGTGAAGAGTAGACTTCCATAAGAATGAACAGATCTGTCTTAGAAGAAATAGAGCCAGGGTGCTTTTTAGAAGCAAGGATGGTGAAACTTGATCTCATATAATTTGGACATGTTATCAGGAGGGACTAGTCTCTGGGAAAGGACATCATTTTTGTGGGGTAGAGGATCAGTGAAAAAGAGGAATCCCCACAACTAGATCGACTGATGCAGTGGCTGCAGCAACGGACTCAAACAGCAATAATTGTGAGAATGGTGCGTGATCAGGGAGTGTTCCCTCATTATCTGCCTAGAGTCACTATGACTCAGAACCAACTTGATAGCAGCTAAGAACAACAACTGATAACTCTGATGGCTGGAAGTTGAAACTTTGTTATTATTGAAACTACCTCTTCCTAATGAGTCTTAGAATTTTGCAAAACCTGGAATCCAATAAAAAAATCACAAGGTAAAGATCTGATGAAGTTGACCTCCCTTCCTAGCTCTGGGAGAATGATGATTACAACTAGTCCTTTCACTTTTACTATTATGCTTTTTTGTATGCACTGGGACTTCTACCTTCAGTAACAAAGAGCATTGTCTTTCACTTGTGCATTGAAGAAGGATGCTTATGAGAAGTTGCATAATACTATAAATTTGGAGATCTATATAATTGAAATGATAAAGAAATATAATGAATTATCCCTTGTTCTCAATCTTCTCTTCTGATAGAGACACTTCCCACTGCACTGATAATGTAATTAATCAACAGCAGCCACGCAATAGCAAATGACACAGGCCAAGAAGCAACTTGCTTATGGATATCCTAGATGTCATATAATGAAATATTAGCTCTAGGCTTAGAGATTATATTTCAAATGCAAAACGTCATGGCAAAGATAAAGAACTTGTTTGAATTCACACTTAGTTGTAAATGACAACATCCCCCCACTCCCCAAGAATAGGCTTTATTTTAGATAGAAATGACTATAAAGCACATGTCTACATGGAATGACTAGGGAAGCTCATCATGATGAAGGGGGTAAGGCTTAATAAACTGGTTCCTGAATATATCAATTTCATGAGAGAAATTTAAGAAGAGCTCTGTAAATAAAGACTCAGATTTTTAGATGTCAATTTTCTACAAATCTGTCTACATACATACACAAAAATCCCAACAAAAATCCAAGCAGACATCATTTTTTTTAGAAAAGAAAAAGCTGATTTTAAAATTCATGTGGAAATACAAAGGAATTAAAATAGGCAACCACTTTCAAATAAGTACAAATTTGGAATATTCATAGAACCTGATTTCATGACTTACTATAAAGCTATTACAATCAAGAAGTTGTGGTATTGGTGAAAGAATACATTGATATATCAATGTAACAGAAAAGAGAATCAAAAAACCGATTTTAATATTGTGTGTAGGAGATCGTCTTATAAAATAATATAATGATTATGAACTGACACCTCAGTAATGACAGATACATGTCCACATTGAGTCCTGATTCATGCTACAACATGCATAAACCTTGAAACCATTATGCTGAGTGGAACAATTTAGTTACAAAAGGGTGAATGTTGTATGATTCCACTTATGTAAGTATTCAGAATAGGCAAATGTATAGAGACTAAAGTTTATTAGTGGTTACCAGGGGTGGGAGGGAGAAAGAAACACACAATGATTGTTTAGGAACCAATGAAATTTGGAAATGGAAGGTGGTGATAGTTGCACAACATGACGAATTAATGTCACTGAATTGTACATGTGAAAAATGTTGAAATGGGAACATCAAAAAAACAAAAAACATCAAAACTCACTGCCATGGAGTCAGATCTGACTCATAGCAACCTCTCCTTGGGTTTCTGAGGCAGTATCACTATGGAAGTAGATTGCCCCATCTTACTGCCAAGGAGTGGCTGATGGGTTAGAACTGTCAGCCTTCTGGTCAGCAGTCCAGTACCTTAGGCACTATGCTACCAGAGCTCCCTTAGGCACATATACTTACCACAATTAAAAAAAAAAAGTCATCAAACTTCTTAAATGGACTTCCTGTTTCTATTCTCCCCTTAAATCATTTCCAACTTGTTGCCTCTAATGTTAACATTATAAAATTACTTCATACATAATTCTGCAGATTATCTATAGCAAAGCTCTCTGTAAAAGAATATAAAATTCCTCCTAATTCGGTCTCAACTTAATATCCCAGCTGTATATCATGCTTTCAGCAAATCCCTCCTTCCTTTCAACACTCAGTCACCCAGATTGCCCAATACTTCTTGCAATGCTTCAGTGCATGCCTGAGGATTCTGTACTTGTTCATGGCTCCATGGGACAACACATGCTAAATATTTCTAGAATGACCATCCTTATTACTCTTGAATAAGTAAATCTGGCTTCTTAAGTCACAGTTCAAAAGTTGTCTTCTGGATGAAATCTTTACACCTCATGCAGACTTAAACTGATCTCTCTTTCTACCTTAACTCTGTTGCTAATTCTATTGTAGCTCTTACAGGGATTTCAAAAAAAAGCAAAACAAAACTTATCAAGTTTATTCTGACTCATAGCGACCCTCATTGGGTTTCTGAGGCAGTAAATCTTTACAGAAGTAGATTGTCCAGTCGTCCTTCCACAGAGTGGCTGGAGGGTTTGAAAGGCCAACCTTCTGGTTAGTGGTCAAATGCCTTAGGCACTGAGCTACCAGAACTCTTTTTTATAGTGATGGCTTACACTTAATTAGTTAGTCTTCCTTGCAGGCATATGAATATTATCCTATCACTGATAGCATTTTACCTCAGGATAGATTTCAAAATATTCTTTTTCATGATGAATGTGACATTCAATTTGTTATTCCTGGCATAGTAAATCATATGATTGTCTGCTTCAAATGGCCAATACCAGTCCATTTCAACTCACTCATGCCTACAATATTGATCTTTATCCATTGCATTTCATTTTTGACAACTTCCAATTTTCCTAGATTAATGTTTTGTACATTCCATGTTGTAGTTTTTGATAATTGTTTGCAGCTGTTTCTTCCCATTTTGAGTCGTGCCTCGTCAGCAAATGAAGATCCAGAAAGTTTTACCCCGTCCACATCATTAAGATTGACTCCACTTTGAGGAGGAGCTCTTCTCAGTCTTATTTTAAGAGGCTTCCAACCTGAGGGGCTCATCTTTTGGTACCATAACAAGCAGTGCTTCCCTGCTATTTAAAAGGTTATCAGTGGTCATTTATTTTTTTTCAGAAATGGATGGACACATCTTTCTTCCCAGTGTTGGTTTGCAATCTCCTCTGAAACCTGTCCATCATGGGTGACCAGACTGATATTTGAAATAACAATTGCATGGCCTCCAGCCTCACAGCAACATGCAAGCAAACTCAGTACAACAAAATGACAGATGAGTAGTGTATTGATTATCATTGGTGATTAGAATGCGAAAGTTGGAAACAAAAAAGACTCGTCAGTAGATGGAAAATATGGCCTAAATGATAGAAATGATGCTTGAGACTGCATGACAGAATTTTGTAAGACCAACAACTTATGCATTGCAAATAACTTTTTTCAACAACACAAACCGTGGCTATACAAGTGGACCTCACCAGATGTAATACACAGGAAGGAATCAGATCAACTACATCTATGGAAAGACATGATACAGAAGCTCTATATCAGTCAAAACAAGGCCAGAACAAGACCAGGATCTGACTTTGGAACAGATCATCAATTGTTAGTAGACATTTTCAACCTGAAGCTGAAGAAAATTAAAACAACTCCACTAGAGTCAAAATAAGATATTGATTATATACCATCTGAATTTAGAAACCAGCTGAAGAATAGATTGGATGCATTGAACACCAATGACCAAAGACCAGACAAGTTGTGAGATGACATTAAAAATACCATTCATGAAGAAAGAAAAAGATGATTAAAAAGACAGCAAAGGGAGAAAAGAACAAAATAGTTGTCAGAAGAGACTCTGGAATTTGCTCTTGAACAGAAAATAGCTAAAACAAGTGGAAGAAATAACAAAATAAAAGAGCTGAAGAGAAAATTTCAAACTATAGCACAAGAAGACAAAATACAGTGTTTTAATAAAATATAGAATGACTTAGAGTTAGAAACCCAAAAGGGAAGAACATGCTAAGTATTTCTCAAGCTGAAAGAACTGAAGAAAATATTCAAGCCTTGAGTTGCAACATTAAAGGATTCTATGGACAAAATATTGAATTATGCAGAAAGCATCAAAAGAAGTTGGAGGGAATACAGAGTCACTGTACCAAAAAGAATTAGTCAATGTTCAATCATTTTAGGAGGTAGTATATGATCAAGAACCAATAGTATTGAAAGAAATCCAACTTGCACTAAAGACATTGGTAAAAAACAAAGCTCCAGGAGTTATTGAAATATCTATTGAGATGTTTCAACAACCAGATGCATCACTGGAGGCTCTTACTTGTTTATGCCAAGAAATTTAGAAGACAGCTAAGAGATCCATATTTGTGCCAATTTCAAAGAAAGGTGATCCAACAGAATGTGGAAATTATTGAACAATATCATTAATATCAGATGCAAGTAAAATTTTGCTGAAGATAATTCAAAATAGTTGCAGCAGTATATTGACATGGAACTTACAGAAATTCAAGCAGGATTCAGCAGAAGATGTGAAATGAGGGATATCATTGCTGATGTCAAACAGATCTTGGTGGAAAGCAAGGAATATCAGAAAAATGTTTACCTGTGTTTTATTGACTATGCAAAGACATTCAACTGTGTGGATTATAACACATTAAGGATGACATTGAGAAGAATGGGAATTCCAGAACACTTAATTTTTCTCATGAGGAACCTGATAGACCAGGATGCTGTTGTTAGAACAGTGCAAGGGGATACTGCATGATTTAAAATCAGTGTGTTCATCAGAGTTGTATCCTTTCATCCTACTTACAGAATCTGTATGCTGAACAAATAATCTGAGAAGCTGGACTATATGAAGAAGAACATAGCATCAGGATAGGAGCAAGACTCATTAAGAATCTGTGATGTGCAGATGACACCACCTTGCTTGCTGAAAGTGAAGAAGTCCTGAAGCACTTACTGAGGAAGATCAAAGACTACAGTCTTCAGTCTGGATTACACCTCAACATAAAGAAAACAAAAATCCTCCCAACTGGACAAATAGACAACATTGAGATAAATGGAGAAAAGATTGAAGTTGTCAGGGATTTCATTTTACTTAGATCCACAATCAATACCCATGGAAGCAGCAGTCAAGAAATTGT
>NW_006921634.1:2118468-2148041 GCF_000298275.1 Orycteropus afer afer
AAGATGAATTGACACAGTGGCTTCAATGATGGGCTCAAGGATAGCAAGGATATTGATAATGGTTCAGGACTGTGTAGTGTTTCATTCTGTTGCACATAGTGTTGCTGAGTTGGAGACTACGCAAGGACAAATAAGAACAACAGTTATTTATGTATCTTTTTTCCTCTTCCCTCAAAACACTTACCTTTGTTCAACTAAGGGGAGAATATAGACCATATTTATCTTTTTAAAAAAAACATTTTATTGTGCTTTAGGTGATAGTTTATATACAAAATTAATTTTCTAATCTATAGTCCATACACAAATTGTTCAGTGACACTGGTTGCAACATGTCATCATATAAATCTTTTTAACCTCACTATATAGAACAAAAATGTAGTAAGTACTGAATAAATTATTATTGCATGAATGAAATGGAACATACCATGTGTTGTGAGCACTTAGACTAAATCTATTACCAAACATATGTCAAGTGTGATTAAATTTGGAGGCATTAGTCATTAGTATGTACTAATAATGGGCCCTTTTGTATACAAGAGATGTAGTAATGAACATTTATCTAATGTTAACTGTTATCTAACGAACAGATAACTTTCATTAGATAGTACATTAGATGCTGTCTCACTTTCATTAGACAGATAATATCTAATGAACAGAAAACAGTTAACGTTAGGGCAACCATTCAGTTTGTATACAATAATGAAGCCAAGAATATTGACAGTAATTTTACTCACCAGTTTCCATGTCTAGACTTCATGCTTCCTCAATTAGTCATCATAATATTTTCCTTTTTGTATCCTCAGTGATAGTTAGCATGGTTCTTATCAATATAAGGGATTCTTTAAAAAAAAAAAAATTAAACTGAACACTAATGTGAATACTTACTTCTAAAGAGTACTTTTAAAACCTGAGTCAGCACAACCCTGAATAAATCCTTAGCCCATTTTTTGTGTGTAGTTGTTGTTGATTGTTGTTGTTGTTAAGTGCCGTCGAGTCGTATCTGACTCATAGCGACCCCATGCACAGCAGAACGAAACACTGCCCTATCCCGCGCCAGCCCCACAATCCCTGCTATACTTGAGCTCATCATTGCAGCCACTGTATCAATCCATCTCGTTGTGTGTAGTTGGCTATGTTTAATCACCTATTACAGTCCTCTTACAAGTATTCATGATTATTGATTTAAATTTTTTTTAAAAAAATTAAAGACAGAAGTTATGTATCACTGCTAATAAACTAAAATATTCATCATTGATAAATATATGCATATTTATTAATGGACTAAAAATGACAGGGAAATATCCTACTGGCAGTTCTAGCTTCCAGTCTTTAATTATAAGAAAATCGTAACTAAGCATAAGCCCAGATAGAAGTGAAGACAGCACACTTGAAAGATAAATGGCAGTAAAAATTCTGGAATCTCTCATTCAAAAAATGATAACCAAGTGATATTTAGTAAAATAAACATTTAAATTATACTAGATGTTCTTAAGGAGTACCTGGTTAGTGCAAACATTTAAATTTCTCAGTGGCTAACCAAAAGGGTAGGGATTTGAATTCACCCAGAAACACCTCAGAAGAGAAGCCTTGCAATCTTCTTCTGAAAACCAGCCATTGAAACCCTATGAAGCACACTCTACTGAACCATGTAGGGGTCCACATGGATTGGAATTGACTGGCAACTGATTTTTGGTTTCCCAGTTATTAAAGTATATATTTTTTTTCAGATAGAATAATTACTCTTACAGAAATATAAAAAGTACATATGTCAACATTTTAAATTTATTAGTTATTGAGGAACATTGTAAGTGTAACAACCGAGTCAAAGAAAAATCAAAAAGGAGACAAATCTATAGACAGTTAAGAATGTTGAAAATAACTCTTGGTCTGGTCCTGCATGAGATTCATCATCATCTCACTCCTGGACTTGAGACAGCAGCTGGTCATATCACCCACCAATTTGGGTTCGCCAGCCCCTTCAACCAGACAAATGAGGAGAAGCCTCTAGACCTACCCACAGACTAAGGAGCCTCCCAGCATCCACCACCAGGAGGCAGCAACTCTGTCCACCCTACCCAGCCACATCTGTGCCTCCTGCCACCCCATGCACTAGGCAAGTGCCACCAATTACTCCTGCACCATTTGATTGACAACAGACAGCAGCCAATACCAGCCCAGCCCACCTGCTACTGCTCCACACAATAGTGAACAGAGAACATGTATCGCCTACCTAAGTGCTGCCAAACTAGCAAGTGGTATAGTGCACTCACCCTCCTTAGCTGGATCCATTTTTTATCAAAATAAAATAAAACTAAAAACCTGGGCAAAACACACCAACATACAATCATCAATTAAATACAAATACAACACCACCACAATGTCTGAGAAAAAGCAGACTACCTCAGTTCACACAAAGAAAGAAGACAGTATAGCTCAAACAAGTGATCAAAATACAGAGCTTGAAAACATTCTTGAGGAAGAAATGGTATTGGAGCTACCTGATAAGCAATTCAAGAGAATTATATTTAAGTCCCTTCAAAGGATTGAGTGACCGATCAAGGAAAGTGCAGACAAAAATCAAAGAATACACAGACAAAGCTCTAGAAGAATTCAGGAAAACAATACAAAAGCAAATTAACAAAATAAATGGAAAATTAGAAAGCATACAAAAACAGCAAATGGAAATTCAGAAGATCCATACTAAAATTTCAGAAATAGATAATATTTTGGAAAAGGCAAAGAAATAATATTAAATCAATGGAAGACAGAATTAATTAAATTGAAGATAAATCTCTTAATACTAATCTGTTGGTGGATCAGAAAAACGAATAAACAAAGCCTAAGAATTATGTGAGAACCATCAAGAGGAATAACTTACATGTGACTAGAATTCCAGAACAAAAGAAAAAAAATCATGGAAAAAAATTGTAGAGTTTTTGGAAGAAGACATTTTTATTATCGTGAAAGACAAGAAGATATGCATTTAAGAAGCTCAGTGAACCCCAAAGAGAATAGAGCCCAAAAGAAAACCATCAAGGCATATCATAATCAACCTTTCCAGAACCAAAAACAAAGAATTCTGAAAGTACCTAAGGGAAAAATGAGGAGTTATCTACAAAGGGCAACCAATAAACTGATCCTCAGCCAAAACCATGTAGGCAAGAAAGCAATAAGACAATATATATATAAAATCTTGGAAGAAAGAAATTGCCAACCAAGAATCATATATCCAGCAAAAGTATCCCTCAAATACAATGGCAAAATTAAGACATTTCTAGATAAACAGAAATTAAGGGAATGTGTAAAAAATGGACTAACTTTCTTGCATTGATTGGGTGAAGGGAAAGAAAATGTACCAAAAGCAGGTGACCAGTACAATATCACTAAGGAGAAGGAAAACATGGAGAGGTGCAGAAAAGGTAAACATATTGTTATACACACAATACTGCATTATTAGTAATAACAAATATTAATCTATGGATTGATAGATAGGTACACAGGCAAGTTGACTGGGTAGGGTAGGCAAACATGAATATATCTATGACCATATATGAATTTGGCAGATATTATTTCTATGTATATATTTGCACATGCTATAAAAATGTCCATATATATAATAAAGTGAACAGGGCCAAAGTTATGGTAGCTTCTTAGGCACAACCTTGAGGGAGTGAGTTGTTCGGCCTGTGGGTTCCGGATCATGGTCACAGAGGGCACTAAGCTCAACTGGCATAACTTAGTACACAAAAACATTGTTATGTATTCTACTTTGGTGAATAGTGACTGGGAATTTAAAAGCTTATGAGCAGCCATATGCGCGGTTGGTATCTCCTTGTCCAGAGCAAAGAAGAGTGAAGAAGATTAAAAATATATAAAAAAAACAATTAGTCCAAGACTAGTGGACCACGGGAACCACAGTCTACACAACCCTAAGACCAGAAGAACTACATGGTGCCCAGCTACCACTGCCTACCACTCTGAAAGTGATCAAAATTGGAGGTCTTGGATAGAGTGGAGGAAAAATGTGGAACATAACCCAAAATAGTAAGAAAGACCAGCCTTACTGGTCTGAAAGAGACTGTTAAAACTCCGGAGACTATGGCCTCTAGTCACTCTTCAGGCTTAAACTCACTCTCCTGGCTTAACCTTCAGTCAAACCATAGACAGGACTATGTGTTGAACAATTACACCAGGAGGTACACTCCTTAGAACAATCAACCATGAGAGATCAGAAGGGCAGCATTTGTGCTGGGAAAAGTGCAGAAAGCAGGAATGCATAGGAAAGAAGGGCATAGGGAAAAGGTAAACCGCAGGAGGGATGTGGAAAAGAGTTGTTACATTTTGGGGTTTGTAATCAATGGCATGAAACAAAATGTGTACGATTGTTAAATAGAAAATTGATTTGTTCTGTAAACGTTCATCCAAATCATAATAAAAAGTTTCTAAAAAAGAAAAAAAAAAGAATATTGAAAAGAATTCACTTAATAGGTGCAAAACTACTCTATATCCACAGGCTGATATTCAATTGTAGTACACGGGACACAGTTCTTTGCATTTCTGTGAGGAAATACAATATACATTATTTCTAATTTTCTATAATTTACAGAGTTTTAAAATAGTACACACCCAACAACACACATATATACACAATGAAAGATACCCAGATAACCTGGAAGATGCATTAAGTAGAACAGTCAGTAATCTCTTTGGGCTATTTTAATAAGATTTACACATTTTCTTGATAAATGTGTCTATAATACTATTTAAAATAATAACACATTTATTATAACAAAAATTTGTTTTATGCTTAAATAATGTCTATATTTACCTGAAAGATCATGTCATGGCATAAGCACATGTACATTGACATGAATTTTAGGGTCATTCCATAGAAGATTTCAGAACATAAAGTATAAAAGAGAAGATTATAAGACATATTAAGATTTCTAAATTTTATGCCACAATTTAGTTAAAACAATTTAACTAGTTCACATATGATGGAATGATGTTATGTGTAAAATTCCTGGCAATATGACATCAATTCTAATGCATTTCAAATTGAAAAAGATTTACTAAGGAAAAAATAAGTATTACCTTCATAAAATCCTGCAGTCAAGATTTAAGATTTTCTTGTAATTGCATTTAACTTTTTTTGCAATATATTTTGACAGGTGGTAACCCAGTATGTGCTTAAAATATTTTACTTGTTGTATTTCAAAATAGAAATGAAAAGGAAATGGTTCAAGGTAATGAATTGGCTACATAAAAAAAGTTCCATATCTTAAACAGAAACATTTTTATCAAGATCAAGGAGCAAAAGGGAAAAAAAGAAAAAAAATATGCTTGCAATAAAGGAAAATACAAGATTTGCCAGAAGAACTGAAGAGCACAGATATAAGTGACTGGGAAAGGGCCACCTAGCTGGAGCGCATGATTAAATGAGTTGTAGTACTTGGGTGGAATCCAGTCTAGCAGCCCAGCAGGTATGCATCTTGGACAATCTGTTGCTGGTTATTAGTGATGGAAGTATAAGTATAATCATTGGTGTCTATTTTTATAAATAGATGAAAATTCATGTTCTAAATACAATCAAAATAAAAAAAAATACATAGTAAGATATAGCCTTCTGAAATGACTCTTGACTTTCATTACTATTCAAGGAATTCTGTACAAATACGTTGAGGTCACATCTACATATGTTGTTTCCTGTTGAAGGACACAGCTATATAATACCCAGAGAAAAATTACATTCGTATTTAAATCAGCTTTGTAACATTTAGGAATTGGCTGTTATTATATTCATAAGCTAGAGTTTTTATTAGGCTGGAAAAAAAACTCAGATAAAACTTATCTGTATAGTTTGAAATATTTTGATATGTAGGATTGGAGACAGGAAGCTAAGGAATCCTAAAGTTAGTGAAGAAATAGAGTTTCAACTCTATCAACTCTGAGGTTAACACACACAGAACATATTGAATGGTAGAACCATTAGTGGAGTGATACTGTAAGAATGATGGCAATGCTCCATCTGTGTGAAAACAAACTGAATAAGAAAAGCAAGAGTTTGCAAGTTAGACATATTTGTGCCAGACATAGCAGAGTAGATGACTTCAGAATTCAACCTAAGTGATCATATTGGTAGCCTATATATACTGTAGGGTTAGTAAAAAGGCAATATGAATTGAAAATACACTGAACAATTCTACTGTGGGACTCCTGCTACCTCAGCATATCACAATGATGCAAAAGAATGCTCTTGTCACAGATTATGATTGGCCACAGTAGAGGACCTGGGAAAATCTAACTAGCTTTGAGCAAGCGTCAGATCATCTGAAAGATCTATCCTAAAACGGAGTTGGCTAGAGATAAGTTTAGCTCATCAAGCAATAAAGACAGAGTAGCAATAAGAGCAAAGTTATATCTTAAACTGATACAAGATGTATCATGGTGACTAGAATTGCAGCAAGGTCAGGAGCAAGCAATGCAACTCAGAGGAACACGTCCCCATGCATTTGTGGCCCAGGCAACCAAACCTGTGAGTTTAATGACTATTCAACCACAGTTTCCTTCTGAGAATAAAACAGCTTCTCATATTCTGAAGCAAATCAGCAGAAATCTGTACCAATGGAGAAAATGAATTACAGTTCAACCAGAAATAAGTCCATAGAAGAACAATGACCAGAACTTAAATTTCAGTAAAGACAAGGTTTAGGGGTGTTGTCCACCTTATTGCCAATGCCATTTTTCTCTACCACATAACTTCATTTTTATTTCATTTCACATGACCTTGAACATGTTATTTTATCTCTTAGAGGCCTCAATGTCATCATATTTAAAATGAGAATAAATAATTATTACTTCGCATGATTGTAGAAATTATACAAGATAGTAGATACAGCTTCTAGAATACTCTATAGATTGTTTTAAAGAACTGTGAAGGGTCAGAGATTTTTAGCCTGCTTGCGACAAGACTACCATAGTTTGAAATATATTGGCAGAGAATATGAGACTCCTGAGTAGAACAGGAAACTTCAATACTCAAAACACAGCAGGAAGCATGGGCTTCATATTTGCATTGGTTCCCTTTGTCCCTGCAAGATCCATGATATGAAATGCAGTGTCCAGGTGGATATTGCAAACTTAGTGGGCTTACATCACAGCTAAGGAACCCTAAGTATAAGAAATCCTGATCTTTTCAAGGAACTTCAAGTAAACTTGCCCAAAGTTTGTCCTAGAGGGAGACATTAACTCTATTATCCTGGACAGCACACAAATCCACCCTCTGAACCAGGGGAAGAGAATAGCTCTATCCCCCAAAGCTGTTTGCTACACAAACATCCTTTAAAAAGAGGGTCTGAAATAAAAGGCTGATACAGGTGTGCAGATATGTAAGAGGCCCATAGAGAACTGTCTCCTAACAGTCACTCATAATACATTCGATAACATTTCCCTTCTATTCTCCTATTCTACCTATCTCCCTCTCTTGTTCTATTCCTCCTTTTGGTAGTGCTTTATTTGACACTCGTAGAAGATAGATTAAATTAAATCAGTAATCATTTTAAGCACCTACTATATCCTAGGCAGTGTGCCAGACCCTTGAACAGGGCTGTCATGAGCAATTGTGGGTGAGGTCATGGCCATGGGTTTTGTCAGCAGGCTGGGAGAAACCTTTCCTTTTATTACCCCGCATCTATTTCAATTTCCAAATATATCTATTTAAACTTTTTGTCCTGAGGATACATACCCCTTTTTCTTATCCACACAAAGTTACCAAATGTGCTATTAATGACTCTGTTTATTTTGAGTCAACTAATTTTTGTATCTAGTGTAAATATTATTTTGACACTTTGTACAAAGAAAGCCAAGTACCTTTTGGTAAGTTTATCTTCAAAGAGCATTTTTGTAAGAGAGTTCATCCAGACAGTATAAGGATTATTACAATATTGTGCAACAGAACTGTTTATTGATTTTCCCACTTCAGACCCCACAAAAATAATCAAGTAAGAGCCCTCAAGAGGGATATTCAATGCTTGGAAGATTGTCTTAAAATTCAGGACTATGAAAACAATAGAAGGACTTCTGTAACAATTACTCAGCTTCATTATGTAAAGAGAATTATATATAGAATACAATATTTTGAAAATGCGTTTAAACAATCTGTTAATCATCCGTTACTTAATAGTACTATAAGTATCACAAGAAGGAAAGAATCAAGGGCCTGAGAGATCACTGGATAACCTGGTGGAGCAGAAGTCTGGTTGTGTTCAAAAGAATTTCGCCAGTGCTACCATCTAGAGAACAGGAGAAAACAGCTAATACTGCTACGTCCCTCTCAGCTCCCTAGGAATAGAGAACCTGGGACCCTGAATCTACAGGCCTCAATTGTCTCTGGACATCGTATCTATGACCTTGCTTGCTAGCAGAAGCTTCAACAGGAAGCTGCCCTCCTCCTTCAGTTACTTCTGCCTTCCACATTTTATGTAAATGCATCAATTGCTGACTTTACTCACATCCAGACCAATAGTCATAAAACAGTTTAGAAAATAATGTAATTTTTCTGACTTTTCCAATAGAAAGAAAGTAGAAAGCAGGTTGCATTAGTCAATCTAAAGTTGCCTGCAATATGCTGAATCAGGTAAGTTGATGAGCAGAGTATGAAATAAACAAGGGCACAAAGAATTTCTCATATATATCCAATCAATGTTGCTGAGGGAATACGTTTAGATCTACCTCTAAATCCTTATCAACCACAATATGAACATTGGCTGTATCCAGCCGACTTCTTCTTGCTCAGGGCTATCATTACTAACCATTTTGAATTCCCTTTTGCTTTTAGACCCTTATACAAAGCTTACTCTGAAATATATTAATCATTTCCTACAGTTGTTGTTGTGTGCCATTGAGTCAAGTTTTTCTCAAAGCGATCCCATGTGACAGAGTAGAACTGCCCCATAGGGTATTTTTTTTTTTTTTTCAGCCTGTAATCTTCATGGGAGCAGATTGCCAGATCTTTCTTCCTTAGAGGTGTTGGGCAGGTTCAAAACATCAACCTTTGGATTGGCAGCCAAGTATTTAACTGTTGCACCACCAGGGTTCCTGTTTCCATCAGTCAGCTTTACTCTCTTCACTATATTTTGCATTATACACGCTATGTTCTTTGCTCACTTGCAGAGACAGAAGTGTTACCCTTAAAATTCATGCTTCCACTCACCAACTGCTAAAATAACATTAAATGTTCTTTTCTTGGTAACTGGCTGCAGGGGAAAGCAAGAATGGGTCTCAGAAATGTTTGCCTCTGAAATGCCCTAAGGTTGCATAAACAGGAGATGTGCTTCATTTAATTTGATATATAACCTACCCACAAATTCTTGCTATACAGTTCTAACCTCCTATGAATATAAAATATAACTTTGAAAAAAAGTTGTTTTTCCCTCTTATGTATTCTATGATGAAATTCTGGAGAACTTACTGAGAGTTGCATTGCTCAGTGTTAGTATGAAAAGCACTGGATTACAAGGTTAGTCCAGACTCGAGCTAATCTGAAGGGTAGCTTTTCTTTTGTTCTTATTAGAGACTAATAACTTCAAGGATTCTCTGTTCAGTCAAATAATCAAGCCTCTGGGTGAGGCTCTGGAATAAATTACATGTATTCATTCCATCAGAGCAATAGTTCTGTATTGCTTAGGGCAACCCTTCAAGTAGTAATTATAAAGATTAAAAATGGAATGAAAGAATGCTTCGATTTTAAGTTATGTATTTAGTGGGTAATATTGCCCAACATTTCAAACAGTCCTGAATACCCATGGTGCAAGAAACTAATATGTCTAATCTATTTTCTCTTAGAAAATCTATTCTTTTCAATTTTGTTCTCTATCAGACAATTTCTCTTTCATATGTAGTTATAAGAGTTATACCAATAGGGAACAATACCGAGGCAGGAATTGTATTCAGTGAAATGATTACAAATGCAGCCTCATTACCTATAGCGTATTTTTAATATGGGTCTATTTCTGAGCCAGTCAATGTGTATGACACATGGAGCATGACTCTTTTTCTCCCTTTTTTCCTGCTGTTGTTGTTATGTGCTGTTGAGTCGTCTCTGACTCATAGTGACCCCTCTTTGGGTTTCCGAAGCAGTATCACAACAGAAGTAGATTGCCCAATCTTCCTTCCGAGGAGTGGTTGGTGGGTTTGAACCTTCAGCCTTCTGGTTAGCAGTCAAATGCCTTAGGCATTATGCCACAAGAGCGCCCCCTTATTCCTGCTAGTACATCAGTATATAGTTAAATTCCTTTCCTTCCTTCCTTCCTTGCTTCCTTGCTTTCTGGATTGCTTTCTTCTTTAAAAGAAAAAAAAAAAAAAAAACTACACTTCTGGTTCTCTATAAATAACCTTCAGAAAAGATTTTTTTTTTTTTTTTCCAAAACTGCCTATGCTGCATTCTGTTTTACTACCTGTTACCACAGCTCCAAGGCTTAATCAGGTGGAGAGAGGTCTGCTGCATTATGAAACCTTTTTATGAAGGCTTCTTTCACTTCAAAAGGCACTCTGATGGTGTAATTATTAATCTGCTTCCGTAAAGATTTACAGCCTTGGAAACCCAATGGAGGTCACTATGATTTGGAATCCACTCGATGGTAATGAGCTGGGTTTTGGTTTTTGTGTTTTGTTTACATTGGTTGCAGTGGAGGAGAACTGCCAGCTGAAACCTAGTCCTGATTTCTCTCAGATATTATTTTACCTGAAGTGTCAGATGTGAGGGTAGTCCCAGGGAAAGCAATAATTTAAGGCAAATTATTAAAACTTCTGGTTGTCCTAGTAATGTCATTAAGAAAATAAATTCTGGTCGAAACCAAATCCAGAGTTCGGTGTTGAATATTTATAGTCTTCTTTAATATAACATAGAATGTTCTTTGCCTTTTCTTTGCCTTTCAAAATGTTGACATATGTTTTTGCAGTTGGCTTTATTCTTTTCACTATATTCTATGTTATACTTTCAACATTCTTTGCTCACTTACAGAGACAGAAGTGTCACACTTAAAATACATGCTCCCATTCAACAACTACTAAAATAACATTAAATGAAAATGAAAATCCTCACAACTGGGCCAATAAGCACCATCATGATTAATGGAGAAAAGACTGAAGTTGTCAAAGATTTCCTATTACTTGGATCCACAATCCACACCAATGGAGGCAGCAGTGAAGACATCAGACGATGTATTGCACTGGGCAAATCAGCTGCAAAAGGCCTCTTTAAAGCGCTGGAAAGCAAAGAAGTCTTTTTGAAGATGAAGACGTACCTAACCCAAGCCACGGTGTTTTCAAGCGCCTTATATGTATGTGAAAGCTGGACAAGGAATAAGCAAGACTGAAGAAGGGTTGATGCTTTTGAGTTGTGGTCTTGGCGAAGAATATCAAAAGTACCATGGACTGCCAGAACAAACAAATCTGTCCTGGAAGAAGTGCAGCAGAGATAGTCCTTGGAAGTGAGAATGGCCAGTCTTCATCTCTCTTACTCTGGTCATGTCATCAGAAGGGTATCATGCTTGGTAAAGTGGAGAGTCAGCAAAAAACGGAAAGATTTTCAATGAGATGGACAGATACCGTGGCTGTAATAAGGGGCTCAGGTATATCTAGGATTGTGAGGCAGCACAAGACTGGGCAGTGGTTCTTTCTGTTATACGGAGGGTCACTATGAGTCAGAGCCAACTTCACATCACCTACCAACAATAACAATAACAATAACAATTTTGTTATAGTTATAAATTTATAGGAATGTCAAAGATGGTATAAAGAGTTATCATATACCCAGTACCTAGATTTCTTTAATATCTTGCACTATTATAATACATTTTTCACAGCTAAGGTATCAGCTGCTAACCCAGAGGTAAGCACTTCCAACTTACAGAGTGGCTCTGCAGAAAGACCTGATGATCAGCTCCCATAGAGATTAAAGCCCAGAAAAACAGTACAGGACAGTTCTACTCTGTCACATGGGGTCACTGTGAATCAAAATCAACTCAACAGCACCTGTCAACAATAATGAACCAATATTGATACATATTTATTAACTGATGTTCTAATCCTTTGTTCAAATTTCCTTAGTTTTTACTTAATATCCTTTTGCTATGCCAGGGTCTCCTGCAGGGGACTGCATTACATTCAGGCATCTTGTATCCTTAGGCTTTCCTAGCCTGTGATTGTTTCTCAGATTTTCCAATTTTTGATGATCTTGATAGTTTTGAAAAATAATGCTTACATATTTTGTAGACTGTCCTCCAACTTGGGTTAACTTGATATTTTTCTCATTGTTAAACTGGGGTATGGGATTTTTGAACGATTGTCATCACATCATATCAAGGAAACATACTCTCAGTATATTTTATCACTATTGTTATTAACCTTGATCAACTGAGGTAGTGTTTATCAGGTCTCTCCAGGGTAAAATGACCCCCTTTGTACACACACACAAATACACTTTCTATACTATATTCAGGAAGGAAACCACATTGCATGGTGGAGGGTTATGTACCACTTTCTTGAGGGTGAAGTTTTTACGTAAGGAGAGTTTGTGAATTTCCTCTAATGTATTTATTTATTTATTCAATCACTTGTTTATACTAGTATGGACTCATGGTCTTGTATAGATTCATAGATATTTAAGAAATTAATAAATTGAAACTGTCAAAGATTTCATTTTTCTAGGATCAATAATCAATTCTCATGTAAGCAACAGTCAAGAAATCAAATAATGTATTATATTGGGTAAATCAGTCAGGGGAAAAAAGTGAAAAGCTCTTTACAATCTTGCCAAGCAGAGATGTCACATTGATGACTGAGGTGTACTTGACCCACACATTAGTATTTTTAATTGTCTCATATAAATGTGAAAGCTGGACAATGGGGGGAAAAAAAAAAAGACTGAAGAATTGATGCATTTGAATTTTGGTGTTGGCAAAGAATATTGAATATATCATGAATTTCCAAAAAAATAAATAAATCTGTCCAGGTGGAATTACAATCAGAATGCTTCTTAAAAGCCAGCATGGCGAGATTTTGTCCCACTTGCTTAAGACATATCATCAGGAGGGGCCAATCACTGGAGAAGGACATTGTGCTTGGTAAAGTAGAGGGTTGACAAAAAAGAGGGAGACCCTCAATGAGATGGATTGACACAGTGGCTGCAACAATAGGTCAAAACATAGCAATGATTGTGAGCATGGTGCAGGATTGGGCAATGTTTTGCTCTAAATAAGGTCACTATGAGTCAAAGTTGACTTGATAGTACCTGACAACAGTTATATTTGACTGTTTTTAAAAAAATTTCCCCATTTATTAATGATCAACTCATGCATGTCAGTATAAAGCCATGTCATTTTGTTTTATCAATGGATTATAATCATTGACATCATTATTTATAGTATGTTAAAATCATCTTAGCTAAGGCCAATGGGAGTCTCTTTAATATGGCTCCTATGTTCTCCACATTCTTTAGGATTTTTTTCCTTTTCTTTTTTCAATTATGGCACAACAAGATGTTCCATCATGTATTTCTCTACCTTTTCCTTGGAGTCAGTCATCCATGTCTCCAAGGAGCCCTAGTTCATTTTAGTGGATGATTGTATATGGAAAATAAAATCTGGGCCCCAGGTGCTCTCGTTGCTACCAGAAAGAGGTGGGTGTAAAATCTATATAAGTTTGTCTATGAATGCAAAACAAAGTGTTCACACACACTATAATACACAAAGATTACAGCCAAGAAAACCCTATGCAGTAGTTCTACTTAATAACACATGGGGTTCCTAAGTCAGGAGCCGACTTGACAGCAACTAACAATAACAAATGTTCAGTCTATCATTTTTTCTTTTTGTCATCAAATGCCAACTATCCAACTAATAAATGTGGAAGGAATGATGGGATTAGAAAATTACTATGGTAATAATTGATCGATAATAATAATAATAATAATAATTGCTTCCTGCAGGCAACATCAATGGAAATTGAAATTAGTTAAACAATTAAGAAGTTCAATGACTGTATAGATGTATATATATATATATATATATTTTTTTTATTTGTCTACTAATATTGAAAACCATGAATTCATATTGATACTTCCACTTTTAATCTAATAAAAAAAAAAAGAAACCTCACTGCTGTCGAGTTGGATCCAACTCATAGCGACACCTCCTTGGGTTTCCAAGGCCGTATCTATACAGATGTAAGATGCCCAATCTTCCTTCTGAGGATATTTTGCATTTATGAAAATAATAAAAAATTTACTATCTGACTATTTTACACATTATGATCTTATGTCTGGTGGTAGCTAACACCAAACTTCTAGATAAGAATAATGCTGGCTGTGATGGTTAAGGTTATCTCTTATCTTGGTAGGGCCAAGAGTCTCAGTAGTTTGCAGTTATGTAATGATGTAATCTAGCAATTGTGTAATGATGTAATTTGGCAGTTATGTAATGAAGAAGTCATCTTCCATTTTGTAATCTAATGTAGTCATCTTCCATTTTCACACAATTTTGATTTTCTCTTAACAACGTGGTCTTTGGAACCTGGCCATTTTGATAAGAAGTAAGTGTAATTATTCCCTTTTCATTTCCCCTTAGGATCTAGCATATTAAGTGAAAACCAGGCTCTTAATAAGGAGCTCTGGTAGCATAGTGCCTAAGGCACTTGACTGCTCACCAGAAGGCTGGCGGTTCAAACCCACCAGCCACTCCTCGGAAGGAAGGTTGGGCAATCTTACTTCCGTAGTAATACTGCCTCGGAAACCCAAGGAGAGGTCACTATGAGTCGGGGCCGACTTGACGGCAAACAACAACAACAACAAGGCTCTTAATACCTACTTTTGAAGGAATGATTAAAAATTCCCCTTTCAAGGGATAATTAATCAACTACTATGTTGAATTGTATTTATTCAAAAGTAATTAAGTGAACAAAATCTAATTCCACAAAATGGGAGCAAGGAATGGAGAACGAATTGTTTTCTTTGAATATGATCCTTAACTTATAGTTTAATATTATCTTATCCTTCTTATGCCTCCATTTCATAATCTGTAAACTCAGGTAAAAAATCATATCTTTATAATAAAATTTCTGAGATCAAATTAAAACAATGAATATGTATAATATACTAAAAACTCTGCCTGGCCTATAGTGAGCATAATGTGCTCACTATTAGGTTACTTATATTCCAATAGAATATGCATCATTCTTGTAATTCTGCCTGAGTCTGAGTCCCTATTTAATGAATTTCAAACTATGTGAGTTTAGGAATAATGTTATCCCTTGGAGTTTATTTTCTCCTCTTTGAGGTGTATGATAGTCCTTATGTCACACAGTTGTTATAAAGATAAATAAAATGATTTTAGGTAAATTTTTTCACCTTAGTGCTGAGTATATTGTTGGAATTTCATAGTTTGTGTATTATTCTATTTCTCTGCTCTACCCAAAGGCAGGTATTTTTGTAGAAAGCATGTTTTAATAGTCAGTCCTAAAGATTCAATTGAGAGGACACAAAGCATCCTGAGATCTTTTGAGGGGTATTCACACATTTATAAAATGTCAAATCAGATAGGAAACAGGATAAACACTACCTCAATCTTTGCAAAAAAAGATAACTTTGATAATTACAGATTTACCAGATATGAGAAACAATAGTAACCTACACAATTTATAGGAAATGTAATGAGACATTTGAAAGAGTATTATGACATTGTTAGTTTAAAGAAACTGAAAATCTTGGAAAGGTCAAAAGCAAGATTTATGAAGAAATTTTATTTTAATGTTCCTCATAATTACTGTTGTTTGAGTCATTGTAAGGGCATAGTAAATATCAGAGAGAAACAAGGAAGTAAATAAAAATGAAGGTAAGAGGATGTCCATAAGAAAGAAAGCAAAACAGGGAGGAAAGAATTAAGGAAAGAAAGTTCCTTGATATAGAACTATAAATGAAGAATCATGCTCATTTAAGTCAAAGTCCAACTCAGAGAAAGGAAACCAGGGAGGAATGGGCAATTTATTGGCTATTTCCTATTAGGCACTGTATGTTAAGCCGGAACTGATATTATGGAACTCATTTAAATTTTGAGCAACACTCAGTAAACATCACAAAGCACATTTACATCTTTATGGCAGTTTCTGGAGAGGAAAAAGAAGAAATCAAATGAATATTAAATATAAAACTAGGTATACTTCAAAACTTCTTAGAAATATATTTTTCCCAGCTCTTGTTCTCTGCATAACTTGTAAATAGTAGTTAATCAAAACTCTCACCCTAAATCCCAGATCACTTAAACTTGCTCACAAACTCAGTTCACAGTCTAAATAAATCTTTATTATACATTTCAAGTTGGTCTCCTTGTGGGATTGCTTGATTAAAACCTAGATTCTTCTTAACTGTCAGCTCAAGTGGGACCATTTCAGGTTTGCCTCCACAACTCATAAAATACCTGTTTGCGGCATATGTGGGACAGAGAACTTGGTTTGCCCTTTCTTTCAAGTTCTGAGAGTAACCCTTGGAATTCCCAAATAAGCAAGATGTCTTTGTTTTCTAAAATAGTCAGGGAACACATAAACAGTGTAAATTCTTTTGGACCACCCAAACCCACCCTGGAAATAGACTTCAGAAAGGTAGGATATATGGTACAGTTAATCATACATATTCATCATCATAACAAGAGATCCATTTTTTACAATGAATTAAGGCGCCAGTCATGCATATCCATTGAGGCCCCAGTGAATAAGATACCTTCTATTTTGGAGGTCTCCCTTTTGGGGCTTATTGAAGTGATAAGAACATCAACACACAGGAAAGTATGGCACATCCCTGGGGAAGTCTTGTGCTGCAACATCTCCCAGATCTTGCCTGATGCATATCTTTCCTTGTATTCTTTCTGGCCCATTCTATCACTAAGGCTCCTTTGTCTGGTTATAATAAATAGGTAACTGTAAGCATAGGTAGTCTCTGTAAGTTCTCCGAGTCATCTACCAAATTAGCAAACCCACCATGGACAGAGAAATAAAATGCCATGTGTATGGCTGGTGTCAGAGGTGGAGAAGTGGGCAAGTGGAGACATGAATTATCTTAACCTTTTTGCAATTAGCTTTATGTAGATTATTATTAATGTACCTCATATATGTGTTTACTTGGTTCTTTTTATCTTATGACTACGGTGAGTGCCCCAGAGAGAACTCATCTGTTTTGTTCCCAGTTGTATCTCTAACTTCTAGTACAATGCCTAGTTTGAGTCAGAAAAATCAAATCAAATGAATAACTCTTAGGTTGTCTTATATTACTCACATGTTTTTTCTATGCTCCAAAAGAAATAAATGATGATTCAGGGATACACCTAGCAAGGGAAATAGCTTTTCCATGGAAAGGTTTTGTGTCAGGAAAAGGTGAGAACAGGCCCCCAAGAATATTGAAAACACTTCTGTTATCAAAGTAATAAATAATGTAATGTTAATTCACTTGATTTCACAAGAAGGCTGTGAATAGCTATAAATTGAGTAAAGGTGAAGATTCTTTTGGGTTAGAGTAGTTAGGGAAGCAGAATGGCATAGGCTATTAACTTAAAATCTGATGTTAAACATAATTCTGAGGTTGTTACTGAAAATAGCTTCTTTTATATTTTGTGACATGCTATTTAAAACACTCTTTGCTATCTCCATTATCCTCCAAGTCATATAAAAATCGACACCTATATAATAATAATTACTGATTATGATAATAAAAAAAATACTGTATGCTAACTTTATTCAGTTGATCATCATTCAACAGTTATGTTTTGGTCAGCTACAATATGCAAGGCACTATTTAGGTGATGATTATTCTTTTGGTTACCTAGTGCCACTCTGACAAGGATATACCACAAGTGGGATGGCTTGAAGAAACAGGAATTTATTCTCTTACAGTTTGGAGGCTTTAAGTCCAAGTTCAAAGTGCCAGTCTCTAGGGGCTGGGTAAAAGCCCCTCAACCTTAGGCTTCAGCTCTGCCTTCTGCTCTCAGCCCACTGGAGCTAGAGGCTTTTCTTCACTCAGACATCTACTGGCTGCTGAGACTGACAAACCCAAGTTTGGCAAGTAAAAAGGCACAGTCCCAATATTACCAAACCACATGGCAGGCCATTAATTCAAGTCCACTCAAAGTCCCAAGGTCGGCAGAGTATGGCAGGCTGCTGAACAATGACACGGCTACATATAGGGTTCAAGTGTGCTGTAAGCTATACATCATTCCCAAAGCTGCTTCTTATATATGGGAAGCAGACCACATATCCAAAGCAGCTATCAACTCAGCTGCTTTGGTAGATCCCACCATGGAGTTGATTGCCAGTTTCATCATGGGGAATAACTACCACCAGCTGCCCAGGCACTCAGCCAGGCCCAAACAAGTTGACATACAACTTTAACTACCGCAACTGTGGAGCAGTGATTAAAACCAATATAGACCCTTTCCTCCTGAAGCTTACACTCCAATGGATGACATATTTAACACAAAAGTAAAGAAACATATGAGATAATTACCTCTCACAATATCTTCCACAAAGAAAATAAACTGAATAATAAGAAATAGAGGACCATAGATGGGTTCTTTAGTGATGTTAGTGTGTGATGGTACTCTTCTAAGGAAGTACATTTGATTGATATGTGAAAAATAAGAATGAGCTAGCCATGTGAATTGCTGTGGGAAGAGATTTCCAGGTAAAAGAATAACAAAAGCAAAGTCCTATATGTAGAACTGTGCCAAAGACATTTTACTGCTAACCAGAAGGTCAGCAGTTCAAATCCACCAGCTGCTCCATGGAAGGAAGATGGAGCAATCTACTTCCATAAAGATTTACCACCTTAAAAACCCAAAGGGGTTCATTATGAGTTGGAATTGACTTGGTGGAAGTGAGATTTTGTTTTTTGTTTTAATATATGTAGAAAAAGGCTTAATCTTGTGAGGGAAGGAAAAGCAGCTGATGTGACCAGAGTACAATAATCCAGTTGTGGAAATACATGATATGACTTTGGAGAAGCAGAGGGAGATTGGAACAAAATGAGACTTTATATACTATGACTATTGTTATTATTATTATTTTAAAAAAGCAATGGAAACAATTACAAACATGAGCACAGAAGAAGAGAGAAGGGACATTGCATGATTTACACTTTTGAAAATTTTTTGGGCTGGTGGAGAATGGATTTTAAAAGAGACAGTGATATCTGGAAGCCTGGCTAGGAAACAACTGACTGCAAAAGACCAGAGTGAGGTGATAGCTCCCTGGACTATTGTAGGGTACTGGAGAAGGGCAGCAGAGAATGATATAGAACTATCAGAGCCCATGACTATTCAGTCCCACCCAAAGAGTATGGTTGCTATGCAATGACATGGAATAGAATGGATGTTGAGAGACAACCATGAAATCCACTATGTGTGTTGTTGTTAGGTGCTGTCAAGTTGGCTCCAACTCATAGTGACCCTATGTATAACAGAACAAAATACTGCCTAGTCCTACACCATGCTCAAAATATTTGCTATGTTTGAGCCCATCATTGCAGCTACTGTGTCAATCCATCTCATTGACACAATCCATCTCATTTCCAAGCGTGATATCCTTCTCCAGGATCAGTCCCTTCTGATAACATGACCAAAGTACATAAGACAAAGTCTGGTCATTCTCACTTCTAAGGAGCATTCCAGCGGTACTTCTTCCAAGACAGATTTGTTTGTTCATCTGGCAGTCCATGGTATTTTCAATATTCTTTACCAACACCATAATTCAAAGGCAATAATTATTTTGCCATCTTCCTTATTCATTGTCCAGCTTTCACATGCATATGAGTCTACTGAAAATACTATGGCTTGGGTAAGGTGCACCTTAGTCTTCAACGTGGCATGTTTGTGCTATATGTGATGGCACTCTAAAATTGAGGTGCTTGGTGTAATTGAAAATATGTGACCTGGGTCTGAATTAGGACTCCAGTAATTTTTTTTTTTAGCTTATCCTCTTTTCTATTTTCTTAAGAATGGAGACTGTGATTTGGCACCTTATAAATCTTTTTGAAATGTTTAAACTATCCTCAACAAACAATGGAGGAAGCAAGGATGTGTTTTGTGTAGAAATGTTTACCAAGGTGGTCTTGGGATAGTAGTTGCACAACATGAACTGGGATGAATGCATATGTAGATACGTCAGAGGATCCTTGCAGGGTTGGTTCCAGGAAGCTGATGTTAGAGGTTGGATGAGTTACCCTTGTGATATTTTAACATTTTAATTTGTATAGTCTTATAACTGTAGCCACAGGATCCCGGTAAGGGGAGAGTGGAGAGGTTTTGAACAGCTAAGGGAGACAAACTTGTCTGTCAATTTTTCTTACTGTGGTGGCTTGTGCATTGTTGTGAGGCTTGAGGCTGTACCACCGGTGTTTCAAATGCCAGCAGGGTTGCATATGGTGCACAAGTTTCAATGCAGCTTAACAGACTGATACAGACCAGGAAGAAGGAAGAAGCCAACCACTTCTCAAGGAATTGGCCAGAAAAAACCTTATGAATAGAAGAGAAACACAGTCTGATGCATTACTGGGCAACTTTACGAACAGACAGGAAACACTGCCTGATACAGTGCAGGAAGATGAGCCTCTTAGGTCAGAAGGCACTCAAAATAAGACTGGGAAAGAGCTTCCTTCTAAAAGTAGAACCAACCTTAATAATATGGATAAAGTAAAGCTTTCGGTACCTCCATTTGCTGACATGACACAATTCAAATTGAGAAGAAACAACTGCAAACATCCATTAATAACTGGAACATGGAATGTATGAAGTATGAATCTAGAAAAAATAGAAGCTGTCAAAAATGAAAAGGAACATATAAAGATTAATATCCTAGGCATTAGTGAGCTGAAATGGACTGGTTTTTGCCATTTTGAATCAGACAACCATATGACCTATTATCCTGGGAATGGCAATTTGAAGAAGAATGCCATGGCATGCATCATCGCAAACGATGTTTCAAGATCTATCCTGAAGTACAATGCTTTCAGTGATAGGATAATATCCATATGCCTACAAGGAAGACCCATTACTACTATTATTGAAATTTATGCACCAACCACCAAAGCCAAAGATGAGGAAATAATTGAAAATTTTTATCAACTTCTGCAGTCTGAAATTGACCAAACATGCAATCAGTTTGTGAGGATTATCACTAGTGATTAGAATGCAAATGTTGGAAACAAAGAAGAATCACCGGTAGCTGGAAAATTTGGCCTTGGTGATACAAACAACGCTGGAGATTATATGGTAGAATTTTGCAAAATCAACGACTTACTCATTGCCTTTTTTCAACAACACAAGTGGTGGCCATACATGTGGACTTTGATAGATGGAGTACACAGGAATCAAATTGAGAAAATCTGTGGCAAGAGTTGGTGGAAAAGCTCA
The DNA here is from genome assembly GCF_000298275.1 of Orycteropus afer afer. Classification (NCBI taxonomy): domain Eukaryota; kingdom Metazoa; phylum Chordata; class Mammalia; order Tubulidentata; family Orycteropodidae; genus Orycteropus; species Orycteropus afer. The sequence continues at coordinate 2,139,915 of NW_006921634.1, forward strand.
GCATCTTCCCCCAAAACCAGGCCAGGAGATGATCATGGAACAGACCATCAACTGCTCATATGCAAGTTCAATTTAAAGTTGAAGATAATTAAAACAAGCCCATGAGAGCCAAAATATGACTTTAATATATCCTTCCTGAATTTAGAGACCATCTAAAGAATAGATTTGATGCATTGAACACCAATGACCAAAAACCAGAATAATTGTAGGATAGTATCAAGAACACCATCTACACTACAAAGAAAGCTAGAGGTCATTAAAAAGATGAGAAAAGAAGAAGAGGCCAAAATGGATGTCAGAAGAGAGTCCGAAAATTGCCCTTGAGTGGAGAGTAGCTAAAGCAAAAGGAAAAAATAATAAGATAAAAGAGATGAACAGAAGATTTCAAAGAGCAACTAGAGCAGACAAAGTCAATTACTGTAATGAAATGTGCAAAGACCTGGGGTTAGAAAACCAAAAGGAAAGAACATGCTCAGAATTTCTCAAACTAAAAGAACTGAGGAAAAAATTTAAGCCTCAAATTGTAATATTGAGAGATTCTATGGGCAGAATATTGAATGATGTAGGAAGCATCAAAAGAAGATGGATGGAGTACACAGAATCACTGTACCAAAAAGACCTCATCGAACTTCATCCATTTCAGGAAGTGATATATGATGAAAAAACAATGGTACTGAAGGAAGAAGTTGAAGCTGCACTGAAGGAATTGACAAAGAACAAGGCTCCAGGAATTGATGTAATATTCCTTGAGATGTTTCAACAAACAGATGCTGCATTGGAAGCACTCATTCGTCTAAGGCAAGAGATTTGGAAGACAGCTACCTGGCCAACTGACTGTAAGAGATCCATATTTGTACCCATTTCAAAGAAAGGTGATCCCACAGAATGTGGAAATTATTGAACAATATCATTGATATCACATGCAAGTAAAATCTTACTGAAAATAACTCAAAAGTGGCAGTATATTGACAGAGAACTTCCAAAAATCCAAGCTGGATTCAGAAGAGGAGGAGGAATGAGGGATATTCTGACTGATGTCAGATGGATCTTGGCTCACAGCAAAGAATACCAGAAAGATGTTTACTTGTATTTTATTGACAATGCAAAAGCATTTGATTTTATGGCCCATAACATATTATGGATAACATTGAGAAGAATGGGAATACCAGACACTTAATTGTTCTCATGAGGAACTTGTACATACCAGGAGGCTGTCATTTGAACAGAACAAGGGGATACTGCATGGTTTAAAATCAGGAAGGGAATGTGTCAGGGTTGTATCCTTTCACCATACTTATTCGATCTGTATGTTGAACAAACAATCCGAGAAGCTAGACTACATGAAGAAAAATGTGGCAGCAGGATTGGAGGAAGGCTCATTCACAACCTATGATATGCAGATGACACAACTTTGTTGCTGAAAGTGAGGATGACTTGAAGCACTTACTGATGAAGATTAAAGACTACAGTCTGCAGTACGGATTACATCCTAATATAGAGAACAAAACCCCTCACCACTGAATCTATAAGCAGCATCAGGATAAATGGAGAAAAGATTGAAGTTCTCAAAGACTTCACATTACTTGGTTCTACAATTGACGCCAATGGAAGCAGCAGTCAGGACATCAGACGATGTACAGCACTGGGAAAAGTGGCTGCAAGGACCTCTTTCAAGTGCTGAAGAGTGAAGATGTCTGCTTGAGGACTAAGGGTGAGTCTGACACAAGCCACGAGAGGATATTTTCAATTGCCTCATATGCATGTGAAAGCTGGACAATCACTAAGGAAGATCTAAGAAGAATTGATGCTTTTGAGTTGTGGTGATTGTGTAGAACACTCAAAGTACCATGGGCTACTAAAAGAACTAAAAAATCTGTCCTGGAGGAAGTGGAAGTGGAATGCTCCTTGGAGGCAAGAATGGCTAGACTCATCTCACCTACTTTGGTCATGTTATCAGAAGGGACCATTCCCTGGAGAAGGATGTCATACTTGGCAAGGTGGAGGGTCGAAGAAAGAGGGGAAGGCCCTCAGCAAGATGGATTGACACAGTGGCTACAATGATGGGCTCAAGTATAGCAAAGATAGTGGAGCTGGCACGGGACTGGGCGGTGTTTCGTTCTGCAGGACATAGGGTCGCTATGAGTGGAGATGACTCCATGGCACCTAACAATGACATAACTATACATAATCACTGGCTCCTATGATTGTGGTCACTTACTTCTTTCCTCACTTTCCTGTAAAAAGCCTCACCTCTCCTTCAGAATATTGGAACACTTAGTGTGAAATTTGTGCACTCTTTGTCGCCCCAGTTTAAGCTATATCTATTTCTCAGTAAATGTGTTTGTTTTAATCCTAATACAAAATTAGAACTTTATTCTATGATATTTCTGGTATCAGAATTGTGCTATTCAAAGGCACATTACCTGCAGCAACTCCCAAGGACTGAGGACCCATGCTTCAGATATCAGCAGAGCTGTTTGGGCTCACTGTTCTACAGATCTCAGGTGTTGCCATGAGGTAATAAACCTCTCAAATTCAAGCTCTGCTTTCTTTGTGTTGCAGATCTTTGAGATTTATGAGGATCTGTTTTATCAGTTTTTTTGTTTGTTTGTTTGTTTTGTTTTTTAACAAGATTTTAGAATGCTTTTTGCTTATGTGAGTTATCTGGTCATGGGTAGGAATCTCAGAGTCTTCTTAGTTGTAATGTCTGTGGGCATTGGACAAGCAATTTAAAAGCCTCTAGAGTGCCTGCCAGGAGTCCTGATGGCACAGTGGTTAAGCTCTTGGCTGTTAACTGAAAGGTCAGCTGCCACTTTGCAGCAGAAGGATGAGGCATATGTTTCCATAAAAATTTTACAGCCTTGGAAACCCTATTGAGCAGTTCTCCTATGTCTGATAACATCTGTAGGAGTTTGAAACCACTATGATGGCAATGATTTTGGTTTAGGTTAGGGCACTCATCACCATCCAAAAGACTCCCATGACAGGATGGGCCTGTTCAGAGGATGGAGCAGAAACTTTAGGCTGCCCCCTGACCACAGACACCTCAGGTACATACTATTTTAAGAAAAATATTGTCCAAAACCATGACAAACACTCCATTAGAATTTTATCTAGCTCTGGGAGACTAAGGGCTTTTGACGTGTGATTATTAAATTTGTCTTTAGAAGTGAGAAACAACATATCTAGGGTTCTTGGCTGTGACTCCTACCCATTACTTGGACAAGCACTATGACTTTGCTACCTGCTTATACCTATCTGTCTGGTATGATCTTACCAAGGACAGTCTGGAAAATATGTGGTCCCTTTGGAATCATTTTGTGCAATCTAAACTGATTTTTCTACATAGTAAATTAGAAAAGATATACTTCCATATAAACAATCTCTATAGGATGTCTATTTTAACTGGTACCTATGGAGCTCTGGTAGCATAGTGCCTAAGGCACTTGACTGCTAACCAGAAGGCTGGCGGTTCAAATCCGCCAGCCACTCCTCGGAAGGAAGGTTGGGCAATCCTGCTTCCGTAGTGATACTGCCTTGGAAACCCAAGGAGGGGTCGCTATGAGTCGGGGCCAACTCGACGGCAAATAACAACAACAACACTGTTTCTAAGTTAACTAAATAAAATAAGAAATTACAATGTCAGCTCTCTCCCTAGACTACTTCTACTGCTCCAATACCATCTGTTTTGCTGGCCACCTCTCCTTTATTTCCTTTCTTCCTTTCTTATTCTTTTGCTAATCCTGTATCTGAGCTTCCTTCTCCCTCCACCCCAAAGAATCAGCTGAGGATCTAAAGCTCATTCCCATGATTCCCTTTCAATTATGTCCTACGTAAGTTCCAGGATGAGCACCAGAGAAACTACTAATGATCCTGGTGTATTTTTGTTTGCAGATGGGTCTTATCTGAAACCTACTCCTAGTTCTCATTATCAAGCTGGGTATGCTATTAAAACTTCTAGCCAAGTCTGTGAAAGTCAGGCTCTCCCCAAAACTACTTTGGTCCAAAAAGGTGAACTGATATCTCTCACTAGAACTTGTAGGATTGCTTCTGGAAAGTCCATGAATATATTTCAGATTATTGATATTGTTTTGGAATTGCACATGATTTTGATATGTTATGGAAACAGAGAGGATTTCTAATCTCTTCTCCTTTATAGAAATGCCATAAAAAAAAAAAAAAAAAAATGGAACTTCACTGGTAGACATTATACAAGCTTTGCTGCTCCCTTCTGAAGTAACTGGGATTAAAATGCAAGCTCACCAGCCAAAAGGAGCACCCCAAACTGAAGAAACTGGGGGAAATAATCTTGTTGATATGGCCACTAAATGAACTGCTTCTCAAATTATCTCAGCTCTTCTGAAAATCTAGAGTGAGGACTCTCTCTATCTGTTTATTAATAACTTTACCTTTGTGAATTAATTTTAGAAAAACATCAAAAACATCAACAATTGGCTAAAACTGAGAGAACTGAGACCTGGAAAACAGAGGATTAACACCAGGACTCCAATACTAAAGAAGAGAACAGACCAAATAAGAAACTAGTCATGTATAAATTTTTGCATATTTCTGTGATGTAAGCCCTATATAGTAACTCTCACCTGAGATAAAATGATTGAGATCATGAAAAAATATTGGTGGGGACTAATTTTTGAGGCTACTTTATAAGTGTCAATTATTGCTCAATTTGTCCTGACTACCATCCTGGAAAGTATTTTAAAGTCCAACCTGGATGATTATCTTCTGCCATCTGGACCCATGATTAAATGGCAAATGGACATTTTCCTGCTACCACCTTCTAATTGTTATAAATATATATTAGTTATTATTTACAGATTTTCACACTCAACAGAGCTGCCATGCTGCCATGATGCCATGCCACTGCAACCTTCATGGCTAAGAAACTCCTTGAAAATATTATACCCACTTGTGGATCACCAAAATTTCCTTGTAGTGACTGAGGAATCTGCATTAGAATTTAAATTCTAAAGCACTTGGCTTTATGGAAAGCTGTGGTCTGCACTGGGAGACCTAATTCCATTTTGAGGCTTGACATAATTTCAAGCACCGTTTAGGTTTTTTTTGACCATTAAACCAGCATTATGGCTATGCACAGACAAGTTCTAGGACAAAACTAGGGAGAGGGGTAGTTTGCCTTCAGGAAGAGTATGGCTGACAGTAGATTATGTTCACACAAGGAACTAGGAAACTTGCTTGAGTGTGTCCTTTTCTGATTTAAATTAAGGTTGGGATCTTGGTATTGTTTGGCAGACACCTTGTGAGTCACACTCATGTTGTTTGGTCATGAATCACAGCCTTCCAGACCACTACCTAGGTAGGTTGTAAATGTCCAGAACCAGTCCTGTAACCCCTTTCTATCTTCAATTCTCAATCATGGTCTTTTCTCTTTTATTGTAGTCCTGCCTGAAACAGTGATGAATCAGTCCACCAGTCATGATTTTGTGATGATTCCCTGCTTTTTTCAATCATATATAATTAGTCTCATGGCCATGAATCAGCTGACTCCATTCAGCTTTTTCTATTGTATACATGCTGATGGTTTCCCTCATCCTGGATGATTGTCTTTGTTTTGTCTTTGTGCTGCCCAAGGCTTAATAAAAGTGTCTCTATTGAACCTATTTGAATCTGTGGTCTCTTTTCCCCTATTCCACTGGCCAGATGGTTAAAGAACTATACTGAGTCTTTTCCCCATTTACTAAAGGTTGAATTGTCCCTATCATCCTCAATCTTCTGGTTTACTGGAAAGGACTAGTGAAATAATCAAAACTAAAATTCAAGTTTAGTTTGGACTGAAGTTCTCCCTCCAGTCCTTTTTAAATCTGAGGTCTGTACTATTTGGATTCCATAAACTTATTCCTCATGAAATTACTGGAAGACCTATGGTCATCCCTTAGATTGTTTAGATGATTTACCAAATTATTGCCAATCCTTAATACAATATCACTCTAAGAATTATCTTTCGCAGGTTAAAAAAATCTTTGATGATCAGAAAACAATATACCTAACCTTGCCTCTGGAGAATATGTATATTGAGGAAGACATCAACTAAAGGACTCATTACAACTCCATTAGAAAGGACATTATTTAGTTTTTCTTACTAACAGGTCAGGGAAACTTGAGGAAGTTAAATCTTGGATCTACCTATTCCAACTCAGAAAGGTAAACTTCCTCCCTGGACCTGTCAACCCTCTGGAGACTCAAAGGTAACATTTAAATACCCTGGTGGGACAGGCAAAATCAGCGATAGATGGCTGATCTCATGATCATGGAACAGGACTTCATGCAAATTGCTGAAATTTTGGGATATGGCTTCGTATTGTAATTATTCTTCTGTTTATTGCTTTATTACACACTTATAGTATTATTCCATTTTAACCTCCTTTATTCCCATGCAAATAACTAAAGGAACTTATTTTATTCCAGCTGCTGTTTTTATGTTATTTGCCTTATTTATTATTTATTATTTTTTGATAGTTTTCCTTCATTATGAAGCCCTTCTTAAATTTTATTTTATTACTTATAATAGTTCCCTTTAATAACTGGAGAGAAAATGCCTTTGATTTGTAATTTGACTGAATGTTGGATCTTTCCCTCCTGTCCACAATCTGGACAGTAAAATTCAGATTCATTAGCATCTCCTACATTAAATTATAGTTTCATACCAATGCTACGAGTTAATCTCAACATCACCTTTAAATCAATCATACATTTAGACTATGGTATTGTTAACCCAAATTCAGGTATTGTACATTAAAGGAACCCAAGCCATAACACCTGATCAAGCCAAAGAATGTTTGAAAGCTTACTTTATAAGATTCAGAGGTGTTCATATTTTCCAAATTAACTGTTGTCTCTAACCCAGATAATTCCCTAGATACTTTAGGATTTTATCGGGTAAAGTAAAGAAGGCTGGTGATGCAGTGCCTAAGGCATTTGACTGCTAAACAGAAGGTTGGCAGTTCAAACTCACCAGCCACTCTGTGGAAGGAAGACTGGGTAATCTACTTCCGTAAAGATTTACTGCCTCAGAAACACAAAGGGGGTCATTATGAGTCAGAATTGACTCGATGGCAGTGAGTTGGTATGAAGTCATAAATTGTGTATTAAACTTTGTATTAAACTCTTGAACTCTCTAAAGATGGGATGGTTATTTATTTGTAACAATTCTTTAACAGACCATTGACTAGAGCAAGTAAATCAAAGCATTGCCTTCCCACACAATTTTACTGGAAATAACATGATTTGTGCTCCTTCCAAAAAAACCAAACTCTCTGCCATTGAGTGGGTTCTGACTCATAATGATTCTCCTTGGGTTTCTGAGATGGTATCTTGACGGAAGTAGATTGACCAGTCTTCCTTCCATGGAGTGGCTGGTGGGTTTGAACTGCCAGCCTTCTGGTTACCAGTCAAATGCCTAAGGCATTATGCCACCAAAGCCCCTTAGGGATATGTATTTTTATGTGTTCCATACCCTTAACTGTTCCAAATCACCACAGACTCACTTCCTGTTCTCTCTTAGCTGTTCCAAACTGCTAAGGGAGACCAGAAAGTGAGCAGGCAGTGGTTTGGGAGACCAAGAAGTGAACAGGCAGTGGTTTGGAACACCTAAGGGAGACCAGGAAGTGAGTGGAGAGGTTTGGAACAACTAAGAGACATGAACTTGTCTGTTAGCTTGTCATCCTGTGGTGGCTTGCATGTTGCTGTGAGGCTGAAGGCTATGCTACCAGTGTGTCAAATGCCAGCAGGGTTACCCATGGTGGACAGGTTTCACCAGTGCTTCCAGACTAAGACAGAATCAAAAGAAGAAAGAGACCATCCACTTCTCAAAGAACTGGTCAATTAAAACTTTATGAATAGCAGTGAAATACTGTATGGCATATGACTAGAAAACTTTATGAATAGTACTGATACATTGTCTGATACAGGGACAGAAGATGAGCCCCTCAGGTCAGAAGGCACTCAAAATATGACTTGGGAAGAGCTCCCTCCTCAGAGTAGTAGTAGTTGTTGCTGTTGTTATGTGCTGTCGAGTCGGCCCCGACTCATAGCGACCCCTCCTTGGGTTTCCGAGGTAGTATCACTACGGAAGTAGGATTGCCCAACCTT
>NW_006921634.1:2152181-2160988 GCF_000298275.1 Orycteropus afer afer
ATGTGAACTGCTGTATGGAAAGTGAATTTGCTCTGTAAATCTTCACCCAAATAAAAATAAATAAATTAAAAAAAAATAATAATCATTAACATGTACTCAATTATTTACAGTTTTCATTCATAGTTTCAAGTATTCAGACATCAAACTTATAAGATAACAAGGGGTCATTGTATCATTTTACCGATTAATATACAGAAGATCAGAGAAGACAATTAACTTGCTCTAGGACACGGAGAAGGTCCATGTCCCCAGTTACAGGAACAGGGGAGATGAGAATCCTCATTTTCAGAATGAATATCTTATGCTGTCCAAAGTAGGTTGATCCAGGATATATGTAGCCTAAATCTTGTACTACACACGTGTGCAAAGAGTGAAGAGTATAAGAGAGAACCCTTTAAATAAAAATATTATAAATTATAAATATAACAATGCTGTTGTTGTTGGATGTTGCTGAGTTGATTCTGACTCATAGAGACCCCATGTGACAAAGTAGACTGTCCCCTAGGCTTTTCTTGGCTGTAATCTTTACCGAAGCAGATTGCAAAGTCTTTCTCCCACGGAGCAGCTGGGTGTGTTCGAGCCACCAACCTCTCAATTAACAGTCAAGCACTTAACATTTTTGCCACAGGTCTCCTAATAATTCTGACTAAAGGTAACAATATCCCCTTAGACAGATCTCCAAAATGCCCAGAACCACTCTAATGCCTATTGACTTTAGAGAACAATGTGATGGAGGGGAAGTTCAAGCGGAAAGAAACAACGATCTTAACTATTTGCAGAAAGTATCTTACTTCTGTAATTTTTTTCAAAATGGTATGACCATGTGAATACATTGCCAGTCCCTTTTTAAGGCCTTAGAAAGGATATATATAAATGAGGAGCTCTGAAGCTTAAGTTCCATTAGCTCCTTGATAATCTTCTGCACCAGGGGCATTACAGGTTTTCAGGAATGTCCACAGAGAAATGAGAAAAGTTTAACACAATTAAACAAAATCTCCAGAAGTTTTTTACCATAGCACCTTATTTTAAAAAGAACATTGCCCATTTTGCATTTAGAGAGTTTGTATCCCTATGCAGAAGTAAACAATTTTTTCTCTTTAGCATTTCAGAAGTCCAGTAGGAGGCAGGTGTCCTAAAAAGACGAACAAAATGGACATATTACACAGATTAAATTAAAAAAAAAACCTGGGGAATCATTTACATACATTATTACAATTTATCTTCACAAGCAGAACAATGTCATTATTTCCCCCCTTGAAAGATAAAAAAAATAAGGGTTCAGAAATGTTTGAAAATCTGCTAAAATTTGGAAAATTACTATATGATGGATTCATGTCAAATTTCCTGATCAAAAATCTCATTATCATCCACTATACCAGTATGGGACATCTTTAAGGAGGAGGAGAAGTATGTTATATGGACATGAGGGAAATAAAATGTCCAATTTACCACATTTTCAATATGCAAGTCTTTCATGGTATGAGGAGTAAATCCTTCAAACAATCCAAATGACCATGGTTTTCTCCCTTTTTCTCCTTCCTGGCTTCTTTATGCCTCACTACTACTGAGACCTGCTAGATTAAGAAGATACAATTCTGGACTAACCATCACCCTTTTTTAGGAAGTCAAGGGATCATGATGCAGTAGAATATTTCTTAGCAGAGTTAAAAAGATACAATTTGTCACTTAAGCCTAGGGTATAAAATACATGCAAGAGAAAGTTTTCTGAGTATCCTCAGGCATGGTGCAAGAGTTTACACATAAGTTTACAGCCTACCTAAGTGGAACTGCATGGTTTAAAATCAAGAAGGGAGTGCATCAGGATTGTATCTTTTCACCATACTTATTCAATCTATATGCTGAGCAAATAATTCAAGAAGCTGGACTATATGAAGAAGAATGTGGCATCAGGATTGGAGGAAGAATTATTAACAACTTGTGATACACAGATGACACAACTTTGCTTGCTGAAAGTGAGGATGACTTAAAGCACTTACTGATGAAGATTGAAGAATACAGTCAGCAGTATGTATTACATCTCAGTATAAAGAAAACAAAAATCCTCACAACTGGACCTATAAGCAGCATCACAATAAATGGAGAAAAGACTGAAGTTGTCAAAGACTTCACATTGCTTTGTTCTATAATCAAAGCCAATGGAATCAGCACCCAGGCCATCAGACGACCATACAGCACTGGGCAAGTCAGCTGCAAAAGATGTCTTTCAAGGGCTGAAGAGCAAAGATATCTCCTTGAGGATGAAGGTGTGCCTGACACAAGCCATGATATTTTCAATCACCTCATACACATGTAAGAGCTGGATAATGAATAAAGGAGACCGAAGAAGAATTGATGCTTTTGAGATGTGGTGCTGGTGAAGAATACTGAAAGTACCATGGACTGCTAAAAGAACTAACAGGTCTGTCCTGGAGGAAGTGCAGCCAGAATGCTCCTTGGAAGTGAGAATAGCCAGACTTTGTCTCACCTTCTTTGGTCATGTTGTCAGAAGAGACCGTTCCCTGGAGAAGGATACCATGCTTGGAAAGGTGCAGGGTCGATGAAAGAGGGGAAGCCCCTCAACAAGATGGATTGACACAGTGGCTTCTGCGACAGGCTCAAGTATAGCAAGGATTGTGGAGCTGCTGCAGGACTGGGTGGTGCTTTGTTCTGCTGTACAGAGGGTTGCTATGAGTCAGAGACGATTTGATAGCACCTAACAACAACAACAACAAGTGGAAAAACCCAGCCAGCAGGAGATTTGTATCAGGTAGGATCCCCTCTAAGCCCCTCACCAATGGCACAAAAGGTGCAAAGAGTCATCATTTCTGTCCATACAGCTTTTGAGGGTGACTGCTCATTATGGAATGTTTCCAGTTGTATGCTGTCTGATTCTTATAAGTAATAAGGCATGTTCTAATGTGTTCAGGCTCTGATCAGAAGGACGTGATGATTACTGGAGCAATCCATATTAGTTATCAGTGCAATTCGTATCAGTTATCACTGCCCTTTTTCTAGTGGCTATCTAGAAATTGAATACAACCAGTAAGCACTGTGAAGATTTGGAATGTTGTCTGATAGTTATGGCATGGTCCAGCAGGACATGTTGGTCTATGCTTTAAATTTCACCGCCCATGATTTCGTGAAGCAATGAGCTGAGATAATCATTCCTTGCATGTCATTAGTGGGCAATGACTGCTAACCAGAAGGCTGGTGGTTCAAACCCACCAGCCACTCCTCGGAAGAAAGGTTGGGCAATCCTACTTCCGTAGTGATACTGCCTCGGAAACCCAAGGAGGGGTCGCTATGAGTCGGGGCTGACTCGATGGCACATAACAACAACAACAACAGTGGGCAATGAATATCCTTTTTTTTTGTAGGTAAGACTTGATGATTCTCTCACCATTTGTGCTACTGTGAATCCTTTTTCACAAATCCATCATTTGGATTTTTCCTGCAGTGATTCATTATCTTCGACAGAAAGAGCAAGCATGTTCTCTACACTACCAAATGAATGACTCAGATTTGCAGTCTTGGGTAACTTGTAGTTTCCCAAAAGAATACATTTGATGGAAGTATAGCCCATTTAAAATACTTCTTTTATGTTTACTAATTAGCTATCACCAGAGCTATGTTAAAAACAACAACCATATTGCTTGAAACACATAAAAATTAAATTTATTTTCTCTTGTAAAGATTAAAGTACCATGTCTATGCACATGAGTCAAAAGTCAGCATAGCCACAGAGGAAAGAAAATTAAAAGAACAAAAAGAAAAAAAAGTAGGTCTAGGACTCTTCTGTATTTTTCAGGGGAATATTTATATTAATAATTATGAATATATAATTTCTCAACACATTAAATTTACATAATCTTTTTTTCTTCAAGTGGTTTTTAGAATTTGTGAAGAAAAACTGACTTTGAAGTCTTCTTTTCAAAAATGGCTTTTATTTTTCCAATTTGTTCTGTTTTAGCTCTTCTCATATGCTGATTTACCCTGAGTTCACAATTGCTATTCTCTACAGTAGGACCATTTACAGCTGAAATTCCTTTATGTCTTATATTCATTGAATTTATGAGACTTTTAAGTATTATGTATGTTATTTTTCTATGAGTATTGAATAATCCTAAAATAAATCTCAATATTTTACAATTACTGAAATTTTGAAAATTTTATCTGACATTAATAAGAGAAAAATGGTTCAACAAAAACCACACAGTTGTTTAAATAAATATAGTGGAGCTCTGGTAGCATAGTGCCTAAGGCACTTGACTGCTAACCAGAAGGCTGGCGGTTCAAACCCATCAGCCACTCCTCGGAAGGAAGATGAAGCAATCTACTTCCATAGTGATACTGCCTCAGGAACCCAAGGAGGGGTCGCTATGAGTCGGGTATGACTAGATGGCACATAACAACAACAACAACACAAGTACAAGGTCAAAATATAAAAGCTGGACCAAAAGGTGATGCAAAAAAAGGCCATGTGAGCAGATAGAAAAAGAGAAGACTTGGCATTAAATATTTTATTCTGTGGGCAATGGAAAGGATAAAACCTTGTTGAGTAAAGGTGTTATGTGGTCAAATGTGTTATTTAGGAAAACAATGAGAAGGGTTCTGTAGTATTAGATGACAGATTGAGTTGGGGAAATTAGATAGGAGCTCAGGTATGAGAGCACTGGTGACGTAATGTCTAAGGCATTTGACTGCTAACCAGAATGCTGGCAGTTCAAAACCACCAGCCACTCCTTAAAAGCAAGACTGAGCAGTCGACTTCCACAGAGACTCCACCTCAGAAACCCAAGGAGGGGTCACTATGAGTCGGAAATGACTCAAGGGCAGTGGGTTTTTTTTTTTTTTTTTGGTCGAGTATGATATTATGAACGTGAAGACTCAGCCAGATAAAAGAGTATTTTAATTCTATTTCCAAGTATATATAGAAGCCTTCTAGTTTATTCAAAATAATAATATTCAATGGCATCATATCAAGTGTTTTCCATTTCTTTTTACCTCTTTTATTTTCCCAGAGAAATAAAGCACATTGCCCTGATATCATATCTAACAAGGCAAATTACAAAACAATTCTCCAAATTAATATTCCTTTAAAGAAATATTTATTTAAAATAACACACATGCAGAAATCACCACTCATCTGTCAGTTCATGGTGGCTTACATGTTGATGTGATGTTGGAAGCTAAGCTATTGCTGCAATGAACTCAAACACACCAGTAATCAGGTGATCATGAAGATGACGAAGAACCACAGTTTCATTTTGTTGCACATGAGGTGTCTGTGAGTTGGTGTCAACTCAATACCATCTATCTACCTATCTATCTATCGAATGATCAATCCTTCCATCAAATTGATATTGTTAGGTTTTAGGTGACTGTCATTACTTTGGGCTCCTGAAATTTTCCCAACAGATGATTGTTTTTCCACTAACTACACTAGATGGAAACCAAACTTATCTGCTATGCGTACTATTTGGATGCAAGAACCATGATGACATTATATATTCTCTATGTTGTATAAGCAATCAGGAAACATGATTCCTTTGGTAAGTATCTATAATGTAATATGACTTTTGTTGTCTAACATAGGTAGATTGGAAAGCTGACTGTTACGTTAACCGGCTGTACGTTCTGTGCATGTGAAACAGTATTGAACATATGAACTACTCTTTCTATAATTTTATAATTGCTAAGCTGAAGGAATTAATATAAGGTGAAGATAATGGTCCAAGGTCATTTGCTAGATCCAAACCAGGTTTAGCATTCTACTCTCCTGATCCATTAGCTAATCCTTTGCAGGGTCTCATACTCTTTTTAGATATATATTTCTAACTCTGAAAAGAGCCAATATTTAAATTTCAACAGCAATTTACATCCTCTCTGTTATTATTTCTGTGTTGAACAACTTTTATGTGTCTCAATTCCAACATTAATAAAATAATGACAAAACATGTTACAATGTTGTGAGAATAGCAAGGAAATTTTAATAAATATAAAGTGTCTGGATTAATGCTTAAGAAAACCTGATGGTAAAATAAAATACTTGGGAATAAATCTCATCAGGGACACAAAAGACCTGTACAAAGAAAACTATAAAAAACTACTTCAAGAAACCATAAGAGATCTACATGAATGAAAGGACATCCTATGATCATGGATGGGAAGATTGAACATTGTAAAAATGTCAGTTCTTCCCAAAGCAATCTATACATTCAATGCAATCCCAATGCAGATCTCATCAACATTTTTTGAAGATATGGAAAAACCAATCACTAACTTCATATGGAAAGGAAAGAGACCTTGGATGAGCTAAGCACTATTGAAGAAGAAGAACAAAGTAGGAGGTCTCACACTGCTGGATCTCAAAACCTACTGTACAGCCCAGTAGTCAAAACTGCCTGGTACTGGTATAATGACAGACACATAGGGGAATAGAATAAAATTGGCAACCCAGAAATAGATCTATCACCCTATGTTCAGCTGAGCTTTTACAAAGGGCCAAAATCCATTAAATGGGGAAAAGAATGTTTGTTTAATAAATGGTGCTGGCAAAACTGGATATCCATTTGCAGAAAAATGAAACAAGATCTGTACCTCACACAATAAATAAAAACTACCTCCAGATGGATCAAAGACTTAAATGTGAAACCTAAAACTGTAAAGTTCCTGGAGGAAAAACTAGGGGCAAATTTAGAGGCCTGATATATGGCATAAATAGACTATCAAGCATAACCCAAAATGCAAAGACAGCAGAAGAGAAACTAGATGAATGGGACCTTCTAAAAATTAAAATTTTATGTGCTTCCAAAGACTTCTCCAAAAGAATCAAAAGAGAACCTACAGATTGGGAAAAAATATTTGGCAATGACATATCTGACAAGGGACTTATCTCTAGCATTTATAGAAAACTCCAACACCTCAATAACAAAAAGAAATAATTCAATTTAAAAATGGGCAGAAAACATGCATAGTCACGTCACCAAGGAGGATATTCAGGTGGCCAACAAACTTATGAAGAAATGCTCATGATCATTAGCCATTAGAGAGATGCAATTCAACACAACAATGAGATACCATCTTGCCCCAGCACTAGTAGCAAAGTTCAACAAGACAGAAAATAACAAATGCTGGTGAGGATATGGAGAGATTGGGACTTTCATACACTGCTGGTAGGATTGTAAAATGGTACAACCACTGTGGAAAGCAGTATGTCGATTCCCTCAAAAGTTGGAATTAGAAATACCATTTGACCCAGCCATTCCATTACTAGGTATATACCCTAAAGAAGTGAGAGCCATGACAAGAACATACATATGCACACTCATGTTCACCACAGTACTATTTACAATAGCCAAAAGATGGAAACAACTTAGGTGTCCATCAGCTGAGGAATGGATAACCAAACTATGGTACATCCACACAATGGAATACTATACAACCCTAAAGAATAACCCAGAACCTGCAAAACACTGCATAACGTGGATGAACTTGGAGGACATAATGCTGAGTGAAATAAGTCAATCACAAAAGGACAAATATTGTATTAGTCTGTTATTGTAAAATTCAAGGAAATGTTTATCTGTGGAAGGAAATTTTCTTTGTTGGTTACCAGGGGTAGGAGGGGAGGGGAGGGAACACTGTTAGATAGAGATAAGTATTGATTTGGGTGAAGAGAAGGGCAGTGTGCCAAATGTAAGTGATCAACATGGTGGCACTGAGGAAGAGGAAGACATAGAGGTACATGGGAGATGCAGATAATAAAGATGAACATTTTTGCACATACAGTACTGCATTGTCAGTGAAGACAAACATTGGTATATGGGTGGATAGATGGGTGGACAGGCTGAACTATTAGGTATATCTATGCAGTGGGGACTGTACCCAAGACCATGTCAAGGGTTGGCAGACAATGTTTCTACAAGTGTATTTGTATGTTCTGTAAGAATTCCCAGGTTTACAGTAGATCTGACAAGGGACAAGCTTGTAGTCACTTCTTGGTCACAGCCAGCTATCCAGAGGGAGCGAGTAGTTAAACCTGTGGGCTCGGGACCATAGTCACAGGATACATCAAGTTCTATTGGCATAACATATTACACACAATATTTTTCCACCTCCTACTTTGGTGAGTAGTAACTGGCATCTTAAAAGCTTGTAAGCAGCCTTCTAGATCCAACAATGGTTCTCTCCTTGTCCGGAGCAAAGTAGAATGAAGAAAACCAAAGATTTATGGAAACAGTCCTAGTGAGTGGTACACCATATGATCCACAGCCTATACGACTATGATGTCAGAGGATCTAGATGGTGCCCGGCTACCACAATCAACCAGTCAGAGGGAGATCTATGTAGGAGATCCTGGACAGAGAGGGAGATTAATGTGGAACAAAACTCAAAATCATTTAGAAAAGAAAAAAAGGGGGACCAGTTTTGCTGATCTGATAGAGCCTGATGGAACCACTGAGACTAGGGCCCCTAGCTGCATTTGAGGTCTGCAATTGAACCCACAACTGTGGCTTCCAACCAAACAAAAGACAGGCATAAGAGTTGAACATTTACCTGAGGTAGATACACTCCTTGGAGAGAACAGTCATGGAGAAAGGAGGGTTGTTGCACAGGGAGATAGCTCAGGGGGCAGGAGTGCATGGAGGGATGGACACAGGGAAGAGGTAACTACTGGGAGGAAGTGGGAGGGGAGCTGTTGCATGGGGGTAAATTGTAGTCAGTGCCATGAGACAAAGTGTATGTGAACTGCTGTATGAAAAGTGAATTTTCTCTGTAAACTTTCACACAAATAAAAATAAAAT
>NW_006921634.1:2161113-2162764 GCF_000298275.1 Orycteropus afer afer
AAAAAAAAAAAAGAAAAGAAAAGCTGATGGTTACACATTGGGCTACTAATTGAAAGATCTGTGGTTTGAACCCACTAGCCACTCTTCAGGAGAAAGTTGTAGCAGTCTGCTTCCCTAAAGATTATAACCTTGGAAACCTTATGGGACAGTTCTACTCTGTCCTATGGGAGTGCTATGAATCATAATTGAATCATGTCAGAGGTGTTCTTTGTTTTGTTTTTGTTTTCAATTGTAATACTGTTTGGGTATACTCATGTTAGTTTACCTTCTGAGATTTTTGTATAAACCAAAACCCACTGCCACTGAGTCGATTCTGACTCATAGAGACCATATAGTGACTATATAGGACAGAGTAGAACTGTTCCATAGAGTTTCCAAGTCTATAATCTTTACAGAAAGAGTTGGTCTTTCTCCTGCCCAGTGGCTGGTGGCTTAGAACCAACAACTTTTGTTAACAGCTGAGTTCTGAACCACTGCTCCACCACTGCGCCTGGATTTTCAAATGTTGTTGTTATGTGCCGTGAGTCAGACCCGACCCACAGCAAAACGCCTCGTTGGGTTTCTGAGGCAGTATCACTATGGAAGTAGATTGCCCACCTTCCTTCTGAGGAGTGGCTGGTGGGTTTGAACCGCCAGCCTTCTGGTTAGCAGTCAAGTGCCTTAGCCACTATGCTACCAGAGCTCCTTCTTTTAAGGTAAGGAAGAGAAATATAAGGTATTCATACTGTTAAGGGGGGTGGGGGGAAGAGTACTCTCAGATGAAAAAACACTAGGTAATACCTGAGGCTGTGACTCCAGCACTTAGAGTTTAAATCAGAAAGGCAGCCTGAAATGAAAATCTCAGACACTAACTCGATATTTATTTTAATTGTGTGGTGGCACAGTGCCAAAAGCATTTGACTACTAACCAGAAGGATAGCAGTTCAAACCCACCAGCAACTTTGTGCAAGGAAAACAGAAATCTACTTCTATAAAGATTTATAGCCTCAGAAACCCGAAGGGGGTTGCTATGAATTGGATTCAGCTCCACGGCAGACAGGTTTTTTTTGTTGTTTTATTTTTGTGATCAATATCTTATTCTTCAACCAGAGTGATATACTGCACTATATTCTATGATTTTATTTGTAAGGGCCAGCATATTCTCAAATCCTGTAACTAATCTTGCACCAAGTCGGTGAGTAATACTCTAGGATTTTGTCCTCATATAGAATGTCTCCTCTCTCCTCTGTCAGACACTGAATGTAACAGTGTCATTACAATGAACTCAAGTTTGACCTGACCCAGACAAAAGCCAGCATACATAAATATGTCCTTCCTTTGGAAGAGTAGTATCTATTAAGAGTAAAAGCAAGAGTACTGGAGGCATATCTCTCTCCCTGTCTCATAAACAATAGACAGGTATTGCTTTCAAAAGATTCAAATGTATTCCCAGGGGCAATCTTCTTCCAGGTAAAAGTTGTGCTTTCTTAACTTCCTTAAAAGTTTTCTCATTTGTCCCCAACATCTAAAGAGCAATTTACATTGAGGTCAGGCTGATGCTTCAAGACAAGTCACAGAGTGTCTGAGATTTTCATTTCAGGCTGCCTTTCTGATTTAAACTCTAAGTGCTGGAGTCACAGCCTCAGGTATTACCTAGTGTTTTTTCATCTGA
>NW_006921634.1:2163004-2168683 GCF_000298275.1 Orycteropus afer afer
AAAAAAATCTTAAATATAGACACTAGTGAAAATCTTCACATTGAAATTAGCAGTTTCAAAAGAAGATTTTTCTATATTTTTATTGAATGGAAACTCAGTGAAAGAATGCTAGTACCTCAAAGTATAGCAGAGAGAACTTTAAGCATCTGTATAGCATGGCTTTGAATATGCTAACGACTAAATCAAGCAAGCTGAATGATGATAGAGTTATGATGATGTTGGTGGTGATGATGTTGATTATCATGATGCATGGTAATTTATCCAATATTTATTGAAAGCATAAGGAGAGATACTGAAATAAATAAGAGTTTTCCTTAAAGGACCAAACATAAGATATACTTTAACATGGTTATGATGTAAATTTTTTAAAAAATGCTATCATTTCAGCTAATAACACAGCTAAAGTCTAAAAAGGTGGAACAAATAATTTCAGAAGGTAGATCATGAAATGGAATAGAGAAAGCAGGACTATGTTATTAAGAGATCTTTGTGTTTAAATACAACCCTGCCTTTTCTTTTTTCTTTTTTAATTTTTTGCAAATTTGGTCAATGTAATTAGTTACTCTGTGATTTATTTGACTAAAAAAGAGAAAGATAGATAACAATATTTAACTCAAACTGTTGTTTTGAGATATGTTAATTTATTATAGCGACCACGTTTGGGTTTCCGAGGTAGTAAATTTTTATGGAAGTAGATTGTCCACTCTTCCTTCTGTGGGTTTGAACTACCAAACTTCGGTTAGTAGTCAAATGCTTTATGTGTTATGGGTTCAGTTTAAAATAATAGCCACTATAATGTCCACTTTTGGGTAAAAGAGATTTATTTGGGCTCGCCAACTGCAGGGAGCTGAAGTGCGCTTCTATGCTGCAGTAACAAGTCTGATTTTAGGCAGGCTTCATAAAGCAGGCAAGCAAGGGATAATAGAGAAGCAGAAGCTGCAGTGTCAAGGTCTTAGAGCACGTGCTGTGTCACAGGCATTCATCGAGGGGGGAAGGGAGTTAGTTCTGATAACCACCTTAGAGTACGTGCTTTAGCACAGGTGTCCATCGAGGGCTGATGGGAGTTAGTTCTGATAATCACCCCAAAGTATGTGTTCTAGCACAGGTGCCCTTCGAGGGGTGATGGGAGTTAGTTCTGATAACCACCTTAGAGTACATGCTCTAGTACAGGTGTCCATCGAGGGGTGAGGGGAGTTAGTTCTGATAATCACCCCAAAGTACATGTTCTAGCACAGGTGTTCATTGAGGGGTGATTGAGCTGCTTTATGTGCCTAGGAGGGAGGAGAAGAAAAAGACAGAAGGGGCACTCCCTAACTCACCGGGAGTGGGGGGAGGATGAGATGTTTACTTCAGCCACAGAAAATGGAGTTTTAGCAAGATATTGCCAGCCATAGTTGGACGTTACAAAAACAGAGTTACAAAATGGAGTCACTTACTGCATATGCACTACGCCACCAGAGCTCCTTAATTTATGTGAAAGTGGATAGATGGCACAATACCTGGCACACACCAGCTCCTCTGTATTTGTTAGGATTTATTCCCTTTCTAGGTAGTATGAAAAAAATTATTAGGAAGATGGCATATGAACTGAACTTTGTATGCTGAGTAGGGTTTAAATATGTAAGATTAAAGAAGGGTGCAGTAAGCAGACAGAAAGAAGATAGTCAAGGCTATAAAAAGGTTAAAAACAGATTATTTGAAAAGTGAGTAACTGTAATTATGAGGTTTCATAAAAATGTATGTGGTGAGTGTTGAATCTACAAAAGTATATTGGGGTTAGATTATTAATAGCCTTGACAATGAGGTTAAAGGATGCGGCTTGTGGATGTAGAACTTATTTTATAAAGAAAATATGGGAATACACCCACTCCTCACTTACCGACATGGTTAGGTTCCAAAGATCAGGGCATTATGCAAAAACTGGTGTTATGTGAAAATAGTCACATCAGATCATAAAATGGAGGGTGACTACATCATTACACAACTGTCAAACCACTGAGAATCATGGCCCAGCCACACTGACACATAACTAACCATCACAGCCAGTATTAGTCTTGCCTTGCATCTTGACTTTATTAGTGCTAGATGTAAATTACTGATGTGAAAAATAGCTGAATAGTAGATTTTTTACTATTGTTGTAAATACAAAATGTCAGATAAAGAGTAGATAATAAGTGAGGAGAGGCTGTATACCTTTTTGTTTTGCTTTGTTTTGTTTTGTTTAGCTTAGGGTAAATCATATGAGTAGTGTCTTGGATATTTTTCCTGGAAATAAGGTATCGAATGGATTGTGGTAAAGATTTAGGAAAGAAAATGATTCAAGAAAGCCCAATAAGAAAGCAACTAAAATAATCAATAGTAGAAGCAATAAGAAAAATTAGCAGTGGGAGTGACATATTACAGAGAGAAAATGGATTGGAATTGGTAACAGATTGGATGTATGTGTGGAAGGAGAAGGCAGAGGAAAGAAAAATGCTTTCAGCTTGAGAGCTTGTAGAACTGGGATGACTATAGTAATATGTGAAGTAATTAAATTTTGGGAACAAGCATCATATATTTATAATTGGCAAACAAGTTTTTATTTTTTTCTAAAACTTGTAATTGATTCCATTGTGAAATATATCTCACAAAAGGAATCTATGTATTGAAATTTATTTTTATATATGTATATAAGTGTATAAATACAGACACACATATGTATATGTCTCTATACACACACACAGATACACAGACATACACAATTTGGGTCTTTGACTTTCAAGTAATATAGAGCAATGTATGATGTATTAGAAATCCCATAAGGGGTGGGGGATACTTACATACATGCATATATATATTTATGTGTACATGTATACATGCTTATATACATATATGCATATATGCACACACACATATATGTTATTCTTTGTTGTTGAGTCAATTTTAACTCATAGTGTACTCATGCAACAGAGTGGAACTGCGTTATAGGCTTTTCTAAGCTGTAATCTTTATAGAAGCAGATTACCAAGCTTTTTCTCCTGAAGAGTGGCTGCTGAGAGCTTAACCATTCCATCACCAGGGCTTTCCTTCCCTCTATCTCTCTATATGAATGTATCTGGGTGTGTAGTGGGTAGGACATTTGGCTGCTAACCATAAAGTCAATTCAAACTTACCAGTTGCTCCACAGGAGGAAGATGAGACAATCTATTTCTGTAAAAGTTTACAGCCTTGGAAACCAAATGGGGGTCGCTATGAATCTGAATTGACTCAATGACAGTGCGGTTGGTTTTGGTATATATTTTTAATGTCATCAAGAAGATGGCAAAGACATGAAAATTGGAAAGTCCATGTTATCAGAAAGAAAGTCTCTTTCTTTCTAAGGGCAGTTGCTGATTTTGAATGTAGAGCAAGAGGCTGAAAATCTTTACCGAGGCAGGGGACCATTGTGGGCACTGACATTAAGAAGATTTTAATGTTTTTAAAAATGTTCAAATCATAAAAAATAAACACTCTCAAATATTTTTATTAAGTGTATGTAGTATTAATATCAAAACAAAATAAAGAGGGAGGAAGGATGAGTAAGTGGAGTAGAGAGTTTTTAGGACAATGAACTGTTTTGTGTGATACTGTGATGTGAGCATATGTCATTATGCATTTGTCAAACCCATAGAACTGTACTCTCCAAAGTTGAATGCTAATGTAAACTATGGACTTTTGTTAGTAATGATATTGTTTTATCAATTGTAACAAATATACAATATGAATGCAAGATGTTAATACTAGGAGAAACAGAGTTCAGGGAGACAGAGGGGATATAGGAGCTATGTATTTTTTGCACAGTTTTTCTGTAAACCTAAAACTTCTCTAAAAATCTGTCTATTAAAAAATATAATAGAGATAGTAGAAAGACAACAAATCACAATTTGGAATATTAGCAAACAAGGATTAAATGATAAGAATAAGAAATCATGACTAAGTGATATATATGTCAGTAACAATGGAATTGTTCCATTTTATAAAATCTATTTATATTACCCTCTCTATCCAGAAGTAAATGGTTCCATGAACAAGGTAAGCATGGTCTTACTTGTGCATAACTAACAATTTCTCACCATCTTTATGTGGTGGGAAGGATGTAAAATTTTTTCCTACAGCTTAGTAAATAAGAACAAGTAAGCCCATGCTTATTTTGCTTACTGGGTACTCCTTTCTTATCAAAGATTGTAAATTTGAAAAGAAGCTTTGATTTTGTAAGAAGGTGGTGTGGGGCTGGCAGAGAGACAGATGCCAGCTACACCTAGGAGCATAATCTTTAATCAAAAAAATATTAAATTGTTCACTACAGATTAGTAAGTAAGCCACACTTACTTTCCTTATTGGGTGATCCAATATGGTCCATATCAATAAATCAGAGAAGAAATTAAGATAATCAGCTGAACGTATAACTAAAAGCCATTTGATAAAATAAAACAGCCATTATGGGGGGAGGACCAAGAAGAAGTAGGGAGATATTTCCTTACTATTTGAAAAATATACTGACAATCCAAAGTTAATGACATGCTGAATGAGGATTCATGAGAAGTATTTACATTCATGTTGAGGATAAAAAAAGAATGCCTGTTCATAAAACAATACTGGAACAATGTCTGGTGTAACTAGTCAATAGAATTTGACAAGTGACAAAAAAATAAAAGGAATGGAAATCAGAAAGGAAGAAATAAATATTATGTATTTGCCCTTTGGAAAAATATATGGTTACATATGTAGACTATATGATATTATACTTAAAACATAGAGGACTCTTTGAAAACTGTTTCTAATAATAAAATAACTCATTAAAAAAAAACGCTGCCATTGAGTTGATTTTAACTCATAATAAAGCCCATTGGGCTCCCAAGGCTGTAAATCTATGGAAGAAGACTGCCTCATCTTTTTCCTGCGGAGCAGCTGATGGATTCAAACTGCCAACATTTTGGTTAGCAGCCCGATGCCTAAACTACAGCACCACCAGAGCTCCTTGAAAGAACTTACTAACAAAGCCAAAAAACTCACTGCCATTGAGTTGATTCTAACTCATAGAGACTCCCATTGGGTTTCCAAGGTGGTAAATCTTTACGGAAGTAGATTGCCCAGTCCAAATTAATAGATTTCATAAGACAAGTCACAAACAGAATTTACAAACAAAAATGTAAAGTTTCAAATGAAATGGCCCATAAAATAAAATAGGAATCACACACAAATACACACAATATCTAGGAATGAAATAATAGCAAATATACAAGATATCCACAGAAAATAAATTAGCTGTCAGTGTTTCTAAGAGTCACAAAAAGACTATTGAATGGACGTTTCACTATGTTCTTGTATTTTTGTTAGGTGATGATGAGTTGGCTCCGGCTCATAGACACCATATGGTGACTCATGTACAACAGAACAAAACAATGCTGATCACATATCATCCTCACGATCCTTGCTTTACCTGAGTCTGTCATTGTGGCCACTGTGTCAATCCATCTCACTGAGGGTCCTCTCCTTTTTTGCTGACTTTTCACGCTACCAAGCACAATATCCTTCTGCAAGGAATGGTCCCTTCTGGCAACATGACTGAAGTAGGTGAGATGAAGTCTGGTCATTCGCTTCCAAGGAGCACTCTGGCTACACATCTTCCAGGATAGATTTGTTAGTTCTTTTAGCAGTCCA
>NW_006921634.1:2170063-2172113 GCF_000298275.1 Orycteropus afer afer
TGCCCAACCTTCCTTCCAAGGAGTGGCTGGTGGGTTTGAACCGCCAGCCGTCTGGTTAGCAGGCAAGTGTCTTAGCCACTATTTTACATAAGTAAATAAAATCTAAGATGAGAGAGGAGGAAACAAGTAGGAATGGAGAGAGGGAGAGAGGAGGAAGGAAAGGCAGGAGGGAGGAGGGGAGGGAGGAAAGGGAAAGAAAGGGCAGGGCGGGACAGGGGAGGGAGGGGAGAGTGGAAGGGAAGAGAAAGGCAGGGAAGGGAGAAGGGAAGGGAGGGCAAGGAAAAAGAAAAAGGAAGGAAGGAAGCGAGGAAGCCAGGGAGGAAAGAAGGAAAGGAAGGAAGGAAGGAAAGAGAGATATGGAAAGAAGGAAGGAGAGAGAGGGAGAAGAGACATACATTTAAAGTTTCAATTCTTTGAAAGATAAAGAGGATGATGAAGGTGAAGGTTTACTCAGATTATCATAATAAGATATTGAATAATCAGTTCTAAAGACGATAGGAAAAGGAGCTCTGGTAGCATAGTGCCTAAGGCACTTGACTGCTAACCAGAAGGTTGGCGGTTCAAACCCATCAACCATTCCTTGGAAGGATGGTGGGGCAATCTACTTCCATAGTGATACCGCCTTGGAAACCCAAGGAAGGGTCATTATGAGTTGGGTCCAACTTGAAGGCACATAACAACAACAACAACAATATAGGAAAATAAAAAGGGGGACTTTTGGCAAGACGCTAGAAAAGGGAGAGAAGCTACCCAAGCCCTCCACAACAAAGAAATGAAAAAACAATTGAAACAGATACAGATGATAATCCTGGCACCCTGAACTTCGAAGGAAAAGATAAGAGAAGTGGAGATCTGGTGGCGTAGTGCCTAAGGCATTTGAAGCTTGCCAGAAGGCTGGCAATTCAAACCTACCAACCATTCCTTGGAAGGAAGATTGGGCAATCTACTTCTGTAGAGATACCACCTCGGAAACCCAGGGAGGGGTCACTATGAGTGGAGACCAACTCAACAGCAGTGAGTGAGTAGAAGAAACTGAACAAAAACAGTGCATAAGAAGACAAGTGGAGCAGTGAACTGTCAACTGGCCTGACAACATGGCCCTTTTGAATATTTGCAACCAGTGTTCTGAGTGAGGCAACAACCTGAATTGGATCTGCCTGCCAAGGACTGTATGAGTACCCACATGGGTGGCTGGGAGCCAGATAGGTGTGTTAATATCCTCATTCCCTTGTGACCACACATTCTCACAGTGAATAGGAGTATGGTCATCCCTCATCCTTACCCAGCTTCTGGACTGGCAAGAGTTCCTTCCTAGACTGAGTACTCTGCTCCTGGTTGCCTTCTGGGCAGGCAGGAACTTGTTCTGGGACCAGGTGTCCTGCTCTCAGCCATTTTTTGAGCTGGAAGGAACTTCTGGGACCAGACACCCCATCCTCAGCTGTATTTTGGCCAGTCTTAACTCCTTCTGGGACCAGGTACTGTGCCTCTAACTGCCTCTTGGGCCAGTTACTCCCTCTGTAGCCAGGTGCCCTTGCTCATTGATGCCTGCTCAGGCAACAGGAATGCCTCTTAGGTTCCCTGCCCACCCCCACCACCTCGCCCCAGTTTTCTCATTTTTTAAAATTATTTATTTTCTTCCTTTCTTTCCTTTACCTTACATAGTTCTTTATTATTTTCCCTTTTTCTTATTCTTTTTTTCTTTCTTCATTCTTTTCTCCTTTTTCTCTTTTCTTTTTATCTCTTGTTTTTCTTTTTGCATTTTTCTTATCTTTTTGTTACTATTCTCTTGCTCTTGCTTGCCTTCATTCCCCAACCCTCATATTTTGCTTTATTTTTCCTCTTTTTAGTTCTTTTGTTTTCTCTTTTATTTTCTTTTTCTTGCTATTTGTTTTTTCTTTCTCCTTGTGTTGGTTGTTCCTTGTAGAGCTTGTATTTTCTCTCTCTCTCTCTCTCTTTTTTTTTTTTTTTTTGGATGCTGTTGTCTCATCCCACTTGGCAGAAGACAGCAACCATGCCCACACAACCCACATCTGCACCTACTGCACAGGTC
>NW_006921634.1:2172213-2173299 GCF_000298275.1 Orycteropus afer afer
TCTGGCTACACATCTTCCAGGACAGATTTGTTCATTCTCCTGGCAGTCCACGGTACTTTGAGTATTCTTTGAGAACACCACAACTCAAACACATCAATTCTTTTTCTGTCTTCCTTTTTCATTGACCAGCTTTCACATGCATACAGGGCTATTGAAAATACAATAACCTGGGTTCTGCACACCTTAGCGTTCAAAAAGACATCTTTGTTCTTCAGCATTTTAAAGAGGTCTTTTGCAGCAGATTTGTCTTTGTATATATTGTATAGTGTAACTTTCTATGCACAAAAATTTTAAAGAAACACTTCTAGGTATACTAAAACAGCATTAACATAATAAAACAGTGCTACTAATAATAAAAAAAAAAAATTTTGGTGCATGTTTCAAAATAGTGCCTGTTGGTTGCTACGAACTATAGTATATAGCTCAAATATTTATAAAATATATTTTACAGGGGTTCTTTGTAACTATAGGTTGTATGCAAGTCAGACATTTGTAACCCAGGGACTGCCTGTATATTCAAATTGTTTTTTGAAAGAAAATAATTCAAAAAGAAGTGAAATACCTAATGGTGAATAACGGAAAAAATATATAAGGGTTTAATAAACAATGTGACGGTATTCAACCTGTCTCATAATAAAGAAATCCAAACAAAACTATTCTATGATATAATTTTTTAAAGCCTATCTGATTGCTAATGATCAAACAGTTGATAAAACACTGTGAGGTTGATTGTGTAAGGACACAGTTACTCTCCCTCATTTCTCCTGGGAATATAAATTGGTATAATGTCTATAAAGGGCAATTTGACAGGGGCTATAAATCACGAATGTTGTCACTCTTTGAACTGCCAATTTCAATTTAGAAATGTGTCCTATAGTAGTAATCACACAAGTGTGAAATGATATAGAGCATTCTCTTATACCTAAAATTTGAAAACAACCTACATAATCTGTCAATAGCAAGCTGGCTAAATAATATATAGTATATTTACAATGGAGTAGTGTACAGCTGTAAAAACAAATACATAAGCCCATCTGGGAGAGTCTTAAAACTATTTTAAATGAATCAAGACAACTGCAGCATGGT
>NW_006921634.1:2173839-2182437 GCF_000298275.1 Orycteropus afer afer
TTGAACTGCCAGCCTTCTGGTTAGCAGTCAAATTCCTTAAGCACTACACCACCAGAACCACCAGCCCTACTTGCTCAAATATACCAAAATAAATAAATAAATAAATAAAAACCTTGGGTATCACACCAAAACCACATTTGTGGTAGTTATGTTTGTGTGTCAACTTTGCAGGGCCTGGGTGAGTGGCTGGGCAGCTCGTGGTAGTTATTCCCCATGATGAGACTGGCAATCAACTCCATGGTGGGATCTATCACAAGCAGCTGAGTAGCTGCCTTTGGGATGTGGTCAGCTTCCTGTACATAAGGAGAAGCCTTGGAAATGGTCTCTAGCTTATGGCATACTTGAACCCTGCATGTAGCTGTGTCATTGTTCAGCAGCCTGCCATGCTCTGACGACCTTGGGGCATACAAAGAACTTGAATTAATGCCCTGCCATGTGGTTACGTAACATCAGGACTGTGCCATTTTATTTGTCGACTTTGGGCTTGTTAGCCTCAGCACCCAGTAACTGCCTGAGTGAAGAAATGCCTCTAGCTCCAGTGGGCTGGGAGCAAGAGGCAAAGCTGAAGCCCAAGGTTGGGGGGCTTTCACACAGCCCCTAGAGCTGGCACTGTGAACTTGGACTTAAAGCCTCCAAATTGTGAGAGAATAAACTCCTGTTTGTTAAGGTTATCCCATTTGTGGTATATATTCTTGTCAGAGTGGCACTAGGTAACCACAACACATTATTAAATACAAATACAACAACATCACAAGAAATAACTGGTAGTCTCCCACCATACAAAGAAGTAAGGTAATCTAGTAGAAACAAAAGACCAAATACACAGCCAGAAAACCTCCCTGAGGAATAAATGGCATTGGAACTACCTGATAAGGAATTAAAATGAATTACACTTAGGTACTTTTAATGAATTAAGAGACAGATCAAGGAAAACACTGAAAAAATTAGGGAAAATACAGTCAAAACTCTAGAAGAATTCAAGAAAACAATATAGGATCAAACTGACAAAATGAATGAAATATTATAAACCAGCCAACAGAAATACAGAAGATTAATACTAAGATTTCAGAAATAGTTAACATAGTGAATAGGCAAAGGAGTTGAATTGAATCAATGGAATATGGAACTAGGGAGGTTGAAGACAGATAGCTCAATACTACTTTGTTAAAGGAACAATCAGAAAAAAAGAACAGAAAAAAAAAATGAAGATACCTTAAGATTTATGGTGACAGCATCAAGAGCAACTTACATGTGATCAGAATTTCAGAACAGGAAAAGATAAATAAAACCACAGAGAAAATTGTTTAAGACTTTCAGGAAGATAACTACCCTAATACAATGAAAGATGAGAAGACATGCATTCAAGAAGTTTAACTAACCCCAAACAGTTTAGATTTTAGATTCCCAAAAGAAAATCACAAAGAGATATCATAATCAAACTTTTCAAAATCAAACATAAAGGAGAACACCTGAAAGCAACTCAAAAAAAGGAAAAATTATATACAAAGGGCAACTAAAAAGACTAAGCTCCTATTTCTCAGAAGAAACCATGCAGGTGAGAAGGCAATGCAATAACATATACAAAACCTTGGAAGAAAAAAAAAATGTCAATCAAGAAGCATATACCCAGCAAAATTGTTCCCCAAATATGATGAGAAAATGAGAACATTTTCAGATAAACAGCAAATAAGGGACATTGTGAAAACCAGAACAACCTTAGAAGAGATACTAAAGGGAGTCCTTCAGACAGAGAACAACCTGTGATTAACACTCATGAAAACATCACCCAGAAATTAACACAGATATAGAAGTATCCAAAGTAAAATAAACTTACAAGAATGAAAATAGGGAACCAGAGACACCAATTTGTAAATGAGGCCAACTACAAAGCAAAGAATGTACTTACAGACTTTCAGATGGATGGGAAATCAAGACAATTTGAACATAGAACAGATTGTTTTAAACTTGGGAAGAAAATAATAAATCACAGGGTAATCTCAAAAAATAAAAGAGGAAAGTGATAAATATTTAGCAAATACTAAAACAATAGCAATGAAGGAAATGATAAGAAAATTCATAGGCAAAATGAGCTCAGAACAAAAAATTATAGGAAAAAAATCAGCCTAAAAAACAACATAGGAAGGATTGACATTCAAATTCTTACTCAGTTATGAAGGACAAAGAGCATTGGGAATGGTACCCAGGCTCTTTGATGGTAAAGAATTATAGGAAAAAAATCAGCAACACCACACACACACAAACACACACACACACAACACATAACAAAATAAAAGCAAAAAATTCAAATTTGTCAATTATTACACTACATGTAAATCGATTAAGTGCACCAATCAAAAGAGAGTTGCAAAATGGATTTAAAAAATGACCCTTCAATATATTGTCTACAAGAGACACATCTTAGACAGAAAGAAAAAATTAAACTAAAAATCAAAGGTGGAAAAAAATACATCAAGCAAATGGCAATAAAAAAATAAATAAATAACAGGCTTGACAACATTTGTTTCTGATAAGCCACCATAAGAGACAAGGAAGGACTTTATATAATGATTTAAGTATCAATCAAAAAAGAGAACATAACCATAGTAAATATGTGCCCAATGAAAGAGCCCCAAAATATATAAATCAAACTTTAACAGAATGGAAAACTCCACAATAACAGTAGAAGATTTTAATACATCACTTTCTTTTGTTTCTCTCTCTCTCTCTCTTTTATTGTGATTTGGGTGAAAGTTTACAGAGCAAATTCACTTTCCATAAAAAAATAACCCATCACTTATGGTGGTTTATCAAAAACGAATACTGCCAAGCCTGCTTTCTCTCTCTTTTTTTTTTTAATTGTCATTTCCTTGATGTATTTTTTTTTCTACCTTTGATTTTTACTTTAATTTTTTCTTTCTGTCTAAGATGTGCCTATTGTAGACAGTATATTGATGGGTAAATTTTATGGGAAAAAAATGATGATCATGATTACTCTGTCTCATGACATTGACTACAATTTACCCCAGTGCAACAGCTCCCCTCCCACTTCTTCGCAATAGTTACCTCTTCCTTGTGTCCATCCCTTCATGCACTCCTGCTGCATAAGCTGTCTCCCTGTGCATAAACAGCCCTTCTTTCTCCTATGATTGTTCTTTCTAAGGAGTGTATCCACCTCGGGTAAATGTTTAACTCATATGCCTGTCTTTTGTTTGGCTGGAAGCCACCAGTGTAGGTTCAATTCCAGACCTGAAGGACAGCTAGGGGCCATAATCTCAGTGGGTCCACCAGGCTCAATCAGACCAGCAAACCTGGTCTTTTTATTTTTCCAAATGATTTTCAGTTTTGTTCCACATTGTTCTCCCTCTCTATCCATCTAGGATCTCCTACATAGTTCCCCTTCCAAGTGGTTAACAGTGATAGCCAGGCACCATCTAGTTCTTCTGGTCTCATAGTTGTATAGGCTGCAGATCTCGTGGTGTACAGTCACTTGGACTAATTGTTTCCATGAATCTTTGATTTTCTTCATTCTTCTTTGCTCTGGATGAGGAGAGACTTTTTGTTGCATCTAGATGGATGCTTGCAAGCTTTTAAGATCCCAGTTGCTACTCGCCAAATAATACACTACTTTCAATGAAGGACTGAACAATTAGAAAGAAATTCAACAAAGACACAGAAGAACTAAACAATACTATCAACCAACTCGACCTTATAGACATATACAGAACATTTCATCCAACAACAGTACAATATACATTCTTTTCCAGTGCACACAGAACATTCTCCAGAATAAACCATATGTTAGGGCATGAAGAAAGCCCTAATAAATTTAAAAACATTGAAATACTACAAACTACCTTTTCAGATAACAATGCTATGAAATTAGAAATCATCAATAAGAAGATTGTGTGGGGAAAAAAAGGGGGAGTTGGAAACGTAGTAACTGAATAACACCCTGCTGAAAAGCTACTGGCTAATAGAAGAAATGAAAAATGAAATTAAAAATTCCTTGAATTAAGTGAGAATAAAAACACAACATACTAAAATCTTTGGGATGCAACAAAAAGAGTTCTCAGAGGGGAATTTATAACAATAAATGCACACATCAAAAAAGAAGAAAAGGTCAAAATCAATACATTAACACCAAATATATAACACCAAATAACCATTAGAAAAAGAGCAGCAAAATAAGCTTACAATACTCAAAAGAAAAGAAATAATAAAGATTTGAAATAAATGAAACACAAAAACAATAGAAATATTCAATAAGACTAGAAGTTGGATCTTTGAAAAGATTAAAAAAATTGACAAATCACTGGCAAATTTAACAAAGGAAAATAAGGAGAAGATGCATGTAATACAAATAATAAATGTAATGGGTGAAGTCACAATGGAACCAATTAAAACAAAAAGGTTATCAGGATACTATGAAGAAATCTACTGCAATAAATTTGAAAACCTGAGAGAAATGGACACATTTCCAGAAACATACTACCTACCTACATTATCACAGACTGAGGTAAAAATACCAACAAACTCATAACAAAAGAAGAAATTGAACAGGTCATTAAAAAAAATTACCAAAAGAAAAAAAAAGTCCTAGCCCAGATGGCTTCACTAGAGAATTCTACTAAATATTCAGAAAAGAGTTGACACCAATTCTCCTCAAATTAGTCTAGACTATAAAAAAGAAAGGAACATCATAATTTATTTCATGAAGCTAGCATAACCATGATACTAAAACCAGGCAAAGACACTTCTAAAAAAGAAAATTATAGACTGATGTTCCTCATGAACATAGATGTGAAACTTCTCAACAAAAAACTATCCAATACACTCTAACAGCATACCAAAAAAATTATATATCTTTACCAAGTGGAATCCATTCCATATATGCAAGGATGTTTCAACATTAGAAAAGCAATCAACATAATTCACCACATAAACAAAACAAAGGAAAAGAACCACATTATCAACTACATCCATGAGTTTATATATGTTGAATAAGAGGATATTTGTACATATGCATTTATATGTGCTGCAAATATATCCATCAATATAGTAGAGCATACAGGGGACAGCGTTACCAAAATGTCTTAGCCATAACCAAACACCTTGAAGGAATGAGTTGCTGGACCTAGGGACTCAGGGCCATAGTCTCAGAGAACATCTAGGACATTTGACATAACATGGTCCACAAAGAAGTTTTACATCCTACTTTGATGAGTAGCAACTGGAATCTTATAATCTTCTGACTGGCCATCTAAGGAGTGACTATTGTTCTCTCCCTAACTGGAGCAAAGAACAGTGAACAAAATCAAAGATGTAAAGAAACAATTAGTCCAGAGGACAACTGGTCCACATGAATCCCAGCCTCCACTACCCTCGGACCAGAAAAACAAACTAGGTGGTATCCAGCTATCACTGCTGACTGCTCTGAAAAGGATCACAATAGGAGGTTCTGAACAGAGTAGGTGAAAAATGTGGAACAAAACTCAAAGTAACAATATGATCTGATAGACACCAGTAGAACCCCAGAGACTTAAACACCCTTCAGACCTGGAACTGAACTTATCCACATGACTTAACTTTCAGCCAAAAGACAGACAGGCCTATAAGAAAGTGTGCACTCCTTAGAACAATCAAGAATATGCGATCAAAAGGACAACAATTGCCTGGGGATAAAGATCAGAAGGCAGGAAGGATAGGAAAGATGGACAAATGGAAAATATAAACATAGAGAGGAAGTGGGAAGAGTGCTGTTACATTTGGGGTTTGCAATCAATGTTACAAAACATAATGTGTAGGAATTGCTGAATGGGAAACCAATTTGCTCTGTAAACTTTCACTCAAATCACAATAAAAAAATTAAAAAATAAAAATGTATCAAGCTGTATGTAAAAAAAAAGAAAAAAACTGAATCTGTTGGGAGTGGTATGATCTTTCTGGAGGTTATTAAGTCATTTCAAAAGCTTCTAAATGCATGAAAACTTTCAATTAGGAATTTTTCTTTAAAAAATACTCTACTACACAGATATGTACACACATGCAATGTATATCTATTACTTGCAAATAACTGAAAAGCATTTATATATGTGTGTATGTGTGTGTGTATATATGTATTAGATGGAAGCTTCAGGAACACATGCAGGGCTCTAGTGGGTTTGGAGTGAGAATCCTTTAATTGATAGTGAGGTCTTTAGGCATTGAGCCTGAAAGTGGGGCCAGTGACACTTTGATCTTAAAAAGACTCAGAAAGAGAGTCATGATGCTTTCAAATATAGTGACGGATCCCAATTAAATCCTTTGGCTACTAAGGAAGCTTTGCACCTAGGTCTGAGTAAACACTGATGTTCAAATGCATTAAACTCTGAGGGACTAGAAGAGTCAGTGGACAACTGATGGGTGGCTGTCACCCGTTTTAAAAGAGACTAAGAAAAGACAGACGTGGTGAAGACCTTGATGAGTATTTTAGCGAGTGTAAAGGAAAGTCTATGTTAGGAGAAAGAAGTGAAAAAAGCAGAATTTTCCTTTAAATTATTTTAGTGGTGAATCTATTTTAATTTTAATCTGTTTGATTTTATGTATACACAGTACAGATTAAAATACTTCTTAAATTACTTCTTTCTATGTTAAGAGAAAGAAGTGAAAAAGGCAGAATTTTACTTTAAATTATTTTAGTGGTGAATCTATTTTAATTTTA
The DNA here is from genome assembly GCF_000298275.1 of Orycteropus afer afer. Lineage (NCBI taxonomy): Eukaryota > Metazoa > Chordata > Mammalia > Tubulidentata > Orycteropodidae > Orycteropus > Orycteropus afer. The sequence goes on from NW_006921634.1 coordinate 2,180,540, forward strand.
ATCTGTTTTAATTATATATATATACACAGTACAGATTAAAATACTTCTTAAATTACTTTTTTTCTCCTAACATAAACTTTCTTTTATACTCGCTAAAATATTCATCAAGGTCTTCACCATGTCTGTCTTTTCTTAGTCTCTTTCAAAACAGGTGACAGCCACCCATCAGTTGTCCACGGACTCTTCCAGTCCCTCAGAGTTTAATGCATTTGAACATCAGTGTTTATTCAGACCTAGGTGCAAAGCTTCCTTAGTAGCCAAAAGATTTAACTGGGATCCGTCACTATATTTGAAAGTATCATGACTCTCCTTTCTGAGTCTTTTTAAGATCAAAGTGTCACTGGCCCCACTTTCAGGCTCAGTGCCTAAAGACCTCACTATCAATTAAAGGATTCTCACTCCAAACCCACTAGAGCCCTGCATGTGTTCCTGAAGCATCCATCTAAGGACATTCTTAAGACTTACAGATTTACTGGTCTGAAATAGCCACTCTTTGTGGCAAAATTCTTTCCTTTCTATCTCTGCTAGCAAATTGGACAAAAATCCTCCTGATACTTAAAGTTATTAGGAATCTTATGAAGAAAACAAACATTTTTGTGCTGGATAGAATGCCCTGTAATTGTGACTCAAGCCTTTGCCCTTCTAAGATCTTGGTCATAATGCTCTGTGCCCACTATTTTTCTGCCCAATTCTCTGTTCATAAATACAACTTTTCTAAAATAAAATTCCATCCATGATACAGTGTTGCTAAACTGAAAAGATCTAATATTGAGGAAAATTTTAATGTTTACTCCTAAAGCAGGGGAAAGAACAAAACAACAAGTTCATAGCTGAAGATTATATAGATTTGGATATTTTCAAGATGCTTAGCAAAAGTTGTATCATAACCAAAAAATAATAGTTTAGGTTTTGCAACATGGTTATCAAATTTTGGTTTCTTTCATGGCTATGTTACAAGGCTCTTCAAGTATAATTTTAAAAAGCAGATTGCTAATTGAGGGCTTAGTTCAATAATTACAGGGAACAGTAACATATGTAGAAATCTTTGAAAAGCAGATTCAGCCCTTAGGATAGTGGTTGACTGAGATCATTTGCTTCCATCTTTAAACTAGAGTGCCTTACCTTGACAAATTAAGCTGGAACCAAGGGATGCTATGTGATCAGTGGGATTGAAATGAGTGACATTCAATCACAACCTGCATTGCTATCTGCACATTTCAATAAGACGAATGAATTATGGCCTTGCAGTACCAGCAAGACACAAGAAATCATCTTCTCCCCACCCCCCACAAATCGTCAGTCGTCAGTTTCTTTAGATAAAAGCAATGCTAAGGGACTGAAGTGTAAACTCTTTGCTCTGCTTTACCTACTTTCACTTAGTCTGATACCAAGTATTATCTTTAAGCTTGCTACCCATTAAGTCCAATTGACAGAGAGAAGCAAACTCTCTAGTAGCAAGGATATTCCCTTTTTTCCATCAACATTTCAATAACTTTAACCAAAGAATCTTATTTGATTTTCATATATATCAGATTATGAAAGTTTGAGTGTGAAAAGTTATAGAACAATCTCCCATTTGTTTATAAATATGTATCTATATAAAGTGTTATCTAACTGCAGCATATCTTTTGGAAATGATTATTAAAGATATACATTTTTCACACTTTTTTATTCTATCAATTAAAGCATACTTGACCTGTAAGATCTGATCAGAATATAAGCAGTAGAATGACTAAGAAGTTTAAATACTAAACACAGATTTTAATTTTTTTTCTTTTTTCAGAGCAGATACACAGCAATAGACAAATTATTTTCTTTTTTTATTCCTCAGAGTTAATGTGTTTACTGTTTATCAGTCTGTTAAATTTAATAGTGAGAAAGATTCATTTTTTTTTTTT
>NW_006921634.1:2182818-2183300 GCF_000298275.1 Orycteropus afer afer
TTTTTTTTTTTTTTTTTTAATCACTCTAAAGAGATTTTGAAATGTGGTATAGTAAACAAATAGTAAAAAGTACAAAATAAAATTCCATTAACAAGGGGGAAAACAATATGAAGAGACTGGAATTTACAGATGGGCAAGAGATCTGATTGAAATTACTGTCAATGCAGATTGGATGAAGATGGTAATGAAACTGGTCCAGAAATTAGAGTTCATGCCATAGTTGTTTTCATTTTTTATATTCATTACCAAATTTTTTATTTTCCTAGGCAAAATCCTACCACATGACAGACTCCAATACTTCCACAGTTAACAATATTATAATATTTATCTTTCATCTATGAAAGAGCACACCAAAAATCAACATCACCTGATGATTTGATATTCCTTGTAGCATAGTGGCTAAGGCACTTGACTGCTAACCAGAAGGCTGGCGGTTCAAATCCACCAGCCACTCCTCGGAAGGAAGATGGGGTAATCTACTT
>NW_006921634.1:2183401-2196870 GCF_000298275.1 Orycteropus afer afer
AGTTGGATCTGACTCAATAGCAGTGAGTTTAGTTTTTTTTTTTTTTTTTTTTATACTTCTTAAACAAATTAATGTAGCTGCAGTCATCATCACTGGTAGTTGGAAAATATGGCCTTGGTGATAGAAATAACATTGGAGATGACATAATAAAATTTTGCAAGATCAACAACTTATTCATTGCAAATACCTTTTTCCAACAACATAAATGGCAGCTATACATGTGGATTTTGCTAGACAGAGTACACAGGAAGGAGATTGACTACATCTGTGGCAAGAAGTGATGGAGAAGCTCAATACCTTCAGCATAAACAAGGTCAGGAACTGATTGTGGAATAGACAATCAACTGCTCATATGCAAGTTCAAGTTGAAGCTGAAGACAATTTAAAAAAGTCCATGAGAGCTACAATATGACCTTGATTATATCCTTCCTGAATTTAGAGACTATCTAAAGAATATATTTGATGTACTGAATACCAATGACAGAAAACAGGAGGAATTGTGGGACGACATCAAGAATATCATCCATGAAGAAGGCAAAATAGCATTAAAAAGAAAGGAAAGGAAGAAAAGACCAAAACAGATATCAGAAGAGACTTAAACTTGCCCTTGAAAGGAGAGTAGCTAAAGCAAATGGAAGAAATGAGAGGATAAAAGAGCTGAACAGAAGATTTCAAAGAGCAGCTTGATAAGACAAAGTTATTATTATAATGTAATGTGAAAAGACCTGGAGTTAGAAAACCAAAAGGGAAGAACACACTCAGCATTTATCAAGCTGAAAGAACTGAGAAAAAAATTTAAGCCTCAAATTGCAGTATTGAAAGATTCCATGGGCAATATGTTGAATGATGCAAGAAATATCAAAAGAACACGGATGGAATACAGAGTCACTATACCAAAAAGAATTTGTAGATGATCATCCATTTCAGGATGTGGCATATGATCAAGAATCAATGATATTGAAGGAAGAAATCAAAGATGCACTGAAGGAATTGGTGAAAAAACAAGGCTCTGAGAATTGATGGACTACCCCCCATTGAGATGTTTCAACAAATGGATGCCATGATGGTGGCAGTCTCTCAGTTATGTCAAGAGATTTGGAAGACAGCTACCTGGCCAACTGACTGGAAGAGATCCAAATTTGTACACATTCCAAAGAAAGGTGATCCCACAGAATGTGGAAATTATCAAACAATATTATTAATATCATACGTAAGTAAATTCTTGCTGAAGATAATTAAAAAATGGTTGAGAATTTGACAGAGAACTTCCAGAAATGCAAGCTGCATTCAGAAGAGGATGTGGAACAAAGGATATCATTGCTGATGGCAGATGGACATCTGAAAGCAATGAATGCCAGAAGGATGTTTACTTGTATTTTGTTGACTGAAAAGGCATTCAATTGTGTGGATCATAACAAATTGTGGATAACATTGGGAAGAATGGGAATTCCAGAACACTTAATTGTGCTTATGAGGAACCTGTACATAGACCAGGAAGCTGTCATTTGAGAACAAGGGGGTACTACCTAGTTTAAAATCAGGAAAAGAATGCATCGGGGTTGTATTCTTTCATCATACTTATTCAGTCTATATACTGAGCAAATAATTCAAGAAGCTGGACTACATGAAGAAGAATGTGGCATCAGGATTAGAGGAAGAATCATTAACAACCTGTGATACGCTGATGATACAACTTTTCTTACTGAAAGTGAGAATGACTTGAATGACTTACTGATGAAGCTTGAAGAATACAATCTGCAGTATGGGTTACATTTCAATATAAAGAAAACAAAAATCTTCACAATTGGACCTATAAGCAGCATCACAATAAATGGGGAAAAGATTGAAGTTGTCAAAGACTTCACATAGCTTGGTTATACAATTGATACCAATGGGACCAGCAGTCAGGACATCAGATGTCACATAGCATCAGGCAAACCAGCTGCAAAGGACCTCTTTCAAGTGCTGAAGAGCAAAGATGTCTCCTTGAGGACTAAGGTGTGCCTGACCCAAGCCATGGTATTTCCAATTGCCTCATATGCATGTGAGAGCTGAACAATGAGTAAGGAACTGAAAAGAATTGATGCTTTTGAGTTGTGGTGCTCAAGAAAAATGTTGAAAGTACCATGGACTGCTAAAAGAACTAACAAATCTGTCCTGGAAGAAGGGCAGCTGGAATGCTCCTTGGAAGCAAGAATGGTCAGACTTCATCTCACCTATTTTGATCATGTTATCAGAAGGTACCATTCCCTGGAGAAGGATGTCATGCTTTGTAAGGTGGAGGGTCGATGAAAGAGGAGAAGGCCTTCAATGAGATGGATTGACACAGTAGCTACGGCGATGGGCTCAAGTATAACAGGGATTGTGGAGCTGGCACAGAAGCAGGTGGTGTTTCATTCTGCTGTGCATAGGTTCACCAAGAATCAGAGACGACCTGAAGGAACCTAAGAACAACAACAACGTAATCAACAGCAGTGGACGCAGCAGTCAAGACATCAAAATAAGTATAGCATTGGGCAAATCTCTTGCAAAAGACCTCTTTCAAATGCTGAAGAGCAAAGATATCTCCTTGAAGATTAAGATGTGCCTAACTCAAGCCAGGATGCTCTGGTAGTGTAGTGCCTGAGGCACTTGACCTCTAACCAGAAGGCTGGCAGTTCAAATCCACCAGCCACTCCTTGGAAGGAAGATTTGTCTATCTACTTCCGTAGTGATATCGCCTCAGAAACCCAAGGAGGGGTCGCTTTAAGTCGGAGACAACTCGACTGCACATAACAACAACAACCCAAGCCATGGTATTTTCAATTGCCTCATATGCATGTGAGAGCTAGAGAATGAATAAGGGAGAGCAAAGAAGAGTTGATGCTTTTGAGTTGTCATGTTGGTGAAGAATGCTGAAAGTACCATGGACTGCTAAAAGAACTGACAAATCTGTCCTGAGAGAAGGGCAGCCAGAATGCTCCTTGGAAGCAAGAATGGCCAGATTTCATCTCACCTATTTTGGTCATGTTGTCCAAAGGGACCATTCCCTGGAGAAGGATGTCATGCTTGGTAAAGTGGAGGGTCAATGAAAGAGGGGAAGACCCTCAACAAGATGGATTGACACGGTGGCTGCAAGGATGGGCTCAGGTATAATAAGGATTGTGAGGCTGGCACAGGACCAGGTAGTGTTTCATTCAGTTGTACATAAGGTTGCTATGAGTCAGAGATGATTCAATGGCACATCACTACAACAACAACAACAACATTTACTTCTGAAAGCAGGAGATCCTAGTTCAGATTGATGTGGAACTGATCCATCAAAATTTGACAGTGAACACACTTTTGAATAATAATAGTGCTATGGTTACCTAGTGATGCTCTAATAGAAATACCACAAATGGGATGGCCTTAACAAACAGGAGTTTATTCTCTCACAGTTTGGGAGGCTAGAAATCCAAGTTCAAAGCACCAGGCTCTAGGGGCCGTGTGAAAACCCCTCAACCTTGGGCTTCAGTTCTGCTTCTTGCTCCCGGCCCACTAAGCTAGAGGCACTTCCTCACTCAGGCAGCTACTGGCTGCTTAGGCTGACAAGCTCAAGGTCGACAAATAAAATGGCACACTCCCGATGTTACCAACCCACACAGCAGGCCATTAATTCAAGTCCATTGTAAGTCCCAAGGTTGGCAAAGCATGGCAGGTTGCTGAACAATGAAATGGCTACATTCAGGGTTTGAGCATGCCATAAGCTAGAGACCAGTCCCCAAACTGCTACTTATAAAAAGGAAGCAAACCGCATCCCAAAAGCAGCTACTCAGCTGCTCCCAGTAGATTCCACCATGGAATTATTACCAGTCTCATCATGGGGAATACTATATCCAGCTGCCCAGCCACTCAACCAGGCCTAGCCAAGTTGACAAACAAATGTAACCACCACAAATAGTATCACAAAGAAAATTCTAATAGAAAATAGCCTATATATTTTTTGAAGAAGGAAGTCCAAGTGCTACTGAAGACATTGGAGAAAAATAACTGTGATAGTTGGAGTTGTGTATCAACTTGGCTGGATCATAATTATGAGTGGTTTAAGCAGTTGTGATGTGGATTATTCCCGTGATGAGATTGGATGTATATGTTTTGAGCAGGCAATCCATTGAAAGGGAGTTCCCCTAGGGGTGTGGCCTGCTTCCAATATATTTATGGACATCTGGAAAAATGAGACACTCTTCTGTGGCTCTGGATCCTGTTTTGCTGCCTTCAACTGTCCATGAGTAAATAATCCACCATTTGGCCTGGAGATCTTGGATTCATCATTCATTGGAGTCAACAGCCAGTATACTGCCTGTCAATCTTGAGCTTGTCAGCCCCTGCAGCTGCAGTCAGGAAAAGCCTCCAGCTTGACGACTGATCCAAGAACTTGGGACTTGCCAGCTTCTATAAGTGTGTGAGCCATTGTTCTAAGATAAATTTCTCTCTCTCTTTCTCTCTCTCTCTTTCTCTCTAAGCTTTACTGGTTTTGATTCTGTAAGAGAACCCACCCTAACACAACGAGTCTCTACAAGTCTCTAGGAATTGAAGGAATACCAATTGAGATGTTTCAACAAATGGATACAGTCCTGAAAATGATCAATCTATGCCAAGAAATTTGTAAGATAGCTACCTGACCAAACAATTGGAAAAGGTCCGTATTTATGCCAAAGAAAGGTGATCCAACAGACAATGAGAATTAACAAACAAAAACATTAATACAATATGCAAATAAAGTTTTGCTGAAGATAATTAAAAATTATTTCAGCAATACATTGAGAAGAAATTGCCAGAAATTCAAGCTGGATTCTAAAGAGGATGTGGAAAGAGGGATATCATTTTTGATATCAGATGGATATTGGCTAAAAGTAGAGAATACCAGAAAGATTTTGACCTGTGTTTTATTGACTACTAAAAGGCATTAAACTGTGGATCATAACAAATTATGGGTAACATTGCAAAAATGGTAATTCTAGAACAGTTGTGTTTATGCACAATATCTATACACAGACCATGAAGCAGTCTTTGAAAAGGGCAAGGGGATACTATATGTTTTAAAATCAGGAAAGATGTGTGACAGGTTTGTATTTTTTCACCTTACTTATCCAATCTGTATACTGAACAAATAATCTCAGAAGCTGGCCTATATGAAGGAGAAGGTGGCTTCAAGATTGGAGGAAGATTCATTAGCAATCTGAGACATACAGATGACACAACTTTGCTTGCTGAAGTAAAGAGTACTTGAAACATTTACTGATGATGATCAATGACTACAGCCTTCAGTATAGATTCCATCACATCAGAAAGTAAGCAAAAATTCTCACAATTGGACCAATAAGCAACATCGTAATAAATGGAGAAAAGACTGAAGTTGTCAAAGATTTCATTTTATGTTTGCAATCAACCTCCATGGAAGCATCTTTCAGGAAATGAAACAATGTATTTCTTTGGGCAAATCTGATTCAAAGGCTTCTTTAAAGTGTACAAAAGCAAAGATGTCACTTTGAGAACTATAGTGCACCTGTCCCAACCCACGGTATGCTCAATCACTTCATATGCATGAGAAACCTGGACAACGAATGAGGAAGACAGAAAAGATGCATTACAATTATGATGTTGGCAAACAATGTTGAATGTAGCATGGACTGCCTGAAGAACAGACAAATAAATCTGTCTTGGAGTAAATGCAGTCAGAACGTTCCTTAGAGCAAGGTTAGCAAGACTTGTCTCATGTACTTTAAACATGTTATCAAGAGCGACCATTCCCTGAGAGGATCATCATGCTTGGTAAAGTAGAGAGTCAGTGAAAAAGAGAATGACCTTGACGCAGTGGCTGCAACAATGATCTCAAGCATAGTAACAGTTGTGAGGATGGCACAGGGCCAAGTGATGTTTCATTCTGTCATATGTAGGAGCATCATGAACCAACCTGACAGTTCCAACAATAACAACAATTTGACATTCTCAAGATTTAAAATAGAAAAACCAACTTGAATTAAGCTAGCACAATATTTAGACAAGAATATTAGTAGATCACATTTTAACCTAGGATTAAAAAAAAAAAAAAAAAACCTACTTTGACTTGAGTTTTCATCATCTATTTAAAATTGGTTGTATCAATCATTGTTTAAGTTGCAAACAGAACCCACACTTACTAGCTAAAGCAGAAAAGGAATTCTTTAAAACAATAGTTTTCAAAATTTTTCTCTTCAGGCCAGAGAATAAATATTTTAGGCTTTGAGGGCCAGATGGTCTCTGTTGTAACTACTCAACCCTACCATTGCAGCAAAAGCAACCACAGATAACATATAAATGAATGGGCATGGCTGTGCTATAATAAAACTTACTTTACAAAACAAATGTTGCTATCACTATGTTAAAAAATAATATGCACTTCAAAACATCATGAGGATTTCAGAGTATAGCTTCAAGATCAGATGTTATGCATTCAGTTTCAGTGGCAAAAACCATGGAACTACAATTCTCATAATTAAGATCACAATATGCATCATTGACACTGAGCACAGAGAATTACCACCAGGGCCTCATTCACCATCTTCATATCCGTCACCTCATTTTCAAGTCCCATGTAAATTAATAAACAATAAGTTGAAATAAACAAGAGAGAAGACCTCCTTTCATTACATTACTCATATATAAAATTAAGTTCCTTGAACAAGGGTCAGGCCAAGGTTGTTTACCAAGATGCAACCTTTTCGTTTCATCACTTTCACATTTGCCATAAAACATTTGAAATTATTATTTGAAAATATATTCATGAACTCCCCATGATTACCTTTCCTTAAATTCTTACAGATGAACTGAAGGTCAGGAAGAAAACATCTTCCTTTCAGTAAGACTTGTTAAAATATTCCCTGGATATGTCCTTTTGTTCTTTGAAGACAACATACTTACTTCCATCATCTTAAAAGATATTCTTTAGGGGAGGGAAGGAAACTGGGAATTGCAAATAAGCATCTTTGCAGAGAGGAAGATTAAAGAAAAAGATATAAAAACAGTAGTGAGAGCTAAAGGGCGCTTGTTGATCACAACTTTCAACAGCTTCATTTCAAAACCATTAGAGGAAGACATAGAATAGTGTTTCTAAACACTTAAGGACACAACAGGGCTCCATAGCAAATGGAAATATTGCATTCTTTTTACCATTATTTTATCCTTTGTTATTGTGAATGTCATTTTTCCCCAACTGTAATTTTCAATGTGAAATTCTTCGAAATTTCTGTTATAGCACAGCTTTTGATATAAATGACACAACCAAGAGATACCCAGTAATTTCTATGACATAGCAGCCTCTGTGATTCCAAATGATTTGATTTTCCCTAAGCCTTGGATTTAAACATTTTTTAAATTATTGTTTAAAGACAGTTTGAGAGAAATAAAGTGACTGAAAATATATTTTCACTCTTCCTGGAACAAGTTCAGACTAATTTCTGTATTAAAACTTAGATTTCTCACTATATATATATTCAGAAATAACTTCAACAGAGGCTATATGGAGCCCAAAGTAGCAATTAAAATATGCAAATGATGGTCATACCTTGACTTTAATTCCCTGATAAATTGCAGGGCCTGCCCACACATGCAACATTGTATAATTGCTGTAGCCACTTACAGCCATGGCTTGTCTCATCTAGTATCTACTGCTTTGTGTACATTCTTATTCCTTTAGGTATCTTGCTCAGGAGCTCTGATTTCTCAGGAGTTCTGGAAGTTTCCTACAATTCTATTCTCTGTCTAATTTCCTCCTTTAGTACTTTCCCCAAAGCCCTGAACACTTTGTCTAGAAAAGCTTGGTTTGCTCATTAGCCTTGACCTCTAACTTTCAGAATTGTTAAATGCTTTTGCTGACTTATCCCCTCCTCCACAACATATATCTTCACCTCTCTTTTCCAACTATGACTTTATTAATACTGTTTAAAATGAAAATACTTGGTTTGATGCTAACATAACAATTTTAGGGTTAAATGAGTAAAAGGACACTGAACAAGAACCTAGAAAACTGGGTTTGAAAATGAGGTTTGCCATTCATTAACTTAGAGATTTGGGTCCTATTATCTCACCTCTCCATACTTCAGACTCTGAAGCCTGGAAATGACAACAGCTGTCCTTCCCATGTGACTAAGACTTAACCAGCATCAGGTGGGAAGTAACATAGTGAGAGTGGGTGTGGAAAAGCAGAGTAGGAGAATGCTATCATTACATTAAAGTAAGATATTGAAACAATGGATTATCTGTGTGTGTGTATCTGAGAATTTTTTGAATAAAAATTATACAGATATGTATACACGTGCTGTTGTTGGATTCTGTCCAGGAGATTCTGGCTCCTAGAGACCCCATGTGACAGAGTAGAACCGCCCACTAGGGTTTTCTTGGCTGTGATATTAATGCAAGCAGATTGCCAGACCTTTCTCCAGAAGACCCTCTGGGTGGCTGCAAACTGTCAACCTTCCAGTTTGCAGTGGAGCACTTAACCACTGAGCCACCAAGACTGTTTATTCACACATAAACATCTGTATATGCATACATTCGTGAACAGATAAATAGAGAGATAGGCAGGTAAGTAGGTAGGCAGGTAGGTAGATAGATAGATAGATAGATAGAGATGATACAAGTGGTTAAGATTTTTAAAAAGAGAAAACAATTATCAAGTATTTCCACAGAGCACACTAGATCATCATTTCTTCATTGGCCAAGGTCTTTCTGACATAATTTCAAGATGGATTAATCACTCTGTATGGCACAGAAGCCAAAGCAGTCACATGTGATTTTCAAAGATCACATCTTCTCCCATATCTCAGAATAGTTTTAACATCGAAGGACTAGCTCCTCCAGAGGCACATGGGATGTGACTTACGGAAGTCTCTTAGGCCATGTTTGTCCAATTTCTTCTGTGTAAGTTAAATCTACGGAGAAGTCGGCCAGCTATGTTTCCAAACTTCAAAAAAATTTGTCCAGAAAGATCTACGCCACAGCATATTATTTGTTAGGCTGAGAAACAAATTTACAAAATAGCAGTGACAATGATACATAGTAGTTATACACACTAAGAAGTAAAAAGGTCAGCCTTATAGAAAAGATACCCACACTGACTTGGCTTGAAGGAACTAATAAATAGAAAACCTTGTTCTTTTTAAATTTATTTTTAAAACCTGGCTTTATTTTGTCCCTGCAGATCATCAAAATGGTGAGTCTGGTCAGTGTGGTGTTTATGTCTAGAGTTTTTTATAAAGTATACGCTAACACATTCTGATTTTATCCAAATGTTTACATTAGTGTGAAAACACTGAGTTTTGTCCTGAGATGTATAATAGGACTTTCTGTAAGGAGGAAGTGAAGGGGATACAGCTGTGTATTAAGGGTTAAACCATAAAAACAAACACTGAAGAGCCCACAGAAGATGTGCAGGGCAGAATGGTCCATAGATAGGCAAAGGTTGACCAAAACACTTGCCTATCACAGACAGTGTTGGATTACCCAGTAAGCAAGACAAGCACAGGCTTGTTTGTGGTTACTTATACTTATGTAGTGAAGGATTTCACATTTTTTCACCACATCAAAGATTCTGCTTCCAGTTCTACCTGGCATCTGTCTTTATCCGAACCCCACAGTATTTTCCTACAGAATCAAAGCCTCTTTCCAAATTCAAGATCCCTAACAGTGATGAAGTACCAATAAGCAAGGTAAGCACATGCTTACTTGTGTTTACTTAATAACCTGTAGTGAACAGCTTCACATATTTTTCACCAGGGAAAGCTGTTCACTATAGATTAGTAAGAAAACACAAGTAAACCTGTGTTTACTTTGTTTATTGGGTAATCTGCCCCTGAATAGATCTAAAGACAAAAAAAAGTATAACTTAAAAAGATTATTGGCCAGCTCTGAAAACAAAGTAAAAGGAGAGGAATGGTGACTATCATCCATAAAAATAGTGTCTAGGGTCTAGGAGAGATATCTCCTTAGTTTAAAGTTGTTAACCATGTTGTTTCCACCAGGGTCAACAACTCAATGCAACTCACTGCTGTCGAGTTGGATCCAACGACCCCTGCTTGGGTTTCCGGGGTGGTATCACTACAGAAGTAGATTGCCCAACCTTCCTTCTGTGGAGTGGTTGGTGGGTTTGAACCGTCAGCCTTCTGGTTAGCAGCCAAATGCCTTAGGCACTATGCGACCAGAGCTCCTTCCCACCAGGGTATTCAACCCTGTATGAGATTGCATGAACAAAAGGAACATACTCAGTATGTGCTAGCAATTATGCTATGCATTTCATATGCATCATTAAATATGAGGTAAATTATTATCACCGTTCTCATTTTACCAATGAGCATATTGAGGGATAGAGAGTTAAACAGATTTTCTAGGGTTAACAGTCAAGCTGATCTTTGACCACTCAATATCAGAGCCTCTACACTGTACAACACTACACAAATTTAGCTTGATACCATTAAACACTCATCCAAGTCTCTGTTCTCATTCCATGTTTATCAAACTATGTTGTGATAAATCTTTGGCTTTTGACTTTTTTGTGATGGTTATGTTTCTCAGTTTTAATTGCAAGATTAGCATTCTGGTTTTACACATCAGTCACATGACCACAGTTAGTGGGGCAAGTAGATTTGTTCTCAGTGTGATGACAAAATGTCTAAGCCTGCATATTTACCAAAATGATCTAATACTTTAATTGGCTCAAGCAGTTTTCCTAGCTTGTATAAGAAATAAACTAAAGAAATGAATTAATTACTTAAGAGTCATAAGGAAAAGATAAAGGGAAATACTGGGGCCTAAAGCAGAGACAGCATGAAAGAACAAATGGTCTGGAATTCTAAGCCTAACCAATTTGGGCCTGTTATGTAACATACTTATTTTTAAATTTGTTCTGGTCAAGTCACTCATTCCTGAAACATAAAACTGACATTTTCAATTGGTTCTCATTGCAATCCTCGTAGTTGAACATTTGCCCTATAATAATCTATACATGAGTAAGGGATCTAAAATCAGTAACTAGCAAAGTCTTAAAGGTAATCCTGTAGATGCACAGGAAAGCAAAATTAACTGTGAAGCATAGTTTTTATCCCTGACACTATGCCTGAAATAGCTGTGAAAGATAAGAAAAGACTCTGAGTACAGGCATACCTTGTTTTATCGCACTTCACTTTTTTATTGCCCTTTACAGATAGTGTGTTTTTACAAATTGAAGGTTTGTGACAACTTTGCATTGAGTAAGTCTACTGGCACCATATTTCCAAGAGCACATACTCACTTCATGCCTCTGTGTCACATTTTGGCAATTCTCACAATATTTCAAACTTTTTCATAATGCTATTGCGCACCTAATAAACAATAGTATAGTATAATCATAATGTTTATATGCACTGGGAAACAAAAAAATTATGTGGTTGGATTTATTATGATATTTCCTTTATCGGGATGGTCTGCAACCAAACCTGCAATATCTCCTAGGTAGGCCTATGTAAAGATTGAAGAGTATTCCTAATTTCTTTCAAATATAGAATAACAAATTACTGTGAAAAAGTCTAGTCCAACAAATTTTAAAACCTAGATGAAATGGACAAATTCCTAGAAACACATTACCTTCCCAAACTGACACAAACAAGGATAGAAAATTTAAAACAACCCATTACACAAGAAGAGATTGAAGATGTTATCAAAAAAACTGCCAACAAACAATAAAAAGCCAGATGGCTACACTTGAGAATTCTATCAAACATGCAGAGAAGAGTTGAGAAATCCCACTCAACCTTCACAAAAACACAGAAGAGGAGGGAACATTACTGAACACTTTCTATGAAGCCAGAATAACTCTGATACCTAAACCATTTGAAGAAACCACAAAAAAATATTACCGACAAATAGTCCTTATGAATATAGATGCAAACATTTTCAACAAAATTCAAGTTAATAGACATCAGCACATATCAAAAAACATACACCATGATCAAGTGTGATTTAAACTATGATTATAAGAGTGGTTCAACATTAAAAAATCAATCAATGCAATCCATCACATAAATAAAATAAAGGTAAATAAACATGATTGTATCAATTGATGTAGAAAAGGCGTTTGATAAAATTTTGCATGTTTTCCTGATCAAAACTCTCAGTAAAATAGGAGTGAGAAGAAAATTGCTCAACGTCATTAAGACATATATGCAAAATCAACAGCTGACATTATACTCAATGGAGGGAGGCTGAGACCCTACCCTCTGAGAATGAGAATGAGACAGGGATGCCCATTACCACCACTCTTATTCAACATTGTACTTGAAATCCTAGCCAGAACAATAAGATAAGAAAGAAAAATCAAAGATACCCAAATCAGAAAGGAAGAAATAAAACTATCTCTATTTGTGGATGACATGATCCTCTACAGGCATACCACTTTTTATTACACACTTAGTACACTACAGTGTACAGGCATACCATGGAGATATTGTGGGTTTGGTTCCACACAACTGCAATAAAGTGAGTCACATGAATTTTTTAGTTTCACAGTGCATGTAAAAATTATGTTTACACTATATTGTAGTCTCTTAAGTGCGCAATAGCATTATGAAAAATTCTGAAATATTGTAAGAATTACCAAAATGTGACACAGAGACACAAAATGAGAACATGCTGCTGGAAAAATGGTGGGGATGGACTTGCTTTGACACAAGGTTGCACATATCTTCAATTCGTAAAAACATATCTAGGTAGTGCACTAAAGGATTGGGCAATAAAATGAGGTATGCCTATAGTATAAACATAACTTTTATATGCATGAGGAAAACAAAAAAATCCATGTGACTCACTTCACTGTGATATTTGCTTCATGGCAGTAGTCTGAAACTAAACTGAAGTATGACTATAGGTAGATGATCTTAAAAGTTTCCACAAGAAAACTACTGGAAGTAATAGAAGAATTTAACAATGCTCCAAGGTAAAAGATCAATGCACAAAATCACTTGAGTTTCTCTACACTAACAAAGAGTACACCAAAAAAGAAATTAAGGAAACAATACCATTAACAATATTCCCTAATTCAATAAAAAACCTAAGAATTAACTAGGGACAAAAAAAATTTATACAATGAAAATTATAAAGCACTTCTACAACAGATTATAAGAATGGAAAGATTACAAAAACATCAAAACAAAAGATGTTTTGATAACATCTATAAGCATCCTTGCTCATAGAATGGGAGACATAATATAGTGACAATGTCAGTTCTACCAAAAGCAATCTTCAGATGCATCTCAATGGCAATACAGATCTGGAATAAGGCAGTAACTAAAGTGTGAATAACCTTGGAATAAGAAGCAATTAAAAAAAAAAAAAAAAAGATGACATGAGCCCACTGTTTGATTAAGTTCCACTGGTGGTGGCTGTTGTTGTGATTAGATGCTGTGAGTCAGTTCAGAACAAAACATTGCCTGGTCCAGCAC
>NW_006921634.1:2198225-2199550 GCF_000298275.1 Orycteropus afer afer
GGTGTATTAAAGTCTCCCACTGTGACTGTGGAGTCATCTATTTGCCTTTTCAACTCTTTTTAAGTCTGGTATGTATTTTGGGGCTCTTTCATTGAGTCTATAGACATTTATTACGGTTATATCTTCTTCTTTTAATTCATCTTTTAATCATTATATAATGTCCTTCCTTGTCTCATGTGGTGATTTTTTTCTTAAAGTCAATTTGATCAGAAATCAATATTGCCACTTTTGCTCTTTTACTGCTGCCATTTGATAGATATATCTTTTTCCAGTCTTTGATTTTTAGTCTATTTTTGTCTTTGGCTCTAAAGTGTGTCTCTTGTATGTAGTATATTGATGGGCTTTGTTTTCTTATCCAATCTGCAACTCTCTGTCTCTTGAGTGGTGCATTTAATCCTTTAACATCCAGTGTAATTATCAACAAGTATGAATTGGTTGCTGTCATTTTGTTACGTGTTTTTTCATGGTGTCCCTGGTTTCTTTGTTCCACATTATTTTCTGTGCTGAGCTCATTATGTTTATGAATTGTGTTATCATTTCCTTTGTTGCTGTTGTTTTAGTATTTACTGAATATTTGTGCTTGTCCTCTTTTTTATTGTGATCTGAAGGTTTATCATTTTTCTTTGAGTTTACCCTGTGATTTATAATTTTCTCCCCAAGTTTAGAACAGTGCATTCTATCCTGCAACTCTCTTGATTTCCTCACCATTTAGAAGTTCTTTAACTACACTGTTTTTTCCCTCTTTTGGGTGTGTAGTTGCCCTCATTTGCAAATTGATGTCTCTGGTTCCCTGTTTACAGTCTTGTAAGCTTATTTTACTTTGGATATATCCATAGCTGTGGTTTCTGGGTTATGTCATCTTGTGTATTAATGGCCAGTTTTTGTTGGCTATTTTTGGTTCTCTGTTCAAAGGACTCCCTTTAGTATTTCTTGTAAGGTTGGTCTGGTTTTAACAAATTCCCTTAGTTTCTGCTTCTCTGGAAATCTCCTGATTTCACCATCATATTTGAGGGATAATTTTGCCAGGTATAAAATTCTTGATTGGAAATTTTTCTCTTTCAGGGTTTTATATATACCATCCCATTGCCTTCTTGCTTGCATGGTTTCTGTTGAGAAATAAGAGATTATTCTTACTGGTTGTCCTTTGTAAGTAACTTTTTGTTTTTCCTGTGCTGCTTTGAGGATTCTTTCTTGTCTTTGGTTTTGATGAGTTTGATGATGATATGCCTTGGTGATTTTCTTTTGGGGTCTATCCTGTTTGGGGTTCTTTGGACTTCCTGAATGAATATATTCTCATCTTTCATCATATCAGGGAAGTTCTTCTC
>NW_006921634.1:2200428-2204447 GCF_000298275.1 Orycteropus afer afer
ATAATTCTTTTGAATTCCTTATCAAGAAGTTCCAATGTGCTTCTTCCTCAGGGATGTGTTCTGGCTCTCTGTCCTGCTCCTTTGTTTATACCAATTTATCTTCCTTCTTTGTGTGGGCTGTGATGGTCAGTTGTCTCTGAGACATTGTGATGTTGTATTTAGATCTGTGTTAACTGTTTATGAAGAGCCACTAAGGGTGAGTCAGGCTCTTCTTGGTGGTTGTTTATCATTGTCCCATTGGTGAAGAAGGAAGTGGTGGCTCTCACTCAATAAGTGAAGCTGCAGGAGGTGTGGGTGTAGTTGTGTCATTTCGGAGCTGTTGCTGTCTCCCATTCAGTTAGACAAAAATACCAATTGAATAACCATCAAAAAAGTGAAAGCAAGTGGACCAAAAACATACCATGTAATCAAAAAAAAAAAAAAAGGAAAAAAATACCTCACAATATCTGGGGAGAGGACAAGAAGAGAGAAAAATGGTAGAGTAGGAGAATAATGAAGAAAAAAATGGGGAAAATGCAAAAAGAAAAACAAGACACAGGGTTAACTATGAGAAAGAAATGAAAAGTGGAACCAAGAACAGGGAAAAAAGAAAAAGCTGAAAACTAGAACCAGTGAAAGGAAGAATAAAGAATAATGATCAAAAGGACAAAAGTATTAATAATAATTTTAAAACGGAGAAAAACTAATTAAAAAAAAAAATGGGGCAGGGCAAAGCACCCAGGCTCTGATGGAGCACACCTACTGGGATGGAATTCCCACACGCCCTGAAGGTGGATGAAAGTGAGAGATGATCCCACTTTCACTCACCAAGAGAGTGTGGGCTATAAGAGTAATGGGAAATATTGTACCTTTCCAGTCAATGGCCACTGGAATGTCCTTGTGGTGTCCCGTAAGTGGAGCCTATTCTTAAGTCCCTGGAATCTGGGAGAATGCTGTCCATTTAAATATCCAAAATGGTCACACTGATTGTAAACATTCAAAATGGCTGCACCCTCCAGACAAGCAAAAGTCCACAGCTCAGTCCACCTTCCTCTTAGCTGCTTCCCCTTTCATTCACCAGCCACCAGTAAAGTCCTCCCTGTAGCTGCTGACTAGCAGGGCTGATCTTTAGGTTAATTCTTAGGTCCCAACACCACTCGCCAATATCCAAGCTGTCTGTGACATCAGGATTGCTGCCAGACCGCAGCTCCGTATGTCTCCTTTTTTTTGGTGTTTTCCTGAAAATTCTTCTACTAGTTGGAGTTTAGTCCACTTCTATATCCTTCCCTTCAAAGCTCAGGGGTCCAGGATTATCTTCAACATCTGTGTTAATTGGTTCCCCTTTTCTTTGTTAAAGAGGGTCTGTACAGTCTTTTTGCCTATTCTGCGATCTTACTGGAATTCCAGGTTAAAAGGATTTTACCCTTACCCACACCCTTCCTGACTTTTAAACCATGCTGTATCTTTTTGTTCTGGTCATACATCTACTTGGTCTAAATACAGGTTCCACATTACCACAAGTAAGTGTTCTGGAATTCCCATTATTTATAATGTTATCCATAATTTGTTATGATCCACACAGTCAAATGGCTTTGCATAATCAAGAAAACACAGATCATCTTTCTAGTATTCTGTGCTTTCAGCCAAAATCCACTTGACATCAGCAATACTATCACATGTTGTACGTCCTCTTCTGAATCAGACAGGAATTTCTGGCAGTTCCCTGTTTACATTCTGCAGCAATCATTTTTTGAAGTTTTGAAGTTTTACTGTTTGTTGTTATGTACCGTCGAGTTGGACCCAACTTGTAGTGACCCCTCCTTGGGTTTCTGAGGCAGTATCATGATGGAAGTAAATTGCCCCATCTTCCTTCCAAGGAGTGGCTGGTGGGTTTGAACTACCAGCTTTCTGGTTATCAGTTGAGTGCCTTAGGCACTAGATACCTTTAATCATGACGAAGGACTTTTACACATCATGAACCCAAGTCTCAAGCAGTTTTATATTGAATGAGCAATTTATTTTTGATTATTAATTTACTAAACAAATGCATTTGGAACACAGGGGAAGATATGGATCTGCTCTGCTGCAGTATCAGTGAGATGGATAGTTACCAAATATTCTAATCATAAAAAGTCCACATTTCCTTGTTCTGACTATGAGATGGGAACTCAATGCCAATTTTTCTAGCTGAAATCTGCAAGTAGCAGCTTACATGAGAAACTACCAAAGTAGCTTCAAATTTAGCAATGATCCAGACAGAAGAAAGCCCTATAACCCAAACAGTAGTTTATCTTTAGACACATTTTGAATTTATTGTTGTATTCACTTTCTGCCAGACTCTGAGCCTTCTGGCCAGCACATGAAACATCTGAAAATGCATTATGGAGATGGATCCTTCAAATGACCACAGTGTTTTCTACAAGGGTTAAAGCCCCAGAGAAGCAGGCCAGATATCTGGAAACTTTCAGTCTTGGTAAGCAGGTATGTTTGACAGAGAAATTTATAATGCTTTAGTGAGACATTTTAAGAATATTTTTTCTGCTTCTCCTCCCTTAACTTCCAGTGTTTCTTTACATTGTAATATAGATCTCCTTCTACTTACAAAGTCAACTTCTGACAGAAAGGGCACAGAAAGATAAACTATTCCATATCAGTCCTGCTTTACCCTGTTGTTTTACTTCAGACTTGGTTCTCAAACTTTGGGACACACGTCTCTGAATTTTTATATTAAGAACTCTTCCTCAGGTTGTGAGCGACACTTACTGAGAGATGTAGGTAAATTACCTGACATCAAGTTGGAGCCTGAGTAGGTACTCATTGAATGCTAGCCTCTGCAATCCACTTTCTATGTCTTTGCATTGCCATTTCCAGAAGGTAGCACCATCTTCTTACTGTGGTTTTCCTGTATGATGTCATTTGCCCTCAAGCGAATTCCAACTCATGGTGATGTCATGTGTTATTCCTCCCTTTACATGGCCAATGGCATTAATGGGCACATCCTTTTCCATTAGACTTATGTGACAATGTATAAGAAGGAAGCAATAAAACATCTTTGAAAAACCACATGGATTACATGTAAACAACACTTCTACTCCAGTTCTGAAGTATTTGTTACAGTGGGCTATCAGAAGGTAAGTGAAAAACCTACACTCTTAAATCATTCAGGGGCTTTGAAAGGTGAATAATCTGTAAGATCATTTGTGAAGAAAATTTGAGCTAAGCATCCGAAGCCCCAAGTAGAAAAATCATGGAGGAAAATAAAACTGCCTTGCTTAAAAGATGCTTGACATCTTTTCCTCATGCCTTAAGAATTAAATTGGATTTAGTCCCCAGGAAACTATCCAAATTAAAAATACTTAAATAATGTGTCAGTGAGATGCCTAGGCATTCTGGAAAAAGGGAAAACTGCTAACACTCTTTATAATGTACCTGCCTACCATGTTGCTTTACCAAACAACTTGGACACTTGCAGACTCTGCAGAAGAGGGTGAAGTCCTTGCACACAAAGTAGGAGCATGGGAGATAGAAGAGATAATGTCAATTCTTTGTTAATAGGGAATTGAAGAGAACTAGTTGACATTCTTCATAATATCACCATGTACATCTGCATTTTCAGAGCTACAGTATAATTAAGTTTCAAGTTGACATTCTTCATAATATCACCATGTACATCTGCATTTTCAGAGCTATAGTATAATTAAGTTTCATCCATTTTATGAATGAGGCCCTTGAGACACAGAGAATTATAGTATTTTTATCAGGCCACATACCTAATAAGTAGTGAAGCCTGGACTTGAAATAATGACTCTATGTCTTACTTTTCTTTGGACGTAGTCAATAAACAAAGGATTAAATATATATATATATATATATATGTATATATATAGGAGCCCTGGTAGCATAGTGCCTAAGGCACTTGACTGCTAACCAGAAGGCTGGCGGTCCAAATCCACCAGCCACTCCTCGGAAGGAAGGTTGGGCAATCCTACTTCTGTAGTGATACTGCCTCGGAAACCCAAGGAGGGGTCGCTATGAGTCGG
>NW_006921634.1:2204567-2205259 GCF_000298275.1 Orycteropus afer afer
ACCTTAGTTTTACACTCAGTGATTGCCTCTTTATCTCCTTCATGCTCCAACCAAAGAATTCTCTGATTTCTCATACAGCAGAGAAAGGAGTTAAAATCATTCCTTAAGGTCTCGATCATGGAAACTCTAGATTGTGTTCTTACACCTGCATAAAAGCATACATGAGGGAGGATAGACAATTTCCTACGTTGAATTGACTTGAACGACAGGCCTGTATGTTCCTTATAACATCTGCTGTGCCCAAACACATTTACCTCTTTATACTTTAGTGTCTACATGGTTCTTTCTTTTGGTATTTCCTTCTTTCATTTTCTGTTACAGACACAAACAAACAATTGGTGATCAAGTGCCAACCTAAAGTTTTGAAGTTTAAACTGACCCAGCAGCACTGCACAATCAAGACCTGGCAATCTGCTTCCATAAAGATTATGGCCAGGAAAACCCTATGGAGCAGTTCTACTCTATAACATGTGGGTTTACCACGTATGATACTTGGAGCTGTGTGTCAACTTGGCTGGCGCACAATTCTGTGTGGTTTAAGCTGTTGTGATGTGGTTATTCCTATGATGAGATCAGATTATTATGTTCTGAGCAGCCAATCTGCTGAAAGGGAGTTTTGTCAGGGGTGTGGCCTGCTTCCAGTATACCTATGGACATCCTGGGAAAAGAGACATTCCTCTGTGGATTGGGAT
>NW_006921634.1:2205504-2211595 GCF_000298275.1 Orycteropus afer afer
TATATATATATATAAGCTTTACTGGTTTTGTTTATCTAGAGAACCCAGTCTAACATACTATGAGTGGAAATCTACTCAATAGCAGTGGGTTTTTGGTTTTTATTCATCCTAAAGCCTAAAATATCATCTTATTCTATGGAGTCTCCTCTGGTTTTCTCAGACCATTAATCATTTTTTCCTCCTTTTTGGCTCTAGAATTTCCCTGTAGTTTTATTATTGTACTTCATACAGTGTGCTATAGTTGCTTGGGTGCTTATATATCTGCACTTCTACTCAGAACACAATGAGGAACAGTTCTGTAATACACGATAACTAGTTCATAGACATAATTTTATTGATATGGTAGGGAAAGCAATTATGATATATAACGTATGCATAATTTGCATAGGAAACAATCTCAAAAAATACAACAAAATATTCAGAATTGTAATTGCTGAATAATAGAATTCAGGGTGGTTTTTTGTCCCCCCTCATTTTACTTACCTGTATTTTGTCATTTTTCAACACTGATTATATTATTTGCATACTAAAAGTGAAAGATAGTTGAGGTGGTTACATTATTTTACTCACTGATCAAACCCTGTGTGGAAAATGCTATCCTACTTTGAGGCACAATGTAAGGGGGTAAAAGTGGAAACTCACACCTATGTAAGGAAAATTTGTTGTATTATTGTTTGGTGCCATTGAGCAGATGAGTAGTCTCATAGCAACCCCATGTTATAGAGTAGAACCATCCCATAGAGTTTTCTAGACTCTAATATTTACAGGAGCAGATTTCATGGTCTTTTTCCCACTAAGCCCCTGGGAACATTTGAATTGTCAACCTCTCAGTTAGTAATCGGTTTTTTAACTGTTACACCACTAGGGCTCCTTAAAGAAAAATCAGGCTTTGCAAAAACGTTAAAACCAAAGAAAATCCACTACCATGGAGTTGATTCCATTCATAGCCACCCCCATTGGGTTTCCAAGACTTTAATCTTTATGGAAGTAGATTTCCTCCTCTTCCTCCTACACAGCAGCTGGTGAGTTGAACCATGACCTTCTTGTTAGCAACCAAATGCTTTACTCACTACGCCATCAGAACTCCTTCAAAAAGGTTAAAACAACTGAAATTATTGAAATATTGATCAATTACTACTCACCAATTATATAAAGGGAGCTCTGGTGGTGTAGTGCCTAAGATATTTGACTGCTAACTAGAAGGTTGGAGGTTTAAAGGCACCAGCCACTCTGTGGAAAGGAGATTTGGGCAATCTACTTCCATAGAGGTACTGCTCAGAAACCCAAGGAGGGGTTACTATGAAAGATGAAGATACATACAAATCATGGCCACTGGTTGGTCCATATCTCTATGTAGGGCTGGAATGAAAAGAAAAGGCTGTTTGTGTGGGTGGTGGCGGGGGAGGGGGGACACCATGAAGCTAAAATTCAAGCAGAAGGGATTTATTTGATATATAAAGAAGATTTTTCTGACAGTGAGAACTGCTCAGTACTGTACCAGATTACTAGAGGAATAAGAAAACATCACTCTTTTCTTTTTTGAAACTTATAAAATTAATCTGAGATAATTTTTAAATTTATATGTCTGTAGACAAGAGGATGATTACAATGACTTTTCATGTCCTTTGCATTAATTTGTTCTTATATTATCATGGATTTCATAAGAATAACACTTGTTTCTCATGACATTAAGTAAGACTTTCCAGAAACCAAAATATCATACCCCAGTTCTCTACTAACATGTAATCTTTATTTTCTAGATCTCCAAGGTGGAAAAAAGATTTCTTAAAGGTAGGCATTTGGATTTATCAATCCCATAAAGCTACTGTGCTTTGAATTTCCAACTCCGATCAAATTATTGTTATGCTCTTCTAAATGCATATCATTTTGGAGAATCATTTTTTTCTCTTTAAAATCTAGCCCTCCCCCTTCCTGTCTTCCAATCTGACTCCTCTATTGGCAAGCTCAGAAGATGCATTTTAGTTCCTAGCTTTTCTCATTAATTTAGACCATGATAGTGAAGGTATGCTAATTTACAGAAAGAAAATTTAGAAAATGAGTAATTAGATAGTCAAGAAGATTTCCAATCTCAAACTCACTTCCTACTATCAATATTGTTTGTTATTCTTCCTTGTAACTAATTCCAAGACTGAATTGTTGTTACTCTTTTCTCCAGCTTAATTAACATTGTGCTGACTGACTAATGTACAATTTCATTTTTTCTCTTAATATGGTTTCCTCTCTAAGAAAATCTCTCAAAAGACTTAAGAGTCCTCCTTCTATAGCTGCTCACTACTAACACCCTATTTTTAACTTTTTTTATTGTTTCAGGGGCCCACAAATGTGAACTATGTTGAAGAAGATAATAGTTTAATAAAATAATGTAAAAATGTAAAGATTTGTGTAGAATAAATGCTTTAAATTCTTCTTATCAATTTATCCAAAATCACAGTAGATAAGGCATTATCATCTTCTTAGAGCTTATGTCATTAAAAAAAAAACGTATTCTTTTTATTTTTTTAAGATGAGACAGAAAAAGAAGCAGAAAATATTTTCTTGAAAATCAATTCAGAGTTACGTTTTTAATAGAAACTATTCATTCATAACCTTTGTTCTTTTAAATATTAGTCTATCAAGTATTAGACATGTCATCATTACTTTATCATTTCTATATATTTTCTTCATATCCAAAGCTTACTTGGAAAAACATTTTTGACTCATCAGAAAACTGATATTACTTTATTAAAAATGTACCAGGCACTTTGCTACACAATGAAAGAGTCAAGGTTGAGTGAATGAGACATAGAGAAGAATATAGAAAACTACAATATAATGTTATAAATACAATGTGACTCTGTGCAACATCTAACTCACTGGCACTGAGTTGATTCTGACTGATAGTGACCCCCATTGAGTTTCCAAGGCTGTAAATCTTTACAGAAATTGACAACCTCATCTTTCTTCAGTGGAGTGGCTGGTGGGTTTGAACCACTGACCTTTTGGTTAGCAAACAAATACCTTCACCACTACACTACCATAGCTGCTTATGGAACAACTAAGAGAGATTAAAAAAACAAACAAACAAAAAAACTATATTTTGGGAATATGCTTAACCAAAACCAAAATTAAGCTCACTGCCATCGAGTCAATTCCAACTCATAGCAACTCTCATTGAGTTTCTGAGGTGGTAAATCTTTATGGAAGTAAATAGATTGATCCTCTTCCTTCTGCAGAGAAGCTGGTGGGTTTGAACCACTAGCCTTCTGGTTAGCAGTCAAATGCCTTAGGCACTGCACCACTTAGTGGAGATAAAATAACAATAAACAGGAACCTGAAAAATGAGTAAGAGCCAGGGTTGCAACATGGCAAGGTCAAGAGGAGATAAGGAATGAAACTTTGTAGACAGAACAAAAAGTATGAGAAGTGGACTAAAGGTGATTGTGTGAGAATAATAATTTTCAAAGTTCAGTGCTTGGACCAGCAACATAGAAGTCACCTGGCAATATGTTAAATATACAAATCCTTCTTACCATTCAGTCAAAAACTCTGAGGATAGGGCCTATAACCTGTGTTTTATCAAGCCCTCTGTGAGATTCTGATGCAAGCTAAAGTGTAAGAACCACCATGAAGGAGGAAATGAAATTCAAATTGGCTAGAGAATATAGACTGCTTCTGGTAGTTAAGGTTGGGTGTCAGCTTGACTGGGCCTGGTTTTGAGGGGTTGGACAGCTGAATATAGTTATTCTCCATGATAAGACTGGTAATCAATTCCATGATGGAATTTGAAGTGAGCAGCTGAGTAGCTGCCTTAGGGATGTGGTCTGTTTCCAGTATATAGGAAGATGCTTTGAGAAAGATCTCTGTGATTTTTGGCATGTTTGGACCATGCATGTAGCTGAGTCTTCATTTAGCAGTCCTCTGTGCTCTCTGCCAATCTTAGAACTGTTTCTGCACTTGAACTTCTCCTGCCATATTGTTTGGTAAACTTGGAACTGTGCCATTTTGCTTGTTGACTTTGGGTTTCTTAGCCTCAGCAGACAGCAGCTGCCTAAGTTAAGAGAAGCCTCCAGCTTCAGTGGCCCTAGAATAAGAGGCAGAGCTGAAGCCCAAGATCAAGGGGCTTTCACCCAGCCCCTAGAGCTGGCAAGTTGAATTTGGACCTCTAGCCTACTAAATTGTAAGAGAATAAATCTCTGTTTGTTAAAGCCATCCAATTTGTGGTATTTTCTGTTAGAGCAACACTAGGTAACCAAAACAATGCTCAAAAGTGGTAAAAGATCAACTATACAAAAAGAGAGATATGAAACAGAAAAGCCATAGCCTTGTAGATCGCATTAAGGTAATGAGTATCCATGGAAAAGTTACAGGGAGGAAAGTGATATTCACATCATTTCTTTAGAGGAAGTGTCTCTGGTCACCTTATCTACAGCAGCCCACTAGCCACTCTGACACACCAAAAGTTATATCTATGTCATAGCTTTTATCACTAACTTATACTTACTTTGTTTAGCTCACCACACTCTAAGTTCATTGTGGGCAGAGACCCTGTGTTTCATTCAGTATTGGATTTCCAGTGTTTAGTGCATTTCTTGATCTATAATAGGCATTCAATAAATGTTTGATGAATGAATGAATCACTAAGTCACCAGAGATTCAGAGGTGAGAAAGGTGGATTCATATCCTCACTTAATGGAGTTTACTTTCTTGTTTATGTGACTAAACTTGCATTTTCTATAGTAATTAGATTTCCACAGGGTGACTGGAGTTCCCTGGGTGGCAAAAAAAAAAAAAAAAAGTTTGTGATTTTATACTAATCTAAACCCACCCATCAATATCACAAAAGAAAGGCCAGTCAATCTGCTTCAGTAAATACTAACTAGTTGTTGTTGAGTCAGTTTTGACTCATGGTGATCACATGTATTACAGAGTAGAAAATCCCATATTCTTAGTTGCAATCTTTACAGAGGCTAATTGCCAAGCTTTCTTCAGTGGTGTCACTTGCTGGGTTGGAACTGTCAACCTTGAGGTCAGTAGTTGGGAGAAAACCACTTGTACCGCCCACAAACTCCTATAAAGATAACAGGAAAAAAAAAATCTATGGATAAGTGCTACTCTGTGATGCATGAGTTTTCTGTGAGCTGGAATCAACTCGACCACAAGGAATTTGCTTTTTTGGTTTTATGGTAACTGGTGATAAGGTGGGAGCTCTGGTGGCACAGTGCCTAAGGTATTTTACTGCTAACCAGAAGGCTGGCAGTTCAAACCCCCAGCCACTCCTCAGAAGGAAAGTTGGGCTATCTACTTCTGTAGTGATACCTCTTCAGAAACCCAATAAAAGGTCACTATGAGTCAGGTCTGACTCTATGGCAGTGTATGTGTGTGTTGTGGTGGCAAGGTTGGAGAGAGGAAAACTTCTTTTCAGTCAGAGATAATGGCAACTATTATTATAGAAAACTTTATCTTCTTGGATACAAATGACGGTAGACCAGACAAATTGTGGGAGTAACATCAAGTATGGAGATACCAAAAGGTCATTAAAAAAGAGGAAAAAAAAGAAAATATCAAAATGGATATCAGAAGGGAGTCTGAAATTTGCTCCTGAATATATATTAGCTAAAGCAAATGGAAGAATGATGTTGTAAAAGAGCTGAAGAGAATGCTTTAGTGGAGAGTTAAATAAGACAAAATGAAATATTCTAATGAAACATGCAAAGAACTGGAGCTACAAAACCAAAAAGAAAAAAAAAAACACGCTTGACACTTCTCAAGTTGAAAGAATGAAGAGAAAATTCAAGTTTCAAGTTATAATAAGGAAGGATTCTATGGACAAAATCTTGAATGGTACAGTAAACATCAAAAGAAGATGGAGGGAATAGAGAGACTCACTACTGAAAAAGACTGGTTGATATTCAGAAACATGGTATTAAAGGCAGAAGTCCAAGTTGCACTGAAGGCATTGGCAAAAAATGAGGTTATAGGATTTGATGGAATATCAATTGGGACATTTCAACAAATTAAGTAAATGCTAGAAGAGCTCACTCATCTACACCAAGAAATTTGGAAGTCAACTACTGGTCAACTGACTGGTGTT
>NW_006921634.1:2213410-2217297 GCF_000298275.1 Orycteropus afer afer
CACCACAACTCAAAAGCATCAACTCTTCTTCGGTCTTCCTTATTCATTGTCCAGCTCTCACATGCATTCGAGGCGATTGGAAATATCATGGCTTGTGTCATGATATCCTACTCATAGAACATAGAAAAGGATGGAATCTCCCAATTCATTTTATGAAGCAAGCATAACCTTGACACCAAAACTAGGCAAAGACATTACTAAAAAGGAAAACTACTGACCAATATACCTCATGAATATAGACTCAAATATCTTCAACAAAATCCCAGCCAATAGACAAACAATCCAATTAAAAAATGGGCAGAAGACACAAATAGATACTTCACCAAAGAGGATTTTCAGGTAGCCAACAAACATATGAAGAAATGTTCATGATCATTAGCCATTAGAGAGATGCAGACCAAAACAATGAGATAGCAACTTAACACAGCCCTAGTAGCAAAGTTCAACAAGACAGAAAATAAATGCTGGCAAGGATGTGGAGAGATTGGAACTCTCATACACTGCAGGTGGAACTGTCAAATGATGCAACCACTGTGGAAACAGTATAGCCATTCCTTAGAAAGCTGGAACTAGAAATACCATTTGACCCAGCCATTCCATTACTAGGTATATATCCTAAAGAATTGAGAGCCAGGAGGAGAACATATATATGCACCCACATGTTCATTGCAGCACTATTTACAGTAGCAAAAAGGTGAAAACAACCTAGGTACCCATCAACAGAAGAGTGGTAACCAAACTATGATACATACACAAAATGGAATACTGTGCAATCCTGAAGAATAATGTAGAATCTGAAAAACACCGCATAATGTGGATGAACGTTATGCTGAGTGGATGACATTATGCTGAGTGAAACAAGTCAATCACAGAAGGACAAATACTGTATTAGTCCATTATTGTAAAAAGTCAAGGAAAGGTTTATGTATGGAAGGAAACTTTTTGTTGGTTACCAAGGGTGGGAGGGGAGGGGAGGGAACACTGTTAGATTGGTAGAGACAAGTATTGATTTGAGTGAAGAGAAAGGCAGTGTACCAAATGTAAGTGATCAACACGGTGGCATTGAAGAAGAGGAAGACAGAGAGAGGTGCATGGGAGGTACAGACCACAAAGATGAACCCTTTTGCACATACAGTACTGAGTTTTCAGTAAAGGCAAACATTGATCTACAGGTGGATAGATGGGTGGACAGGCTGAACTATTAGGTACATATATGTGGGAGAGAATGTACCCATGACTATGTAGAGGTTTGGCAGACAATTTACAAGTGTACTTGTATGTTCTGTAAGAATTCCCAGGTATATAGTAGAGCTGACAAGGGACAAGATTGTAGTCACTTCTTGGCCACAGACAGCTACTTACTTGAACCTGCGGGCTCAGGACCATAGTCTCAGGGGACATCAAGCTCAATTGGCATAACATACTACACAAAAATATTGTTCCACATCCTATTTTGGCAAGTAGCTACTGGGATCTTAAAAGCTTGCAAGCAGCGATTTAGATGCAACTAAGGGTCTCTCCTCATCCAGAGCAAAGAAGAATGAAGAAAACCAAAGATGCATGGAAACAATTAGTCCAAGTGACTGGTAAACCATGTGATCCTCAGCCTATACAATTATGAGACCAGAAGAACAAGATGATGCCTGGCTACCACTGTCAACCACTGGGAGAGGGATCTATGTAGGAGATCCTGGATAAAGTGGGAGAACAATGTGGAACAAAACTCAAAATCATGAAGAAGAAGAAGCAGGACAAGAAGGAGAAGTAGAAGAAGAGAAGGAGGAGGAGGAGGAAGAAAAGGAGGAGGAAAAGGAAGAACAAGAAGAAGATGAGGAGGAGGAAGAAGAAGAGAAGGAGGAGGAAGAAGGAGAAAGAGAAGAAGAAGGAGGAGCAGGAGAAGAAGAAGGAGGAGGAGGAGGAAGAAGAGGAAGTAGAAGGGACCAGGTTTGCTGGTCTGCACCTAGTGGGACCACTGAGACCCCTAGCTGCCCTTCAGGTTTGGAATTGAACACACTCCTGTGCCTTACAGTCAAACAAAAGACAGTGTATTAGGTAAATACACTCCTTGCAGAGGTCAAACATAGGACACTAGAAGGGCTGTGTAGGCACAGGGAGACAGCTCAGGGGGCAGGAGTGCATGGGAGGGAAGGGCACAGGGAAGAGGCAACTATGGGGAGAAAGTGAGAGGGCAGCTGTTGCATTGTGAGAAATTGCTGTCAGTGTCATGAGCCACAGAGTATGTGAGCTGCTGTATGCAAAATAAATTTTCTCTGTAAACTTTCACCCAAATAGTAATAATAATAATAATAATGAAAAGAATGTAGAATCTGTAAAATACCACATAACATGGATGAACTTGGAGGACATTATGCTAAGTCAATCACAGAAGGATCTATAAATATAGTATCAGTTCATTATTGTAAAAAGTCAAGGAAAGGTTTATATATGGAAGGAAACTTTCTTTGTTGGTTACCAGGGGTGGGAGGGGAGAAGAGGGAACCCGGCAAAAATCAATCAATCAATCAATAAAATAATAATAATAATAATAATAAAGTATATTTTTTTAAAAAATGGCAACATTTACCTAAATACAAAGCTTAGAAGGCAGAAAGGGATAGGAAAAAAAAAAAAAAAAAAATTGAAACAGGAAACAACTTGCATACAGTTAAAATGAAGCCCTGAAGCTCTGTGCACCCTGAGAGCTGAAACTGTTTCCTCAACCATTGATAGAAAGTTTAGAAGATGCGATTTTCAAATTACTTTTGAGGAGCCTTAAAAATTTTGTAAGTGCCCCAGAGGTCCATTTTCTGGGACGAGTTTGGGATAATGCTCTAGAGGTCCAATCCAACCCATTCTGCTTAAATCAGATCAGTTTGCCTATATCTAGATGGAGATTCTCACATGCATTTATTTAAAGTTTGTTTCCTGTAGCTGTAAAAATTTAAAATCTCTAGACTAGGTCACCTCTCTTTCCAACATGAAGATCTACACTTACTAGAGGAATGTTATTTTGCTTTGTTTCCAAATGTTTCAGAGTTCAGAGTGCCAGTACATTTTACTGTTTTTATCCTCTCCTTTACCCTTCTCCCCTTCCCTCTGCTCCCCTCCTCTCCTCTCTGCTCTCTCACAGGCAGAGAGCCTTGCCAAAAGACTGAATTCTATCATTATTTCTTGCTTGAGCATTTGCTTGGTTTTTGTCTGTCACTCACAAATCTATCTCAGGTTTATGGAGAAGGCTCCAGCTGGAAAAATAAGCTTCCTGTTCAGGCCCATCCTGTTTCTAATCTGCTGTTGTAAGAAATTCCCTTCAGGGATTTTTTTTTTTTTTTTACTTCCTATTGCATTGCCTTTGCTGCTATAAACCTCACAAATATTAATCTCTCCTGGTCCTCATTATTCCTTACTGCCTAACTTTTTTTTTTTTTCTTTCAGTCTAAAATGCCTGCCAGTACATTTCACACTTCATCATGTCTCCAGGAATACTGGCCCTAGGTCAAAGCCAGAGGCTGCAACTTGACAAAGTGTGTTGCAAGGTGGTTTTCCCTCCACACTGTCTGCAGCTGTCATCTTCTCTCAAGTTCCCAAACTGCAAATTAGTCAGAGTCAGCATGGGATCATGGGACTTTTTAATTCCTATTCATTAGCAAAGAAGGAAGTTGGGAGATTTCTTTCCATATCTACAAAAAAATAATAAAAAAATCTTCATTCTTTGCTGGTTTGTTGATTCTGATTCATAGAATCAGAAACTGCAATACAGAAAAAGAGTAAAAAAATAATGATTAAGAAAACATAGTAAAATATTAACATTTTGGGAATCTGACATTATTTCAAAATAAAAAATTAAAAAGTTATGAAACATGTATCTGAAATGTTCTGTAATATCTAAG
>NW_006921634.1:2217397-2225584 GCF_000298275.1 Orycteropus afer afer
TTTAAAGGGAAATATCTGCATCTTTCATGTTGTTTAATATTTATATTATTCTTTAAGTTATTGTAGTAATAGTGGTCATTCCATGGTAGAAAGAACAGGGGATATCTTGATTTAGAAAAAAGACATCTAAATTTCTCTAACTAATTCTCAGCTAAAAACCACATAAAAAGCTTTTCTGTATTCTAGGTATTGAGTTTTATAAGTATCTAATTTGAAACCAATGCAGAGACCATTGATAATTATGGGTTGTACTTTGTTTCATAAACTTGTACAGAATAAACTGTAGATGTTACAGACATAAGAATATGATTTTCATTCCATTTTCTTTTTGAATGAAAACTGAAATCTTATTTGAGTTTAAGTCCAATAACAGTCAATTCTAAGTAGTTATTATTTGGATTCTATTTTTCCAGAATTCTGTAATAATCGATTATTCTTAAAATAAGTTTTTCATAAATTTGAATACTAGGGTTTGTGTTTTATATATACTGGAAACATAAATGTAGTGGGCATTTGGGATGCAAAGGAAAACAATAATCAACCCAAAAGTCATATCCTCATAAAGTAGTCAGATATTAAATAATTAATAAGGTGCTGTAAGTTAAATTTTCTGGATGTCATAATTTCTTTTTGCAGACTTTGAGAAAGAAAAAAAAATCGAATTGTGTTTTTGCTTTTATCCAGGAGTATGGAAAGTGAAATATTTTCTAATACTGAGTGATGATCAAGACCATATCCAAAATTGGACAAGTACTTATAGCTCCAAATACCAAATATTATTATAAAATTTGTTTTTACATGTCACTTATAATGTATGAAAAATTAAACACATTTTAATGTATTATTTCAGTTTTATCTGACCAGCATTTAGGATGAAACAAGTAATGAAAAATGTCCTATAAAGTAAAATTCTAATCCACACATAGCATATACTATTCCCCATATTAACTGTTACATTAAATCATGTATCTCCTTCAGTAAAAGTGAGATTTAGCCAGTCAGAAGAAAAGTAAATGGAAATTTATTGTTCATAAACAAATGAATAGAATAGAATAGAAATTAGATGAAAGAAAGCATGTTTGATTAACTCTATGTCCTGAAAATATACTTGATAACCATGTAACCATGGAACTCTGGTGGCATGATTATTTAACAATATGTTACTAACTGAATGATTGGTGGTGGTTCAAGTCTACCCAGTGGCTTTGGGAAGAAAGATCAGGAGATCTGCTCCTTTAAAGGTTACAGCCTAGAAAACTATGTGTAGTTCTACTCTGTCCTTTGGAGCTGTTATTGAGTCAAAATTGACTGAACAGTACCCAATAACAGGAGCAGCTATATATCCATAGAACTCAGACTCTAAAACCAGAGTTTGTGTGTTTGGCTCTGCCTTTTAAGCAGAGTGATAGTAAATATTTTATCATCTAGTAACTTTGCATTTTTCATCAGAAAAAATTGAGCTACTTATGATATCTATTTCATAAGTTGTTATAATAATTAAATTAAAATGTATATATGAGGGAATTTTTAAACTACAAACTGCAGTAGGATTATTTTCAATATTTTTGTATTCATTATGTAATCTGATTGGCACAGCATTCTGAGATAAAAAAATTATCCAATTGACTGAGAATATTACAAGGCCAGAGCAAGTGACAAGAACCTTGTGTTAATTATATTCCTCATCTCACGTCACTTTCATCAGGTTTTGTTCATCTCTGTCAACTTCTACTTTCAGGTAACATTTCTCCAGTATAAGGTAAGAATTTCAGAATTTAACTCATGCCTGGAAAATAGTGATCATGTGATAAATATATGATGAATGAAGAATGAATGGATGATGCATCTCTATTCATGGCAATTTTCTACTTTGAAGGAGTTTGATTAGACAGTCTTTTGGTTCTAAAAGCTAGATTTATTTTAGAGAGAGGGGAAGAATTTTATTATAAAACTGTCTAACACATTCCAAATGAAAAGCAGAATGGTGTAGAATTGAAAGAATGGCAGAACCACTATCAGTATACCCCACTGTATCTAAGCTTGTCCAGGACATTGATAAAATCACACCTGGTTGTGAGATCTTAGTAACAATAATAAATACAGGATCTAGTTTCATGAGTCTAAAAACAAGACAGATTTATGATTGGGATATATAACTTTTTACGCTATTCTGTTTGGGAAGACTGGATTTTGCTATGTGTCTAACCCAATATTTTGACTTT
Organism: Orycteropus afer afer; assembly: GCF_000298275.1. Classification (NCBI taxonomy): domain Eukaryota; kingdom Metazoa; phylum Chordata; class Mammalia; order Tubulidentata; family Orycteropodidae; genus Orycteropus; species Orycteropus afer. The sequence goes on from NW_006921634.1 coordinate 2,219,620, forward strand.
CTAGCATTCTCAGAGTTATGATAAACTTAGGATGCTTATCAAGCTTGGTTACCATTCTAGAACCTTTGAAGTTCATTTGACTAGTGTCATATGGCAATAGCTAATATTTAGACTATCTAAAACACCAATATGAACATGAGACTTCCAGATTTTAAAATGAAAATCCAATAGATCATATACTGAGTTATCAGAGAATGTCCATGGGTTTGGCATTAGAAACACTTTCCAGGAAAGGAGCTGAGCTTTATATGAGCAGTATAATCTTGTGATTCAAAGTGAGATTGTTGACGTATGCTTGATAATCTTTTTCTATAATCATAGTTCTCATGTTAAATTCATAACAACTGTGGGGAGCAGTATGAAATATAAGTATTATCTTAAAACACTCTCTCTTACATGATAAAGATTAGGACTGTGGTTTATAATAGGCAACAAAAAATCATTGAGCACCAAATCCCAGTATGTGCCATGCACTGCAATGTTTGTGTACTCAGATACACATGTGAGTAGATGATGGAATAGTTTAAATGGTGCAGGAAAAAAGACAGAACTATGAAAGATTAATAAAGAAAATTGATAGTAAGAAACACACTTGGAAAGAAAAATATATTTCTGTATATTCCGAGAGTTTTCACTCAGAAAAATATACAGAATTTTGCAGGGTTAAAAATTTCAGAATGTGTAGGAAAAAGTTAAAATAATTGGGATGTCTGGAGTGAATATAGCAACCAGGTATTGACCTTTATAAAAGAAGAAATCATTTTTGAACATCTCTCATTTTAAAACTGTTTACCTATGTGGAGTCCAACACTTATTCAATTACATATTTATTGAGCACTTATTTCGTGCTGGGTATCACTCTAGAGGATACAACAGGAAGAAAGGAAAAAGGAGAGAAAGAAAGAGAAGGAAGGAGGAAGGAAGGGAGCGGGACAAAGTAGAAGGAAGTTAGGCCTAGAGTAGGAAACAGAACCCAAAACAAGAAATCAATCAAATGAGTAAGCAAAGAAAGAAAGTCAAAATAGTAACATAAGCTTTGATAGAAAATAAAATTGGAGGTTTTGATAGAGTATCTGGCTTAGGGACTGAAAACTTTAATTCTGGGGGATCAGGTGATATTTGACCCGAAATGCCAATGACCAGATGAAATCAGCCATTCAAATATCTGGGAGAAAGGCAAAGGTAACAGCAAGATCAAAGACTCTGCTGCAAAATTACCTTCCTATGTCTGAGAAAGACTTAAACAACTGGTGTGGATAAGTATGGAGAACAAGTGAGTGGTTCAAGGTAACAATGAAAAGGCAGGAAGAGGCTAGATCTCACAGGGCCTGATAAGACTCTGGGTTTAGATTTTGATTCTAATGAAGGAAGAAACCACTGGAGAATTGTACATAGATATGATCTAATATACATTTTAAATAAGATAACTTCAGCTACTATAGGGCAGAATGGTCTGTAGGGAAGAGGGAGACCTTTTAGGAGGGCTGATGGTCAAGAGATTAATTATTAATCCGGGTTGGAAATATCAGCAGTATGAAATATTAACCATAGTGTGATGCAGATGGAAGGAAGTGGAAAATGAAAAACAAATTTTGGATGTAGGGTTGACAGGCCAGCTGTGGAGGGGAGGACATGTGAGGGAAAAGAAAAATCACGAATCATTTCCTAGTTTGGATTAAGCACCCGGGTGGGTGGATGGGTGTGTGATGTGGTGATATGTGGAAAAGTGGAGGGGAAGAGGTGTTGTAAAGAATTCTGTTTGGAATATGTCAACTAAAAGATTATCTGTTTCAAAATAAATATTCAGAAAAGAGATGAGAATATAAAATTTAAGAGAAATATTTTTAAGGTAAAAGTAGAAGACCAAGGGAACCACTTATCACATCTTTCTGGAAATAATGAGGTAATTTTCTGTGTAACATACATTTTTAACAGATTTCTGTGTAAATGCTTTCATCTAGCATTTAAATGAATATACTCCAATGTGTAGCTTTTATGAAAACAAATCAAGCTATTTCCAAGCTATCTTCTACTACATGACAACTATATACTTCAAAACAATATACTGTATTAGTAAAATGAAGTGCAAAGCATTACTTATTTAAGAATGACAATGTGCATAATTTAGAGTTTAGTAGCATATTTGGTATGCAAATGATTTTTTATTGATAGCACTCTATATCTTTTAGATTTAAGAAAGGGAGAATTTTCTAACATACAAGTTCTTGGCATAAAATTTTCCTATTTGAGATGTTAAGCAAAATTTTATGAAGAGCCATTCATAAATATTTTAAAATGGCTTCTCCCTATTTGCACTGAGTGCTTTTCATAATATTTTCAAATGTAATGATTCAACTTCAGTAACACACTTGACGTTAAATGGTTGCATGGAAATGATTCATTTTCATATAACTCTCCATTCTAAGTGTTTGATTTTGTCAAATCTATTTTCCCTTTACTAAAGGTTTTCCTTTTTCCCCCCTCTCTCTCTCTTTCTGATTATATACTGATGGGAAATACTAAAGAAATACTTTTATATTAGTTATATAATTTTGTATTTTCAAATCTCAAATCATAAAATTGTTTTCAGCTCTTTTTCTTTTATTCTGGTAATATATTTGGCTAAATTTCACTCAGCCCACAGTGATACTGGGTTTCTGAAAATTATAAAATCCAGGATGAAGGTGAAAGAATTTGATTCTGCCACTGATCCCAATGCACTTCATAAAGTCACATAGAAATACCACATACCAATAATTGCAAAACTCCATCTTTATGAAGGAAATGCAAAGTAGCTGGATGTGTTTAAGAGAATCCATCTGGCTAAAATATCTTTACAGTGAAATGGCATCATATGTGAACATACTTCATAAGCATCACGTTTTGACTTTCCAACATATAAGAAAAAAATGTGAAAAAAAATGTATTGGGCCCTGAATAAACAGTCATACTGCAAAGTTACATATAAAAATATATAATGAATTTTAGCATTAGAGTTATTTTGAGTTAATTTTGGCAATGTGAATAATGATACAAAAGAGCAAGCACTATTGACATTTCCAACACTATCGCTCTACTTTATGAGTAATAAATACATTTTCAAGATCATGAAGATAGTATATTTTATTACAAACTTCTGGCAACTTCACAGATATGTTTTCTCTCATGGACACTTTAAATTTAGCTGTCAACATTCTCCCCCCACTCAGAGACAATCAACATACTATATGCATATGAGTATGCTTGTGTCTACATATCAGTATATAGAAGTTGATGTTTATTTAATAAGAAATAAAAATATAAGACATATTGCAAGTTAGAAAGTATGGAAACATTCAAGAGGTAATCAATGTTTTTGTTTTAACTTGGATCCCTTTGGTCAGTTTTCTTAACAAAGAAGGTCAATTTTTTTTTTTTTTTTAATTTAACTCATCTCTTACCAAATATGTATGGAAGGAACCAATCACATAATAGGTCATCAGAATTTAGTTATGTATTCATTAAATTTGAAGTATAGTAACAAACAATTGTCAACAAGCAGATTTTAAAAAATCAATTTTCTATGTTGCTTATAGCAGTATTTTTTTATTGAGTTATGTCACATTAAATACTGAAATTTTTTAAAAAGGTGACCAAAATAAGAAAATGTGGAAAATTTAAGTAGTCTTGGCATAGAGTGATAACCATTGTTAATATTATGTTACATTATTTAATCAAAGTTTGATCAAACTCTAGATCTCACAGGGAGCTCTTCTGGCATAGTGCCTAAGGCATTTGACTGCTAACCAGAAGGCTGGTGGTTCAAACCCACCAGCCACTCCTTGGAAGGAAGGTTAGGCAATCTACTTCTGTAGAGATACCACCTTGGAAACCCAAGGAGGGGTCGCTATGAGTTGGATCCCATTCGATGGCAGTGGGTTTATAGATTTTGCGTGTGCTTGTACTTGCAGCAATTATTGTAAACAGATTTCCACGTCACTAAATATTACTCTTCAGTAAATTATTGGCTCTCCTCTACCCCATTATACCAAAAGAAAAGCTTTTAATCCTTTCGAGACCAAATTACTTTCTGCTTTGAACTTTTTGTTGAAATCATGTGTTTTCAAAAGTGGAAGGCATTTTGAATTAAGTGAAAACAAATGTAAGGTAATATGGATAACAATAAAATTAGTGGGACACATATGACCCAAGAGGTGTCTGGTTCTGGGGTTGGCGATAGGAGGCAAAATTCTTCAGATTCACACAGTTATAGAGGACTCCAGCAGATGGCAGCATGCACTAAAACTGGTATAGCTGTTTTCCACTAAATCCCAGCGGAAGAAAATGTAGGTGGGCCCTATATATCCCACAGGTCATGAAAGGGTTAAATAATACTCTCTATTAGATTATTTCTAATTTTATATGATTAAATTTTGCTGCAATGAATAGCCTTGTTTCTACAGCCTTGTGCATATTCATGATTATTTATCATGATTAATCCTAAAATGTGACCATGGGTTGTCAGACACTTAACACTTTTGAAACATACTGTCAACTTGCCCTCTAGCAGATTTGTATCAATTTACAGTCCTGATAGCAAAATATGAGAGTGCCTATTTTCATGCTATTGCATTTAGTAAATGAGAATACTTATGCAAACTATAAAGTAGACTTAAATCCAGTCACGAATCATTGAGCCTCTTCTGTCAAACTAGCCTTTTTTTGTAGCTTTTTAATAATGCAGCTCATCATTTTCTCTTATGCTTCTGAAATTGGACTGTGATTCTTGAATAATGAGCACATAAACAGGTAATATTTTTTACTTATGTTTTTAAATGTAGTATCCTTTGGTGTATATTTGTGTGGTAGACATTATGCTCAGTTTTATATAGCAGCAGGAGATAATCAGATATTACTCTTAGCTCAGAAATAGGAAAAAAAGAAACTATATTATCTAGGGCCCACTACTTTATCACACTGTACATTTGTGATCATTCAGTCTGGAGTGTAGTGTAACATAAATATAAAATCAAATATTTCTGATTTAACAAGTTCAAGAATATTTTAGTCCTCATACGCACTTGCTGAAAAAGCTTAGAATATAGAAATTAAAGAATTAAAGTTTTCCATCCCTCATAGGTTTAGTGATTTACATTTAATAAATCATTAAAGTTGCACACAATTCTATGGGTCATCTACCCCAGTTTTGGGCCAGTGAAAGCATTTTCCTAACAAGTAGTCATGCTTTTTTTTTTCTTTTTTAATTATTTAATAAGTGAAACAGCCTATTTCACTCTTAAGTAGCACAGTTAGAAATTTCTTCCTCACATCATACATAAATTTGCTCCTTTTTAAAGTCCACCCATCAGATCATATTAGATTCTCTTCCACATAACAGGAATATAGATATTTGAAAACACTTATATTGTATTCCCTGTAGTCATTCTTTTCAAATGGAATGACTTCAGTTCTTTCTGTATTTTTAGTATGACATGTTCCCTCAAATATTTTTTACCAAATTAACTTCCTATGAAAACATAGCATTCACTCACTTGAGGCCTCATTAATAGACATTTAGGGTTGAGATAAGAGATCTGGACCTTCTGTGCTTTTTTCTGCTTTTTGGTAACTATCTGATTGTCTTCAAGTATGAACACAACAATTCAAATAGGAATACATTCAACATTTTCTTTGTTGGTTACCAGTGGTGGGAGGGGAGGGAAGGAACACTTAGATAGATAGAGATAAGTATTGATTTGGGTGAAGAGAAGGGCAATGTACCAGACAGATGTGAGTGATCAACGTGGTGGCATTGAGGAAGAAGAAGACATAGAGAGGTACAAGGAAGGTGCAGACAACAAGGATGAACCCTTTTACACATACAGTACTGTGCTATCAGTGAAGGCAAACATGGGCATACAGATGCATAGATGGTGGACAGGCTGAATTATTAGGTATGTCTATGCAGGGGTAGTGTACCCAAGAC
>NW_006921634.1:2226139-2229535 GCF_000298275.1 Orycteropus afer afer
GAGACTATGGCCCCTAGCTGCCCTTCAGGTCTGGAATTGAACCCACACCTGTGGCTTCCAGCCAAACAAAAGACAGGCATATGAGTTGAACATTTACTGGAGGTAGATACACTCTTTGGGGAGAACAGTCATGGGACAAAGAAGGGCTGTTCATACCCAAGAAGACAGCTCAGGGAGCAGGAGTGCATGGAGGCATGGACACAGGGAAGAAGTAACTATTGGGAAGAAGTGGGAGGGGAGCTATTGCATTGTGGTAAATTGTAGTCAATGTCATGAGACAAATTGTATGTGAACTGCTGCATAGAAAGTGAATTTGTCCTGTAAACTTTCACCCAAATGACAATAAAAAATAAATAAATAAAATAATGCATTCAATGAAGATCTATCTGCCAAAATTCCTGAGTAGATGACCTGGATTCTATTTGTTGCCAATTAATTAATACCAGTGACCATGTGATGCATATAGAAATAAAGAACAAAATGTTTAGAACATGAATTAGTAGAATTTAGCAATATGTATCTCATGCCACAGTGTTGCTCTGCAAAGAAGGCAGGTGATTCAACCCAGTCAGTAGGATTTCAACAATCAATTAATTAAGTCTTAACATTTTATTAGCACTAAAATGAGGAATGCTGGTGTCACAAATAGTTAAGCAGCTACATTGCTAAAGGAAGAGTTGGTGGTTTGAACCTATCCAGCGGCTTCATGGGAGAAAGGCCTGATGATCTGCATCCATAAAGCTTACAGCCAAGAAAACCCAATATGGTAGCTCAGCTCTGGGGCATGCGGTCTCTATGAGTCAAAATTGACTCAATGGCATCTACCAATGACAAAAGCAAGTGTAAGTATTGGGGAGATAAACACTTTAAGAGATTCTTAAGGAGTTTGCAATTTTTTGCTCTTGAAAAAGAAGGGTAGTTTTATTGAGGACTGACTGCTTCTTCTTAGTCAATTTATCCTGTAAACTGGCTTCCAGGCAAATTTTTCTAAAATTCAGCCCAAACATTACTTTTCTCTGAAAGGTTAAGAAGGACCAATGACTCACAATCTACTTGCCAATAAAATCCAAAGTATCTCATTTTGGCGCTTTAAAATCTGAGTCTGTTCTTACTTTCCAATCTACCACTGCTACTACTGCTTTTTATTATGGCTACTAGTAAATCTCAGCTTAGTATTCCTTTTTCTCCCTTACATGCCTGAGTATTGTGTAAAAGCAGGAAGTCAGTACAGGCAGTAGAAAATTCTGACTCATAGAGGACCTATACAACGTAGCAGAACTGCACCCCAGAGTTTCTAAGGCTGCAAATCTTTACACAAGCAGACTGCCTCATCTTTCTTCCATGATGGTGGGTTTGAACCACTGACATTTTGATTAACAACTGAATGCTTTCACCACTATGCTACCAGAGTTCCTCAGAAGAAAACTAGGCAATTTTATTAATTATTGCACATTAATTTTATTAATTGGCATGATTCCCACTGCTATTCTGACTATAGGAACTGAAATGTGTCAAACCCTATATATATATATATATATATATTTGTTGTTATGTGCCCTCGAGTTGGACCCGACTCATAGCGATATATATACATTTATTTTCAAGTGTGTGTGACTTCTTCCTTGTTAAATCATAATTTCAAATTCAGACTTACCAACAAAATGACTATAATCAGTTTTAGAAAAACAGGGAAAATGCCAGGACAGGTGAAAGGTGTGAGACTACAAATGTTAACATTCATTCCTAAGAACTTTTTGTCTTTATGATCTAAGTTAAAGCCTTTTTATAATATCCAGTGTTTTTTGAGATACTTTCCCATAAGCACTGTAATATATTTCAGTTGATATTTTCCAAAAGCTTGGCATCAAAGATCACTTTCAACTTACAGCATCAAAGAAGCACAAATTTAATATAAATTATAACAGTTCCTTTCTATCTAAGCATATCCAAACACAGGCTAGTCCTTTTGTGTTGCAGATTCCATGATATAACCTTGCTCTCAACTTCACACAGTTGAAACTTCAGATCATTACTGAATTCTTCCTCTTGTCCCTCAGATCTCAATAACTTACCAAAAATAGTTATGTTCAGTTTGGATCTTTACATTGATTTAAGATTTGATATTTTTATTACTTAGATGTATAACCAAAAAAAGAAATTGCCAACAAGTTGATCCTGACTCATGGCAACCTCATGTGTGTCACAGTGCTCCACAGGGGTTTCAGTAACTCGGTTTTTCAAAACTAAATCAGGCCTTTCTTCAGAGGCATTTCTGGGCAGACTTGAAGCTCAAAACTTTGAGTTAGCAGCCAAGTGCATGAACCATTTGCATACACACACACACATACACACACACAAAAAAAAAAACTCACTGTCATCAAGTAATTTCTGACTCATAGCGACTCCCATCAGGTTTCCAAGGCCGTAAGTCTTTACAGAAGTAGATTGCCTTGTCTTCCTTTCTCAAAGCAGCTGGTGGGTTTGAACCACTGACCTGGTTAGCAGTCAAGTCTCTTATCTACTACACAACCAGAGCTTCTTTTTCCACATCCAGGGACTCTAAATCTATGAAGTGCCACCCAAATGTGACATATGTGAATCTGTCACTCTCCTTTAAGTTGAAATGTCTTACTCCCAGCTCATAATGGTGAACTCCATTTTAGGTTTGCACCTCAGTATTGCAATGGCAAACCTTAATAAGTATATATGCTGTTGTTGTTGTTATGTGCCATCTAGTCGATCCGACTCAGCGACTCCTCCTTGGGTTTCCGAGGCTGTATAACTATGGAAGTAGATTGCCCCGTCTTCCTTCCAAGGAGTGGCTGGTGGGTTTGAACTGCCAGCCTTCTGGTTAGCAGTCAAGTGTCTTAAGCACTATGCTACCAGAGCTCCTAATAAGTACATATACTAACCTTGAAATCAGATAAATGTTATTTTGTATGTAGAGACCCTTGGTCCGTTCAGTTCCAAAAGGAAAATGATATCTAGTAGATTATTAAAGTATAGTAATTCCGTCCATGACCTTAATTAAATCACCGATTTGCTTCATTCTTAAGTAATTTACTAAACTTCTAAAGAAAAAAACAAAACTAACTGCTATCTAGTCAATTCCAACTCATAGTGACCCCGTTTGGGTTTCTGAGACAGTAAATCTTTACTGATGTAGATTGCCTAGTCTTTCTTCCGCAGAGTGGTTGGTCGGTTTGAACTGCCAACTTTCTGGCTAGTAGTCAAATGCCTCAAGCATTACACCACCAAAACCAAAAAAATCAAACTCACGGCTGTGGAGTCAGATCCGACGCACAGTGTCCACTCCTTGGGTTTCCAAGGCAGCCACTCCTCGGAAGGAAGGTTGGGCAATCCTACTTCCATAGTGATACTGCCTTGGAAACCCAA
>NW_006921634.1:2229635-2237441 GCF_000298275.1 Orycteropus afer afer
CCCTTCTATTCTTATTTTGCTGAGAGTTTTGATCAGGAATGGGTGTGGGATTTTATCAAATGCCTTTTCTGCATCAATTGATATGATCATGTGGTTCTTTTCCTTTATTTTAGTTATGTGGTGGATGACATTGATTGTTTTTCTAATGTTGAACCATCCTTGCATACCTGATATGAACTCCACTTGGTCATAGTGTGTTATTATTGTTATTTTTTGATATGTTGTTGGAGTCTATTGGCTAATATTTTGTTGAAGTTTTTGTATCTATATTCATGAGGGATATTGGTCTGTAGTTTTCCTTTTTAGTGATATCTTTGCTTGGTTTTGGTATCAAAGTTATGCTTGCTTCATAAAATGAATTTGGGAGGATTCCATCCTTTTCTATGTTGTGGAATAGTTTGAGTAGTATTGGTGTCAGTTCTTCTCTGAATGTTCAGTAGAATTTGCCAGTGAAACCATCTGGGCCAGGGCTTTATTTTGTTGGTAATTTTTTAATGACCTGTTCGATATCTTCTTATGTTATGGGTCTATTTAAATTTTCCACCTCAGCCTCTGTTAGTTTAGGTAAGTAGTATGTTTCTAGAAATCTGTCCATATCTTATAGAGTTTTGATTTGTTGGAGTATAGTTCTTCATAGTATCCTGATATTATCCTTTTTATTTCAGTTGGTTCTGTTGTGATGTCACCAATTTTGTTTCTTTTTCGTGTTATTTGTATTCTCTCCCTCTTTTCCTTTGTCAAATTTGCCAGTGGTTTGTCAATTTTATTAATCTTTTCAAAGAACCAATTTCTAGTCTTGTTGATTTTTTCTATTGTCTTTCTGTTTCATTGATTTCTGCTCTGATCTTTATTATTTATTTTCTTCTGGTACCTGTGGGCTTTTTTTTTTTTTTTGCCTATGCAAAGGCATTTGACTGTGGATCATAGTAAGTTATGTATACCATTGCAAAGCATGGGAATTCCAGAGCACCTAATTGTGCTCATCCAGAATCTGTAAATACACAAAAAAGGCAGGCATTTAAACAGAACAAAGAGATACTTCATAGCTTAAATCAGAAAAGTTGTGCACCAGGGTTATATTCTTTTACCATATTTATTCAGTCTTTATGCTAAGCAGATAATCCAAGAGGATGGACTCTATGAAGAAGCCTCCAGGATCAGAGGAAACTCATTAACAATCTGCAATGTGCAGATGACACAGTCTTTCTGAAGATGAAGAGCATATGAAGCACTTACTGATGAAGACTGATGAATACAACCTTCAGTATGGATTACACCTCAATATAAAGAAAACAAAAATCCTCACAACTGGAGGAATAAGCAATATCAAAATAAATGAAGAAAAGATTGAAATTGTCCAGGATTTCATTTTACTTGGTTCCACAATCAACACCAATGGAAGCAGCAGTCAAAAAAATCAAATGATAATTGCACTAGGCAAATCTGCTACAAAAGATCTCTTTAAAATGCTACAAAGCAAAAATGTCACTTTGAGGACTAAGGTGCATTTTAACCAAGCCATTATATTTTCAATAATCTTATATGCATGTGAAAGCTGTACAGTGAATAAGAAAGACTGAAGAACAATTGATGCCTTTGAATTAGGGCATTGACAAAGAATATGGACTATACGGTGGACTGTCAGAAGAGCAAAAAAATCTGTCTTGGATGAAGTACAGCCAGAATGCTCCTTTGGAATTGTACTGTGGCTATGTTCTTAAGAGGGACCAATCCCTGGAGAAGGACAACACACTTGGTAAAGTAGAGGATCAGTAATAAAGAAGACGACCCTCAATGAGATGAATTGGCAGTGGCTGCAATGCACTCAAAACTCACTACCTTCCAGTCAGATCCAACTCATAGTGACCCCTCCTTTGGTTTCCCAGGCAGTATCACTATGGGAGTAGATTGCCCAGTCTTCCTTCTGAAGAGTGGCTAGTGGGCTTGAATCACCAGCCTTTTGGTTAGCAGTCAAATGCTTTAGGCACTATGCCACTATAACAAGATTGTGAGGATTCCATTGGACTGAGCAACGTTTTGTTCAGTTATATATGAAGTCCCTATAAGCTGGAACTAACTCAATGACACCTAACCACAACAACAGATATTTTCAATTGCTATTTAGAATTTAAAGATGTTTATACCTAACAAATCTCTTACTGTTATTTCCTTTATTTTAAAGGATTTACCTAGCCATTGTTTATTTCCATAGTCATGAAAAAGCATTTTGATCAATGAGTGTTCTCTGTAGCAGCTGCAAAACAGGTGGCTAGAACAAGTTGTTGAGGGTACCAAATTTTGTGTAATTGTTTTAATTGTAGTCTTTAAAATTTGTAGCAGTAAAGTTTTATGTACTAACAATCAGTGTTCATTGGTGGAATTAGATTTCATAAGGAAGAAATCAAGTAGAAAAAACTGAAATAGTAAATCAACTTTATTGAAGGTTGGGGGGAAAACAGAGAGGAATTCATTTTGAATACATCTACTTTCTTCTTATTTAAACCATGAATGTATTAAGTTCTTTTAGAGCATCATATTTCTTCATGTTGGAATTACTAAGACTTGATAATTTGCAGAAAGCAATACTTGTCACAGGATAAAATGTTTCTGCTGCAGAGTCCTGGCCCCTCTTCAAATCCACCTAGCAAATCCCACTTACTCAAGGCCAGCTCAAAGAGGAGCCTCCTTTTGAAGTCTTCACTTAGTATTCCTCTATTCCATTTAGATTGGCCCAAAACTAATTCCTTACTCATTCATGCTCTAATCCAATTCCAGATGCTCTGTGAATATTCAAGGAAATCACAAGGCAAGGGCAAATAATGTGATTGCTAAATAGGAGCAAATATAAGATTCAATGAGAAGCTACAGGAAAGGAAGTATACCTCTCTCTGTGGGAATAATAGTCTTGTTTCTTGAAATGAATGCCCTTGGTCATTTATAAATCTATTTTGCACAATGTAATTCTGTAGGTTGTTAGGCATTTACTAAACTATCCACTCTCAGCCTTTAAGTAGAAAGATCCCATTAGGAAGAGATAATTTGTGAATTAACTAAGGTGCAAATGTACGTTGCTTTGTTAAAAATATAGGTTGCTGTTTTCACTTACAAGTACCTATTTTAACAATAACAAAAACAACAAAAAAGTAATATTCAGCATCATTATCCAACCTACTCAAAAATTAATATAATAGAGAATTAAAATATGTATAGAATGTGATATCATAATAATGACTCCCTACCAGACTCCAATTAAAAAAAAAATTTTTTTTGGTTTCTTTTTTATTGGAGTTCTGGTGGCATAGTGCCTAAGACATTTTACTGCTAACCAAAAGTTTGGTGGTTCAAACCCACCAGCAGGATATTATCCTGCATGATCCCAGTGGATTCAGTAGAATCACAGGTTCCTTAAAAGTGTAAAAGGGCTGCAGACGAGGAGAGTCCATAAGAAGGAAATATGTATGACAACTAAAGTAAATTACAAACACAACATGGCTGGCCTTGAAACTAAAGGTGGGGATGGTGAAGCAAGGAATGGGAGTAGCCTCTTTGGAGTGGAAGAAAAAAAGACAAGGAAACAGATATGACTTTAGAACCTTCAGTAGGAATGCAACCCTGCCAACAACACTTTGATTTTAGCCCTATGAGACTCGTGTCAGACATCTAACCTATAGACTGTGGTACAATAAATTTGTGTCATTTTAAACCAACAAGTTTGTGATCATTTGTTTCAGCAACCATAGCAAACACTTGGGAAAATCAATTTATTGATTTTTAGTCATTGGAAGAACTGCAAGACGTTCCTACTTCCAATATCTACTATATATTTATATAATCATGGACTCCAATATTCACATGGTGTCACACACAAGAGAGGACAAAAACATGTTACTCTGCTTGCTTGAAATTACTGCTATTAAGTGAAAGGGGCATCTAAATTATATAGAAATTCAGCAAAGAAGGTGAGAAAGGGTGCGCCAAACAAAGTCAAAAAAAAAAAAAAAAAAAATCCCCAGAGGTATAAACCAGCAAAATGCTGAAGTTGAAGAACTACTGAAACATAAATTTTGAGACATTAGGTATCAATAGACAAATCTTGAAGGGCAATAGAAGAAACTGTGAACGACCTATCTGCCACACAAGAGAGATTCAACTCGAACTTTATAGGTCATAAACTTTGTTATTGAGACTTACAAACATTTACTTTTATTGCAACTCAGACGTATACAAATCGTATACCATGGATTATATAAATTTTGTCTTTGTCTAATCTTGAGTATCATCATTCTAACTCTTATTCATGTCCTGGTCCTACCAGTCTGTTTTTGTTCCTTGACCATACCAAGCTCTTCACCACAGGTCCTTCTATATATACTATTTCCTTGGCTTAGAATATTCTACCCTCCTGCCACACACACTCACACCAACATTTCCCATAGGCGACTCTTTCTTGTATTTTACTGTAAGTTTGTATGTCACCTCTTGCAAGAGGTGTTTCCAGAACAGCAACACTAACTAAATTTCTCTGTTATTCTGTTATTTTCATTCTAAGTATACTATAGGTTTCCTTCATTCCATTGTCAACATTGGAATTTTACTATTCATTTGCTTGTTTATTTGTCGTTATTGTTAGCCACCATCGACTTGGTCCACTGCTCATGGTGACCCCATCCACCATGGAACAAAATGCGGCCTGATCCCATGCCACCTCGTATTTATTTGGAGATTGGACCATTTACTCTTTCTACTTTTCTTCCTTCCCTCCTTCTTCCCTCTGTTCCTTCCTTCTTTTCTTCCTTCCTTGATTACTATTGTATTCTCATCACTACACAAAATCTAGTGCAGAGTGGTTAGTAGAAAAAAAATCTATTACTTAAAGTAATTAATAATTAATTAATTAGTAATTTATAGGCAATTCGATTTTTTTTTAGATAAATGAGTGGCAAAGTGAAGGGAATTTTATAATATTCTGGAATATAAGAGCAGAAGCATTGAACTAGAACCTCCACTATATGAAACTTTTTATTACTGATAATCGTCTAAAGGAGATATTGTTACCGTACATGTGGGCTCATGCCCAAGGAAAGCAGAGTTGATTAAATTTCACTGAGAGAAGAGAAAAGAAAGTGGGAAACAGTATCAGAATACTCTAAAAGTCCACACACCCCTTTTGGGTAAATAAGGGTTAATTTATGTTGACTAAAGTTTATGGTCATGTGTATACATTCTGTTCCAAAAGACTGAGACACTTTAACTCATGAAAAGGACAAAGAAATACTGCTTACTTATGACTATGAATCTTATCTTATGGTTCTGGAAGGCATCAAGTCCAAGTGGATTCTGTTTTTCTCAAGACTGACCTTCCTAGAACGTCATGTGCTATATTCCTAGCATCTTCTGGTCTAAGTTCCAAGGCCTTAGAGTTTTGTTTTTGAGGTTATTTTGTACACTAGATCATCAATTCTGCCCCCCTTGTTTTGAAGCTCTGGTACTGTCAAGCAAGGGTGAAAGAATCAGAAGTTTCACCTTGATGAAACTGTCTTTCGAAATCTCTGCTTTATTCTCATGTGGGACCTGAAGGCTGCCTTTGAACCTTGAAGTTGTGGGGGTTTGTAAATAGTGAGACACACAGGAAGGAGCTGAATGAAATTATATATGCATACACTTAAAATTATTATGGGCACAAGGAAAGCACACAGATACTTTAAGCACTTAAGATTAGGAAGCCAAGTGAGCCAGTTGAAATTGGCTCCCAGACTTGAGGGCGTTGATTGTGTCTGAGTGACAGCTCTGTCTGGTTGGAGCTTCTTAACAGTTTGGCTGAGAACTTATTGATCTTTTTCACTTAAGTTGGAGAGGTTCATCTTTCCAAGTCTGTAGGAGTATCTGCTCTCCTGGGAGGAAAGAATGAGTTGGAATGTTAATAGAATATTTCTGATGCAACTGGGAAAAGTTGTGAACAGAGGAAAGCACAGGAGACAGACTTTTTAAGTAAAAATGGACTCCCTCATTTCTTAATACAAAGTGTGGGTCAGCAGCATCTTTCTCCACGTCATTTGGCCTATTGGCAAATTTTTGCTATTTGCTTTTTAATTATTTACATATCCTCCTTTTGATGGGCTTTGTAGTGCATGACAAGGATAGAGTTCAAAAGATCTGCTCACAGTTGGGAAGCCCAAAGATGGGGTTTGTATTAATCTGAGTTTTAGGGTATTCAAGGTCTGTTGTTGGCTCTCTGTTCAGTAGAAGGGGTTAGATTCTTATTGTAATGCCTTCATACAGTGTTTTTGCAATTAATCCAAAATGAGGGATTCAGATATGGCCAAATCTTGTTATTTCCATGAAACCTTGTTTATGCTGATGACAGTGAGGGACTACCAGCCTGAAGATAACCTGTTTTCACTCTGGCATTACTTATTTTATTTCATTTTTTATTGTGATTTGGATGAAAGTTTACAGAGCAAATTCATTTTCCACACAGCAGTTCATACATATTTTGTCTCATGACATTGACTGCAATTTCCTACAATATAACAGCTCTCTTCCACTTTCTCTGCATAATTACCTCTTCCTTGTGTCCTTCCCTCCCATGCGTGCCTGTCCCTTGAATGGTCTCTCCGTGCATACATTGCCCTTCTGTTCTCCCATGATTGATTTTTCCAAGGAGTATATCTACCTAATGTAAATGTTCAGCCTATATGCCAGTCTTTTATTCTCCTCAAAACCACAGAAGTGAGTTCAATTACAGACCTGAAGGGCAGCTAGGGCTCATAGTCTCAGGGGTTTCACCAGACTCTATCAGAACAGCAAACCTGGTCATTTTTACATAATTTTAAGTTTTGTTCCACATTATTCTCCCGCTCTACCCAGGATCTCCTACACATATCCCACGCTGAGGGGTTGACAGTGGTATATGGGCACCATCTACTTCTTCTGGTCTCATGGTCATAGGCTGAGGATCACATAGTCTACCAGTTGCTTGGATTTTGTTCCCTTCAGTCTTTGGTTTTCTTCATTCTTCTTTGCTCTGATGAGGAGAGACCAATCATTGCATCTAGATGGCTGTTTGCAAGCTTTTGAGATCCCAGTCTCTACTCACCAAAGTAGGATGTGGAACAATGTTTTTGGGTAGTATGTTATGCTAATTGAACTTGATGTGTCCTGGTACCATGGTCCCAAGCCCCCTCCAGGTAGCTGGCTGTGGCCAAGAAGTCAGCAAGATCTTGTCCTTTGTAAGCTCTATTATACATCTAGATATTCTTACAGCACATACAAATACACTTGTAGTAATAACATCTGACAGCCTTATACACGGTCATGGGCCCAGTCCACACTGCCTAGACATATATAATTGTTCAGCCTGTCTACCCATCTATCCACCTGTAGATCAATGTTTGCCATTACTGACAACACAGTAATGTGTGTGCGAAAGGGTTCATCATTGTTGTCTATACCTCCCATGCACCTCTCGATGTCTTCTTCTTCCCCAATGCCACTGTGTTGATCACTCACATTTGGTGCATTGCCCTTCCCTTCACCCAAATCAGTACTTGTCTCTACCTATCTAGCAGTTCTCCCTCCCCTCCCTTCCTACCCCTGGGTAACCAACAAAGAAAGTTTCCTTCCATGTTGTGTTAGATTGGGTTCTCTAGAGAAACACAAAAAACCAGCAAAGTATATATATATATATATTTAGAGAGAGAGAGAGAAATTTATCTTAGGAAAATGGCTCACAAGCGTATAGAAGCTGACAAGTCCAAGCCGAAAAGTCTGTCTCTGGAGGAGATGGGGCTTGCGGCTGCCTTGGCT
>NW_006921634.1:2237666-2240069 GCF_000298275.1 Orycteropus afer afer
GCAGACTGGCCACTCAGAACACAGTCAATAGGAACAGCCACACCAAACTGGGGTCCAGCCAAGTTGACACACAGCTCCAACTATCACACATGTATAAACCTTTCCTTGACTTTTCACAATAGTGGACTAATACAATACTTGTTCTTCTGTGATTGACTTATTTCACTCAGCATAATATCCTCCAAGTTCATGCATGTTATGCAGTGTTTTGCAGATTCTATGTTACTATTTAGGGTTGCATATTATTCCATTGTGTATATGTACCATAGCTTGGTTATTCATTCTTCTGTTGATGGACACATAGGTTATTTCCATCTTTTGGTTATTGTAAATAATGCTGTGATGAACATGAATGTGCATATCTGTTCTTGTCCTGTTTCTCACTTTTTTAGGATATTCCTAGCAATGTGATTGCTGGATCAAATGGTATTTCTAATTCCAAATTTTTAAGGAATGGCCATACTGCTTTCCACAGTGGCTGTATCATTGGAGAGTCCCACCAGCAGCATATGAGAGTCACAATTTCTCCATATCTTCATCAACATTAGTTATTTTCTGTCTTGTTGAACTTTGCTATTAGTGTTGGAGCCAAATGGTATCTCACTATTGTTTTGATTTGCATCTCTCTAATGGCATCTCTCTAACGGCTAATGAGGAGCTCTGGTAGCATAGTGCCAAAGGCAATTGACTGTTAACCAGAAGGCTGGCAGTTCAAGCCCACCAGTCACTCCTCAAAAGGATAGTTCGGCAATCCACTTCCGTAGTGATACCGCCTCAGAAACCCAAGGAGGGGTTGCTATGAGTCAGGTCCGACTCGCCGCCCATATGAACAACAACAACAATGGATAATGATTGTGAACATTTCTTCATGTGTTTGTTGGCTGCCTGAATACCCTCTTTGGTGAAGTGTCTATTCATGTCCTCTGCTCATTTTTTTTATTGGATTATTTGTCTTTTGGTTGTTGAGGTGTTGGAGTTTTCCACAAATTTTAGAGAAAAGTCTCTTGTCAGATATGTCTTTGATCCTTCTGGAGTTAGTTTTTGTGTACGGTGTGAGGTACAGATCTTGTTTCATTTTTCTGCAAATGGATATCCAGTTTCACCAGCACCATTTGTTAAACAGATAATCTTTGCCCCACTTAATAGATTTCAGCCCTTTGTGAAAGATCAGCTGACCATCGGTTGGTAGATCTCTTTCTGGGTTCTCAATTCTATTCCACTGGTCTGTGTGTCTCTTGTATCAATACCTGACAGTTTTGACTACTGTGGCTGTATAGTAGGTTTTGAGATAGAGTGTGAGACCTTCTACTTTGTTCTTATTTAATATTGCTTTTCTTATCTGAGGTCTCTTTCCTTTACAAATAAAATTGGTGATTGTTTTTTTCCATATCCTTGAAGAATAGTGATGGGATCTGGATTGGAATTGTCTTGAATGTATAGATTCCTTTGGGTAGTATTGACATTTGCACAATGTTCAATTTTCCTATTCACGAGCATTGTATGTTCTTCCAATTATGTAGATCTCTTATGGCTTCTTGAAGTAGTGTTTTATACTTTTCTTTGTACAGGTATTTTGTGTTTCTGTTAAGATTTATTCACAAGTATTTTATAATTTTTGGTAGCTATTGTAAATGATATTATTCTCCTTATTTCTTTTTCAGCAATCTCTTTGCTGGTGTAGAGGAATCCAACTGATTTTTGTAGGTTGATCTTGTATCCTCAATTAGTTCCAATAGTTTTTTGCTGAGTATCTTGGGTTTTCTATGTATAGGATCATATCATCTGTGAATAGGGATAGTTTTATTTCTTCCTTACCAATTTAGATGTCACTCAGGCATTAGTTCTTGTTGTCACTTTGAAATTAACAGTCCTATGTACTTTACCTTGAGCTGAGGTATCTGGGCCTTGGTCTTGGATAAATAAATACTGGCTAGAATTTTATTTCTTCATGGGTAAAATTGGGGTGATAAAGGGAGATTGGCATGGCCTCAACAATCCATACTTAAGAAACCAATCTAGGATTGGTTTCAATCTGGTTTGAGCCTCCATGAGAAGTAGGTATTGTCATGCATGTGGAGGTGCAATTTCTGATAGCAGTTCAACACTAACAGGGGCTGTGTTACTTGCTTGTCCTACCTTCTTGCTAGGTTAAACACATGGGGAGACACAGGGGTCGATTTCAGGTGGACAATTTATTGTTTCATTTTGAATGCTAGGAGAGAGGCTTTCATTTTCAGCCCTGCTTAGGAGACAACAATAAAACAAACCAAATTCACTGCTATCGAGTCAATCCAACTCATAACGACCCCTCCTTGGATTATCGAGGTGGTATCACTAGGGAGCTCTGGTAGCACAGTGGCTAAAGCACTTGACTGTTAATCAGAAGGCTGGCGGTTCAAACCC
>NW_006921634.1:2240169-2244408 GCF_000298275.1 Orycteropus afer afer
TTGGGCAATCCTACTTCCGTAGTGATACTGCCTTGGAAACCCAAGGAGGGGTCGCTATGAGTCGGGGCCGACTCGACAGCACATAACAACAACAACATCACTATGGAAGTAGATTGCCCAATCTTCCTTCTGAGGAGTAGTGGGTGGGTTTGAACCGCCAGCCTTCTGGTTAGCAGTCAAATGCCTTAAGCACTACACCACCAGAGTAAGAGTGAATTGTTCTTTCTGAAAGCTCTTGGCTTGAAGTTTTCATAACAAGTCTCTTCTTAGTGGAGGGAATGGACATTTAGGCATGCAAAGAAAGTTATGGATTAAGATTTTGTTGCTCACAGAGCAGCGCATTGGTTGTATAAGTTCCAGGAAACTTATTTTCTTGGTACTTTGATTACCAATACCATTTTCTTTGAGAAATGCCTCTTCTTTATTTTATGCTCTATTTTTCCTGTTCTTTTTTATTAGGCGGCTATCAGGGTATTCTTATTTCTAGTGTCTATTCATCTATTCCACTTGCACTAAACACACTTTTTTTTTTTTTCTTTTCAGATGGAGGCAGTTCTGCATGGATATCCTCCACCACCACCACGTGTTTTCTTACTTTGACTGAGGATCATTGTTGACAATGATGCCTACGCTTTCACTTTCTGCAATTTTCTCTTTCTTGTGTCTGTTCTTGGTTTCCTTGCTGTGATAGTTAAGACTGTGTATCAGCTGGCTGTGCTGTAATTCTAGGTGGTTTAGCAGTTAAGTTGCATGATGAGATCTGATAAGGTAATCACTTCTGTGATTGACTGCTATGAGTAGTCAATCAGTTGAAAGGGGGTTACTTTAAGGTGTGGGCTACTTCCAGTATACATGGAAAAGCTTTAGTAAAGGTCTCTGGGTTTCTCCAGGATCTGAATCTGCACCTGGCTCATCATTTTCTCTTTTTTGGACTTGAACCATGCATGGCCTGCTGTATTGCCTGCCAATCTTGAGATTGTTGCCTTCACAGCCTGTAAGCCAACAATTTGCCGTTATATCTGTTCATCTTGGATTTGCCAGCATCTGAAGACAGCAGCTTACTCTATTGCCTGATGATCTTGGGTTTGTCAGACCCTGGAGCTGCATGAGTCAGGAGAAGCCTCTAGCTTGACATTTGACCCATAGACTTGGTACTTGCCATTCTCTACAATTGCATGAGATAAATTTCTTGATAAAAATCTCTCTCTCTCTCTCTCTGTATGTGTATGTATGTGTGTGTGTGTGTGTGTGTGTGTGTGTTAGGCTGGGTTCTCTAGAGAAGCAAAACCGGTAAAGCTTATATACAGAGACAGAGAAATTTATCTTAGGAAAATGGCTCACACACTTATAGAAGCTGACAAATCCCAAGTTCCTGGATCAAATATCAAACTGGAGGCTTTTCCTGACTCACGCAGCTTCAGGGGCTGACAAGCTCAAGGCTGGTAGGCAGTATACCGGCTGTTCACTTCGGTGGATGATGAATCCAACATCACCAGGCAGAATGGTGGATTATTTGCCCATGGAGAGTTGTAGGCAGCACAGCAGGATCCAGATCCACAGAAGGTTCTCTTTTCTTCCCCAGAATGTCCATATGTATATATTGGAAGCAGGATACACCCCAAGGGAAACTCTCTTTCAACAGATTGGCTGCTCAAAACATATACATCCAATCTCCTCATGGGAATAACCACATCGCAACTGCTTAAACCACTCAGAATCATGTTAATCGTCGTCCAGACAACTGGATACACAATTCCAACTATTACAATATTGAAGTTTCACTGGTTTTGCTTCTCTAAAGGACCCAGCCTAAGACACTTGCCCTTTTCCTATCCCAAATTTGATACCACTGTGGGTATAAGAAAGGAGATCTGGCCACGTAGTGTCTAAGGCATTTGACTGCTAACCAGAAAGTTGGTAATTCAAACCCACCAGCCACTCCATGGAAGGAAGACTGGGCAATCTACTTAAAGGTTTACCACCTCAGAAGTCCAAAGGAAGTCTCTATGAATTGCATTGATCAGTCTCTAATGAATGGCAGTGATCTTGAACTTGGTGGGTATAAGAAGGGGTAAGGAGCTCAGATTCCAAGGTGGCTCCTGGGGGCTGATTATTGTTCTACAGTAGAGGGAGCACTATTGTTTTTATAATATAAAGAGCTTCAGCTATGACACATAATAACCTGGAGTCATAATACTAAATAATTAGAATATGCTAAGAATTTACAAGGATGATTAGGCAAACATTGTTGGCATATAAATTTCAACTTAAAGAAAATTTGACACATCTATTAATTAAATGGGAGCTCTGGTAGCATAGTGGCTAAGACACTTGCCTGCTAACCAGACGGCTGGCGGTTCAAACCCACCAGCCACTCCTCGGAAGGACTCAACTACTTCAGTAGTGATAACTGCCTCAGAAACCCAAGGAGGGGTCGCTATGAGTCGGGGCCGACTCGACGGCACATAACAACAACATTAATTAAATAACATGCTCTATAATGTATTCAGAATTTTTTTTTACTTTTTTTTTTTAAAGTAGACTGATTTACATTAAAGTTTCTTATGGTAACTATTAAAAGCCCAGATAGTAAGCCAGGAACAAAAAACATTTTCTCTAGGGAAAAAAAAAGAAAAAGTTTTAGATTAGTCTTCAAAAAACATGGACTTCAACTTGATACAAATACAGAAGCTTAGACACAGGAAGCATTCAGAACAAAGTGAAACTTGGAAATTATATTCAGTTCAAAATGCAAGATTATAAAATATCATATAACATAAATACATGGGAAACCAGTTTCCTAAATGTATACAGTAATTCTTTGGTAAGATTGACCAAATTTAACAGAAAAAGAGATTTTATATAAAATTTATTAGTTTGCCAGAATCTCAGCTGTAGTGATTTTATTCATACTCTTTGATTAAAAGTGAACATTAAAGTTTTTTTTTTTTAATTTCCATGTATTTACCTATTAAATCTTCAATTGCAAATAAACAAGAATCTCAATCATATCAAACAAAAATCTTTAACGAATCTTGCAGTGTTTCTTACTTTTGCTATATAATACTTTAAAAAATATGAACACATTCACTATTAGACATCAATACAATACACATCCTTCTGTTCTTTGTAGAAACTTCTCAACTTTCCTCTGACCTTCTACAACTTACTATCTACCCTCAAGTTTACCTTTTATTATCTTTTATACTCTGGCTTAACCACACATTCTATTCTAAGATGAAACAACCCTCTTTTTCCCTCTTAAAAATTTCAACATTTTCTTCTTAACTTTTGTTTAACTTTTCTCTTTCTATGACTTACTTTGACCTTCTATGGCTTTCTATATCCATCTAAATTCTTTTCTTTTTCTCATCTTGATTCTATGCTTTTTTCTTTTACCTTAGAACAACCCGGTTCCTTTATTTAGGACAAAAATTTCTTTTAACAAAAATTTTACATATTACATTTAGTTTGAGTTATTTAAAAAGGTCTGGGAAACTGCTTTTCAGTTAACATATTACAAAACATAAAAACTTAATTCTGGGTTTTTTCATAGGATCAGACACAAAATAAGACCAATTGTTTAGGATGCATCCGAGAGGCACGCAATCTGGGATAGAGCTCTGATTGTTACTCATTTGTCCTTGAATAAACAATTTCTAGCACTTCAGCCAACACTGTCCTCGCAAGCTACTACTACTACTTGATCTTACCTTTCCTCGACATCTCGCAGTATTATTGGAAACCTGGTCTTGATGTCAGTGCTTCACATACAAGCAGGAATTACAATTTTACTCACCTGACAGTATGTAACTGTTCCTTGTCTCTTCAAAAAGTGGCATAATCTTCGTATCCACTAGCATCCAGACTCAGGGGCTGACAACGATTCCTCCTTTCAGAAAAAAACAGTTTCAGTGAGCACTGGGAGGAAAGGACCCCCAGTCAGAGCACCAAACAAATCTCTGTTCAGTGGGGTCCCATCTAGGATGACAGAAATTGTTACCCAAAATGTGGGGTTGTATCTGGAGTGACTATGATCTGTAGTATGGGTTACATTTCAACACAAAAAAATGAAAATCCTCACAAAAGGACCAATAAGCAGCATCGTGATAAATGGAGAAAGATTGAAATTGTCAAAGATTTCACATTATTTTGATACACAATCAACACCAATGGAAGCAACCGTTGAGAAATCAGATATATGATTCCACTGCTGTAAAATAAATAAAAAGAAAAAAA
>NW_006921634.1:2252608-2259702 GCF_000298275.1 Orycteropus afer afer
AGTTGATTCCCTCTCAAAGTGACTCCTTTTGGGTTTCTGAGGTGGTAAATCTTTACAGAAGTAGATTTCCCAGACTTCTTTCTGTGGAGTGAATGGTGGATTTGAACCCCCAACCTTCTGATTAGCAGTCAAATGTCTTAGGCAGTATGCCACCTAAGCTCCTTTTCCCTTAGTGGTTAATAAGGGGTTAATATATGTTGGGGAGCTCTAGTGGTGTAGTGCCTAAGGCATCTAACTGACTGCTAAACAGAAGGCTGCTGGTTCAAACCCACCAGCCACTCCTTGGAAAGAAGGTTGGGCAATTTACTTCCGTAGTGGTACTGCCTCAGAAACCCAAGGAGGGGTCACTTTGAGTGGGATCCGACTCCACGGCAGTGAGTTAGGTTTATATTGTTGAGCTTATGGTCACGTGTACACATTCCATTCTCAAACATGAGGCTCTTTAACCCATGACAAGGACAAAAAAAGGTGCTTATTTATTACTATGAATCTTATCTTAGTTCTGGAAGGCATTAACTTGAGGTGGATTCTGTTTTTCTAAAGCCTGACCTTCTTAGAATCTCATTTGCTATATTTTTAGTGTCTTCTGGTCCAGGTACCAAGGTCCTAATGTTTTTTTCTTTAGTTATTTTGTACATTAGGTCATCAGTATCATCATTGATATTCATGTAAAGGAGAAAGAGGTGGTATCCAGAAAAAATTGATGCCTACATTGAATGAGGGGATTCTACAACACGAAGTAAAGTAATAAGGAGGTAGAAATGTAATATGTTGGAGAAAAGGTAATTTACTTCACTGAGATCATATTGAGGTTAAAGTACTTATGGTTACCCAAGGAGAGGAGGAGTCAAATAGATATTTAGTTTCACAAACCTGAAACTCAGGGAGACGTCGTGGCTAGACTGTGATTTGGAATTTTTCACTTACGGATGACTGTTCAATTGTGAAAGTCTTTGTGGTCTTCCAGAAAAGATATGTCAGCTGAAAATAACAGAAATTATGAAGAAGCACTACTTTATACATTAAGGGGAGATGGAAGGGGAAGAAATGTAAAGGAAACATGTGGAATTATGATTAAAACCAAACCAAACTCACTGCCACCAAGTCGGCTCTGACTCATAGTGACCTCTCCTTGCATTTCCCGGGCGATGTCACTATGGAAGTAGATTGCCCAATCTTCCTTCTGAAGAGTGGCTGGTGGGTATGAACCTCCAAACTTTTGATTAGCAGTCAAATGCCTTAGGCACTACGCTACCAGTATTTTCATTAAAGTCAAGGGAGAAGACTGTTTCAAGATTGAGGCAATATATTAAATACAATCCAGCTGACTGAAAAGTTATCAAGAATACCCTCTGTTACTGATATCATAAAATATAAAAACAAAGCATCTGTACACTTTGTTTCAACCTATCCTTTGTTGAGAAGAAAAGATTCTGATGTTTTTATTTATTTATTTATTTTGTCTTTCTGGTGGGGAAATGGGCTGGAATACAGAGACACAGGAGCAGAGTGGAAAAACCAAACTCACTGCCGATGAGTCAGATCTGACTCACAGTGACCTTTTCTTGCGTTTCCAAGGCAGTTTCACTATGGAAGTAGATTGCCCAGTCTTCCTTCTGAGGAGTGGCTGGTAGGTTTGGACCACTAGCCTTCTGGTTAGCAGTCAAAAGCCTTAGGCACTACGCCACCAGAGCTCCCAGAGTGGAAAAGAGTATTGTAATACATTTTTTTTTAATCTCACAACCCTTATAAGGTCAACATACTCCTGTTGTATTTAATCTAATCATTATATTATAGGAATATTTTATTATATAAAATAAAATAATTTGTTATACACAATTATGCAAATATTATTATTACTAAAGTGTAGTTTTTCCCACTTATTTTGTTTCTTCCTCACCCATGACTTGTTCCCTGCTACTTGACATCTGGCATTTTCTGTTTGGTACCTTATTTATTTGGGTTCCTAGAGATAAGCAGCTTCTCTGTAACACAAAGGGTTAGTCTTAATGAAGTAAATCTTTTAGACTTTCAATGAAATTCCAATGAAATGACATCTGCTTCCAAATATTTCTAAATCAGCACAAGACAAAATCAAATAAACAAAAAACACTACCACTGTAACAAAAAATGTCCATGGACAGGGCAAATGGTTACTTCACTTCACTGCTAACCAAGATCTTGGAGTTTTGAGTCCACCAAAAGGTGGCTTGGAAGACAGGTCTGGTGATGTGCTTTTGAAAAATCAGCTTTTAAAATCCTATGGAGCACAAATCAACTGGGGTCACCAGGAGTCAAAATCAACTCCACAGCTATCTTTTTTTTTTTTTTTAATAACTAAAAATAAACAATACAAATAACAAATAAACAAACAAGACCTCCAAAGATCTTGCTTTACTATTTCCTCATAATTGTCTAACATGTCCATACAGCTTTTGGGGCTATAAGGAAAAAAAAAAGTCTACTGTCCTCAAGTTGAGTGCAACTCATAGTGACCCTATAGGACATAGCAGAACTGCTCCTTAGGGTTTCCAGGTTGTAAATATTTATGCAAACAGCCGCATCTTTCTCCCCAGGAGCCTCCAACCTTTTGTTTAGTAGCCTAGTGCTTAATCACTGTGCCACCAAGCCTCCTCTTGGGACAGCACACATGAGTAAATGTGAAACACTTAATGTTTTACTGTGAATCCTTAAAATAGATGCATGTGTTAAGAGATAGAAATCTTTAGAATTCAAACTCCAATCTCTAATTTTAGATCCTAAGGTAACTCTAGGAATGTATTGTAAGTAGTAATTACTTATAGAGGGCGGCAGGTAAGGGATATTAGCTGTGTTCAAGATTTGACTGAGCTACAGAGTCCTATCCATTATACAATGATAACAGACAGACCTTCTAAAGAGCGATTTGACCCATGGCTTGATCACATCTCACGGCCTGATTCATGCCTTGCAGTTTCATGTTGCTTGAATCATTATCAGTGACATATCACAGTCCAGGTCATGAGGTTTTTTCCAAATAACTCTCTTTGATATTACTTAGGATTTTAACACTCCAATTCACAAATAAGCAGTCATTTAGTCTTATATTAAATCTTTCAGCCCCTTTTCCTTGGTCGATGATTATCATTATGTTTTCGCCTTACTGATGCTGTAAATCACAAAGGTACCTAGTGTTCTTTTAAATGGTCTTTTGAAGAATCTCTTTCTCCTCTGTTTGTCACAATACAGCAAATGCATGGGTTATTATCTTTGTTATTCTCTTCTACATTGCCATTGCTATAGCACAGACCTGCATTATTACTTAAATACTCTCCCTTGATACTGGTAGCATTTAAGCTCATACCTGAATTATTGCCTGGATCACTCTCCTCTGTATGTCCATCATGTCAGCACAGGCCCAGATTATTACCTTGTATCTTCACTAAATTTTAGAGTCTGAGGTCTCCTCACAATCTATCCTTTTGCCATTCCTGTCTACCCACCTTAAGTTAAGATACCATGGTACCACTCCCTTGTTTGACAATTCCCAGTGTCACATAGTACCAAGCATAACACTAGATATTCAAGTACTTTTAGGTTCAGTGACTAATAATTAGTAAATGGCTTAAACATGTTGAACTACCTAAATACATTGCAATGTTAAATTAATCCAACTCATAATGCTGACCTCAGGATATTGCATATTCAGTTTAACCATTTCTAGAGACACACACTACAAGAATAAATATTGGATTTAATCTTTTTCCAGTAAGGGAATATTTTCATCACAAGGCCAAATACTTACCTAGTGTCAGGGAACACACAGCCACAGAGACAGCCTGAACTTCTACACAATCACTTTTACCCAAAAACTAGGTTTGCTGTATCTCTTATAAGCTCTCTTTTGCTCAACATCTTGTTATTATAATTTATTTATTTTCTCCCAAAACCAAAAAACCAACCCACAGCCATTGAGTCAATTCCAACTCATGATGACCCTATAGGACAGAGTAGAAGTACCCATAGGGTTTTCAAGGCTGTAAATCTTTACGGAAGCAAACTGTCTCATTTTTCTCCTGCAGAGAGACTGGTGAGTTTGAACTGCTGAACTTTTGGTTATCAGCTGAATGAGCTAACCACTACTCCACCAGATATCCTTTTTTTGTGTATTGGCCAAGGATCTAGAAACCCATTCAAATACCTATTATAAGCATCCTAATTCATTTCACAAGTAAAATAACTACATATAGTTTTCAAGAAGCTCACAATGTTTAATACATTGCTTTTTGCCTTGGAAAATAATAAAGAGGTGTTTTTTATCTATAGGAGAAATGAATATTGTAAAGAGTGATACAATATAGAATCCTAGTTACAGATCCATAGGAGCTCTGATAGCATGGTGCCTAAGACACTTGCCTGCTAACCAGAAAGCTGGGGGTTCAAACCCACCAGCCACTCCTCGGAAGGAAAGTTGGGCAATCTACTTCCATAGTGACACCACCTTGGAAACCCAAGGAGGGGTCACTATGAGTTGGGTCCAACTCAACAGTACATAACAACAGCAGTTACAGATACACAGATTAAAAAAAAAAAAGGTGGCTTGATGCAAAATGTTTATTTATGTTCTAAAAAGCTACAATTAATATAATTTAGGTTAATATTTAAAAAGAAATCAAGATATTCATTGCTTCCCCACACTCCTTGAATGTCTCCGAGTCAGTGACATTACCCAGTATCACTGTAACCAACTCTCTGTGGATGGTAAACAAGGAAGAGATAGAATTAACTTTGGACCATATGACAAAGAAAACAAGGCAATGCAAAGGGAAAGTGAATTAAGTAGAAAAGTAGAGGAAACAACGAAAGAAGGAAACATTTTAGAACACTTATGCCAAAGGCTTTGATAAGCACATTACACACGTTATCAAATTTAATCTCCTTCAGTATGTGAGATGGTTATTATTATCCCCAATGTTTAAGAGAGGAAAATGAGGTTTCAAAATATTAAATCACTTTTCTAACCTACAAGGGAAATGAAAAAGCCAGATTGTCACTAGGAAATAAAGGTTGGGCTTATTCTCTTTCAATGCACTAATAAGCCTATTTCTCCTTCTTCATCTCTTTTACTACATGACACCTAGTAAGATGTTTTATAAACTGTGAGTACTCAATAAATATTGATTGAATTGAATTTTATTTCACTAAATGTATACAATCTCTTAACATATGAGCTTGCCTAGGGCTTAGAATCATTTTGCACTTAGAGAAAGTTCACCAAATATATAGAATTTATACATTATTATAATAATCAAGTATTTGTTTTTTTATAGTTCTACATATCTCAGTATGATATTCAACATTAAATGGGCAAAATGTGAGTCACACGGAGAAATTTGAAGCATGTCAATAGAATATTTTCTGCTTTGGTTCAGTATGAAAAATTAATATGAGTTGTCTTTTACAATGATTCTATAATGAGATCTGTTTATGCAATACATTTTGCTAAGTATTAGGTTAAAAATTTAAATTTCCTTATCTTGTTCTTTATGAAAATTAGTTGTCTAATATACTATGATGACAGCCATGGTGATGTTAAGCACATTTGGTTCAGGAATCTAATAGTAAAAGGCTAAGAATAAGGTTGGTACATAGAACCACATACAATTTTAGAAACTATTGTGTAGTTTATTAGGAACGGCATATTCTGTGAAGTGTTAGAAGCATAGATGTCAGAATAATTAGTAGTGTCTTTGTACATCGAGCCAGCATACACTTTTGGGTGACTCACATAGTCATAAATTTTCCTACCCCTTGTCTACTCAGGAACCCCAACAATGGATCTGAATTACAATCATTGCTTCTAAACTTATTCTAGCTCACTTTCTTGATTGTAAGTTTCTTGAGGGCATGGATTGCATGAAACACTCTTGTTTCTAAAAGAGGGCCTGCCAGAATACCTTGATGTGCAGTCCGTAGGGATTAAATATTAAATTTATGATCTCCAATTTAAATCCTCCAATTTTCATCTAATCCAGAAATGTACTCTGTGATATCTCTAATAATTTTCCTGAATTCTTTCAGTAAATATATAAAAAGGAAACAATACTTTCATAATAGTTTAAACTCTCTTTATCACACAAGATCTTTCTTAATTTTCTAGCTGTCATCTGCCTTAGGTCTGTAAACTTTAACACACAGTAAAGAAAAAGAGGAAAATTCTGGAAATAGAGACACTTGGTTTTTATGCTAAGCTTATCTCCTTTTACCCAAGTATATTTAGGTAAAGTAAATAAATCATTACACATTTCCTCATCAGTAAACATGGAAAAATAACCACTCTTCCCATGGTTAAGTAAGGAAAAATTGAAGCTGTGCATAAACACATGTCATAATGCCTATGTACTTTAGACAGGTTATCAGGAGGTACCACTCCCTGGAGAAGGACATCATGCTTGGTAAAGTAGAGGGTCAGTGAAAAAGAGGAAGACCCTCAATGAATTAGAATGACACAGGGGCTGCAACAATGGGCACAAACATGGCAACAATTGTAAGCATGGCGTGGGATCAGGCAGTTTTGTTCTTTCGTACATAAGGTTGCTATGAGTCGGGGCTGACTCGATGGCATATAACAACAACAACAACATGAGTCAACTGTCTCAACAGCAGTTAACAGCAACACAGCCCATTATAAATGGTGAAAAGGAATTTTGAAAAAATGGCCTCTGTATAGTGTCTCCAAGTTGTTTACTTTATAGCAAGTGAGGCCCATTCACCCAAAAATGTCCCAAACTCAATTTAAAAATAAAACAAATTACTTTAAAAATATTTTAAATAAACAGATTTTCAGTTACTTAAAGCCTGTCTGCTTCATACACTCCATGGAACTGCACCAACACCTGTTAGCCTTAAAGCCAAGAAAATCAGTGTTGTCAAGTCAATTCCACCTCATCGTGACCCTGTAGGAGTAGAACTCCCAATAGCATACAATCTTTATGGAAGCAGATGACCACATCTTTCTCCCCCAGTGTGACTGGTGATGTAGAACCTGCTCACCTTTATTTTTAGTGACCAAGCACTTGATCTCTGTGCCACCAGGCCTCCTTAGCCCTGTTGTT
>NW_006921634.1:2264393-2266822 GCF_000298275.1 Orycteropus afer afer
TGATGTTTCTATCATCATAGAGTGCCTGCATAGGGCAAATGGAAAAAGCACTAGACTAATAACAGAAAGATTAGAGGTTCAAGTCTACCTACAAATGTCTCAGAAGAAAGACATGGTTATCTACTTCCTAAAACTCAGCTATTGAAAATCCTATGGAGTACAGTTCTACTCTGATGCCCCAGGG
The DNA here is from genome assembly GCF_000298275.1 of Orycteropus afer afer. Lineage (NCBI taxonomy): Eukaryota > Metazoa > Chordata > Mammalia > Tubulidentata > Orycteropodidae > Orycteropus > Orycteropus afer. The sequence continues at coordinate 2,264,578 of NW_006921634.1, forward strand.
GTTGCCATGAGTCAGAATCAACCAGATGGCAATTGGTATGATGTTTTCTAGCTTTCTTGTCTTTACAGTACACTTTCCTAGGTTTTCAATCATTATTTATATTACAGGATTCCTAGATTCTTCTTCATAATAGATGTATTCCAAATTGACAATAAAATCATTAAAATATGAAGCCTAGAGCAGAACATAGAACTCCAAATACGGTCTGATCAAAGCAGATTATGGTGGGATTCTTTCTTCCTTTTGGTGAGGTTCAGAATGCTGTAAATTCAGCCTTAATTTGCATGAAAAGTTTTAGCATGAGGATTACATTGAATATTCATTCAAATACCCATATCTTTATGAATTATAAGACCAATCTTTTTCATCCTACACTTACATAGCTGTTTTTTTTTTTTTTTTAATTGAAACAGGATTTCTAGCTTTGTAATTTATTTTATTCATTTGAAGCATTATCTCAGCCTGTCAAGGTTCTTCTTGATTCTGACTTTGCCATTTACCATGCAACTTTTCTCTTTCAGTCTTACTTCTTTCATAAATACATTCAAAATATATTGACCCATTTGAATATTCTGACACAGGCATCCCAAATGAACTTCTTTCTATGCTTATCCCTAGACCTCTTTTTTTCTTTTCATTATGCATCATTTTCCCTAATTGCTGAAAAAATTTTGTTGTAATACTATGTCATTATCAAATGCCTCATTGAAATCAAGATATACTTTATTCACTAAATCAGTCCCTACGCTAGCAGCTATAAAAAAACGAAGATCATTTGATTTATATGAAAGAATATGTTACTAGTGAACCCATGCTGCCTCCTGGAGATCAAATGTGTTCACTAGTTATCTCTTTAATGATGTGTTTTAAATTTTGCCAAGTATCGGCATTAGGTTTAGTTAGCTATATAAACCTAACCAACCGCCATTGAGTTGATTCTGACTCATAGTGACCACATTGTTGTTATGTGCCGTGGAGTCAGACCCAACTCATAGCGACCCCTCCTTGGGTTGCTGAGGGAGTATCACTACGGAAGTAGATTGCTCCACCTTCCTTCCTAGGAGTCATTGGTGGGTTTGAACCACCAGCCTTCTGGTTAGTAGTCAAATGCCTTAGGCACTACGCTACCAGAGCTCCCGGAAGAAAGCTAGGGAGGCAGGAATGCATAGGCAAGAAGGACACAGGGTAACCACAAGGAGGAAGTGGAAAGAGAGCTGATAGATTGTGGGGTTTAAAATCAGTGTCATGAAACAAAATGTGTTTGAACTTTTGAATGTAAAGTGAATCATTGTAAAATTATACTGAAATTACAGTAAAAAGTTAAAAAAAAATAGCACCCACCTCATAGATTGTTGGGGCACTGAATGTGTTAATTGTGCCCTTAATTGTATAATATTACAGCACACACACTATATATGTTAATTGTTACTCAAGAAGTGAGACTACAAGTATAATTTCTTAATTATTTTATGTACATTATATAATATTTTAGGAGCTCTGGTACCTAAGGCATTTATGCCTAAGTAATTTGACCGCTTACCAGAAGGCTGGCGGTTCAAACCCACCAGCCACTCCTTGGATGGAAGACTGGGCAATTTACTTCCGTAGTGATACTGCCTTGGAAACCCAACGAGGGGTTGCTATGTGTCGGAACCAACTCAATGGCAGTGAGTTTGGTTTCTTTTGAGTATATAATATTTTAATTTTTAAAAGAGTAAAATACTATTTATATAGTAGAAAAACATTATTAAAAATTGAGATATGGGAAATACAAGAGCTAAATGAAAAAAAACACAGTGTGTTAAAGATCATAAAATGAATTTAAAAAAAGGCACCAAAAAGTGACAAAATATGGGAGATATTGAGAATACATCCAAAAAAAATAAATAAATAAAAAAGATCAAGAAAGACTACATTGATAAATTCCATCTGAAGAGATAAACTTGTGCAAAACTGCAAATTAGAAAAGAATTCTAGCTTTAGAATTTAGAATTAGCTAGAGATTAATTTGTAGAGACTCTTTACTGTCAGGCGTTGTATGTTGTACTTAATTTGATTGATTTTAGGACACACTGTAGTTTGAAACCCAAGAATACATTTGTGAGACAATTTTTATGTTGAGGGACAGAAACTGGGATCCCACATTATTTGTGACACAGCAATTCTAGTGAGAATAATTCACATCTATACTGGAAGTGGGGAGCTCTGGTAGCATAGTGGCTAAGACACTTACCTGCTAACCAGA
>NW_006921634.1:2267371-2269734 GCF_000298275.1 Orycteropus afer afer
TTAGCCACTATGCTACCAGAGCTCCTAACCATTATAGTACTCATTAAACATTTGTTGAGTCATTTTTAGGTGGCAGCTTAAGTGTTTTACACAATTCACTATTTTAATACTTATTAAATCTTTCTGATGTGAACTATTATTATTATTATTTTCATGTTATTCTTGTTGTTAGTTACTGTTGAGTTGATTTTCCACTCCTAGTCACCCCCATGTGACAAAGTAGAACCGCTCCACAGGGTTTTCTACACTATGATCTTTACAAGAAAAAATTGGCAGGTCTTTCTCCCTCAAAGCCAGTAGACGGGTTCAAACATCTGCCTTTCAGTTAGAACTGAGTGCTTAAACTGTTGCACTGCCAGGACTCATTCACCTTTATGTTGCTTAGCTAGAAACCAAGACTTTGGCAAGCTTGTCTAGTTGTTACAGATTACACAGCTAGTAAGCAATAGAGCTAGGAGGTAGAGCGGGGCACTCAGGGTCTAGGGTATGTACTTCTTTAAATAACTCCACTTTATTTGCTTGACACTGAGGCATCAGGTTGGCAAGACTATGAGAATCTAACAGAAAAGCCATCACAATTACTATTTGGAGTTGATGGTGGGTGAAGATATTAATTCGGTTTGAATATCTTGACTTTAAGATGTCAATGGGCATCAAACTATGGTTGCCAATTTAGCAAATAAAAATACTAGTGTCCTGATGAAATTTGAACTTCAGATAAAAAATTTATACTTTCATTTAATGTTAGTTTGACCTATGAAATATTTAGAAGCCCTGGTTCCTCGATGGTTAACGTGCTAGGCTACTAACCAAAAGGCTGGTGTAAAAATCCACCAGCTGCTCCATGAAAGAAAGATGTGACAGTCAAGATTTCAGTTGTGGAAATCCTCTCTGAAGCCCTACTTTGTCCTATAGGGTTGCTATGAGTTAAAATCGACAGGGTGGCTGGCAATAGGTTGTGCAAACTTTGAGACACACCTATATTTAACAATTATTAACTGGATGTTCTGTAATTTTTCTGGCAACCCAATGTCAAAGTGAATATGTTTGATAAATAGTTGCACATGAGTTTCACTGGCTTGGGGAGAATAAGAATTGGAAATATAAAGTTGGGATTCATCAGTAGTTACTACATTGCATGTGTATATAGCGTTTCTGTGGCCTACTTGGAGTTAGGTACTACAGAGAAGTGTTAGTCATACAGCATGAATAAATAAAATCCATAAATCAAAACACTTAGTCAAAGTAAGAAAGAAGTTAGAGAAACATCGAGTTTTGGAAAACCTTTTTTTTTTTTTTTTAAATTTTTGTAGTATTTCCTCCTCTCCCCTCCTACCCATGGTAAACAAAGAAAGTTTGCTTCCATATGTAAACTTTCCTTGACTTTTTACAATAACAGACTAATACAATAGTTGTCCTTCTGTGATTGACTTATTTCATTCAGCATAATGTCCTCCAAGTTCATCCATGGTAAATGGTGTTTTGTAGATTCTACATTATTTTAAGAAGTGTTGCGTAGTATTCCAGTGTGTATATGTACCATAGTTTGGTTATCCATTCTTCTGTTGATGGGCACGTAGGTTGTTTCCATCTTTTTGCTGTTGTAAATAGTGCTGCAGATGAACATGAGTGTGCATATATCTGTTTTTGTCCTGGCTCTCACTGCTTTAGGATATACCTAGTAATGGGATTGATAAATCAACTGATATTTCTAATTCCAACTTTTTAAGGAATTGCCATACTGCTTTCCACAGTGGATATATCACTTGACAGTTCTGCCAGTAGTGTATGAGAGTCCCAATCTCTTCACATCCTCACCAGCATTTGTTATTTTCTGGTTTATTGTTCTTTGCTATTAGTGCTAGGGCCAGATAGTCCTCATTGTCATTTTGATTTGTATCTCTCTAGTGGCTAATGATCGTGAACATTTCTTCATGTGTTTGTTGGACACCTGAATATGCTCTTTGGTTAAGTGTCTATTTATGTCCTCTGCCCATTTTTTAATTGAATTGTTTTTCTTTTTGTTGTGGAGGTACTGGGGTTTTCCATAAATTTTAGAGATAAGTTGCTTGTCAGATATGTCATTGCCAAATATTTTTTTCTGTAGGTTTCTTTTTAGCCTTCTAGAGAAGTCTTTGGAAACACGTAAAACTTTAATTATTAGTTCCCATTTATCTAGTTTATCTTCTGCTGTTTGTGCATTTTGGATTATGTTTGACCATCTATTTTGCCATAAATTAGGGCCCCTAAATTTGCCCCTAAAAGGTCTGGTAGCACAGTGGCTAAGGCACTTGACTGCTAACCAGAAGGCTGGCGGTTCAAACCCACCAGCCACTCCTCAGAAGGAAGGTTGGGCAATCCTA
>NW_006921634.1:2270724-2272140 GCF_000298275.1 Orycteropus afer afer
GCTGTTATAAATGGTATTTATTTCCTTATTTTCTTTTCAGCAATCTCTTTGCTGGTGTAGAGGAATCCAACTGATTTTTGGATGTTGATCTTGTATCCTGCCACTATGCTAAATCTCTCAATTAGTTCCAGTAGTTTTATTGCTGAGTCTCTAGGGTTTTCTATGTATAAGAACATACCATCAGCAAATAGGAATAGTTTGACTTCTTACTTACCAATTTGTATACTTTTGATTTCCCTTTCTTGCCTTATCGCCCTGGCTAGGACTTCCAATATAATGTTGAATAGAAGTAGTGGTAGAGGGCATCTTTGTCTGGTTCATTTTTGCAAGGGGAATGGTTCCAGTCTCTTTCTATTGAGAATAATTTTGGCTGTTGGTTTTTCATATATGTCTTTTATTATGTTGAGGAAATTCCCTTCTATTCCAATTTAGCTGAGAGTTTAGTCAGGAATGGGTGCTGAATTTTATTAAATCCCTTTTCTGCATCAATTGATATGCTCATGTATTTTTTTTCCTTTTATGTGATAGATGACATTGATTATTTTTCCAATGTTGAACCATCTTTGCATACCTGATATGAACCCCACTTGGTCATAATATATTATTTTTTGCATATGTTGTTGGAGTTATTGGCTAGTATTCTGTTGCAGATTTTTGCCTCTATATTCATGAGAAATAGTGGTCTGTAGTTTTCCTTCTTAGTGATATCTTTGTCTGATTTTGGTATCAAGGTTATACTTGCTTCATAAAGTGAATTTGGGAAGATTCCATCCTTTTCTACGCTCTGGAATAGCTGGAGTAGGATTGGTGTCAGTTCTTCTCTGAATGTTCAGTAGAATTCTCCAGTGAAACCATTTGGGCCATGGCTTTTATTTTTGTAGGTAATTTTTTTTAATTACCTGTTCAATTTCTTCTTTTGTTATGGGTCTGTTCAAATTTTCCACCTCAGTGTGAGTTAGTTTAAGTAAGTGATATGTTTCTAGAAATCTGTCCATCTCTTTAGATTTTTGAATTTGTTCTTCATAGTATCCTGATTGTTGTTGTTGTTGTTATTTGCCATCGAGTGGGCCACGACTCATAACGACCCCTCCTTGGGTTTCCGAGGCAGTATCACTACGGAAGTAGGATTGCCCAGCCTTCCTGATATTATCCTTTTAATTTCTATTGGTTCTATTGTGGCATCTTCCAATTCATTCTTTATTCATATTATTTGCCTTTTCTTCCTGTTTTCCATTGTTAAATTTACAGGGGTTTGTCAGTTTTATTGATCTTTTCAATAAACCAACTTCTAATCTTGTTGATTTTTTGTATTGTCTTTCAAGTTTCTGTTTCATTTGTTTCTGCCCAAATCTTTGTTATTTCTTTTCTTCTGGTGACTGTAAGCTTTTTTTTTTTTTTTTTTTGCTGTTCTTTTTC
>NW_006921634.1:2272847-2274786 GCF_000298275.1 Orycteropus afer afer
AAGAGGGGTTGCTATGTGTTGGGTCTGACTCAACAGCACATAACAACAACAACACTATGACTGTGGAGTCATCTATTTTTCTTTTCAATTCTGTTAAAGTCTAGTTTATATATTTTGAGGCTCTTCCATTGGGTGTGTAGATATTTATTATGGTTATATCCTCTTGTTCAACCGATCCTTTAACCATAATATAATGTCCTTCCTTGTCTTTTATGGTAGTTTTTTTCTTAAAGTCAATTTTATTAGAAATTAATATTGCCACTTCTACTCTTTTATGGTTTCCATTTACTTGATATATTTTTTTCCAACCTTTGATTTTTAGTTTATTTGTGTCTTTGTTTCTAAGGTCTGTCTCTTATAGACAGTATATTGATGGATATGTTTTCTTATCCAGTCTGTAATTCTCCATCTCTTGAGTGATGCATTTAATCCATTGACATTCAGTGTAATTATCAACAAGTATGAATTTGTTGCTGTCATTTTGTTATGTGTTTTTTTTTTTCATGGTGTTACTGATTTCTTTGTTCAGTATAATTTTCTGTGCTGAGCTTGTTTTGTTTATCAAATGTGTTATCACTTTCTTCATTGCTATTGTTTTAGTATTTGCTAAATATTTGTGCTTGTCTTTTTCATTTTGATGTGAAGGTTTATCATTTTCCTTTGCAGTTGTCCTGTGATTTATACTTTCCTTCCCAAGTTTAGAACAGTCTGTTCTGTCTTGCAATTGTCTCAACTTCCTCACCATTTAAAAGCTCTGTAACTGCACTTTTTTTTTTCCCCCTCTTTTTTGTTTGTTTTTGTCCTGATTTGCCAATTGATGTCTCTGGTTCCCTGTTTACAATCTCATAGGCTTCTTTACTTTGGATACTTCCATACCCAGGTTGGTTTCTGGGTTATGTCATCATGTGTGTTAATGGTCAGTTTTCATTTGCTGTTGTTGGTTCTCTGTCCAAAGGACTCCCTTTAGCATCTCTTGTAAGGTTGACCTTGTTTTAGCAAATTCCTTTAATTTCTGCTTATCTGAAAATGTCCTGATTTCACCAAGATACTTGAGTGACAATTTTGTCTGGTATGTAATTGTTGGTAGGAATTTTTTTTTCTTTCAGGCTTTTATATATACCATCCCATTGCCTTCTCACCTGAATGGTTTCTGCTGAGAAATCAGAGCTTAGTATTATTGGTTGCCCTTTGTATGTAACTTTTTCTTTTTCCCATGTTGCTTTCAGGATTCTTTCTTTGTCTTTAGTTTTAGTGAGTTTATGATATATGTCTTGGTGATTATCCTTTGGGGTCTATCCTGTTTGGAGTTCATTGGACTTCTTGAATGGATATATTCTTGTCTTTCATACTATAAGGGAAATTTTCTCCCAACAAATCTTTGACAATTATTTTTTTTGTGTGGTTTTATGTGTCTTTTCATGTTTTGGAATTCTGATTACACATTGGTTATTCCTTTTGGTTTCCTGTTTACAATCTCATAGGCTTCTTTACTTTGGATACTTCCATAACTGGGTTGGTTTCTGGGTTACATCATCATGTGTGTTAATGGTCGGTATCCCACATGAACCTTAGGCTTTCTTCATTTTGTTTTGATCTTTGTCCTTATTGATCCCTTTCTAAAGATGTATTGAGGTATTTGCCCTCAGTCTCACTAATTCTGTCTTCTCTTTCTTCAATTCTACTGCTTTGCCCATTCAATGTGTTATCTGTTTCTGAGAATTTAGCATTAATTCTGGATTTTTATCTGTAGATTTTGATTCATTTCTTATTTTTTATTTATTTGACATTTTTTTTTCTTATATTGTCATCCAAAATTGTTTCTAGGTTTTGTCTGTGTTTTCCTCAATATTCAGTGTTTTCTTTGATCTGTCAATCTGTCTTTCAATTCTTTTGAATTCTTTACCAGGGAGTTCCGATGCTGCTTCCAGCTCAAAGATGT
>NW_006921634.1:2281978-2292344 GCF_000298275.1 Orycteropus afer afer
TGTTCCTGGGATAGTATTACAGGTAGGCCACACCCCTGGGGAAACTCCCCCTAGACTGACCGGCCGCTTAGGACGTAGTCATGTGATCCATCATGGGAACACCACTCACAAGTGAAGTCCAGCCAAGTTGACAGATCTTCAACTATCACAGGCTTTATCTTGCTTCTTTGTGTGGACTATGATGGTCTCTTGTCTCTGAGACATTGTGACATTTTTTGTGTTTATATTTAATCAGTGATTGCATGTTGGAGTTATTTGCCCAAGATTTTCATTTTCTTTGTTTTGTTTTCCTGTTTTCTGATTAAGCAGGGTACTGTGTTACTCTATTCACTAGTTGGCAGAACTTATGCACTCCCCATTCATCTCCTTTCCATTCATCAGCTTCCCATGTGTCTGTGCTATCTTTGGCAAGTGCCACCTATTTTTAGGTCCTTGGAATCTGAACAAGAATGCTGTCACTTTAAATATCCAAAATGGCCACCATGTATACATTCAAAATGGCTGTGGCCTCTGGACAGCTAAGAGTCCACAGCTCAGTTTTTCTCCTTCTTTGGTGTTTCCCATTTCAGTCATCATCTACTTGTGCAGTAGTCCATGCAGCCTGTGGTGAACAGGGCTGATTTTTAGGTTAATTCTCAGTTCTTAACACCACTTGGAAATATTCAGGCTGTCCCTACCATCAGAACAGCTGACCATGTGCAGCTCCATTGTCTTACTCATTGTTTTATTCAGGTTCTTCTACTAATTGATGTTTCATCTATGTTTGTATCCTTCCTTTCAAAGCCCAGGGCTCCAGGATTATCTTCTGTATCTGTGTCAATTGGTTTCTCTTTTCTTTGTTGAAGGGGTTCTGAATAAGTTATCTGCCTATTCCATCATCTTACCAGAACTCCTGTAAAACATTTTTAAGGGGTGAGAAATGGCTATGGAGTCAGAAGGAGAAGTATGGTGGTAGGGGACAAAGTAGTACTGGAGTTGTCATGAAATGTAATCTAGGGAGGTTATTGGAAGGGTGAAATACTAAGTATTATTAATGAAGAAGAGGCCAAAGAAAAATTCATTACATTTGGAGTTTATTCATTATGTAGAATGTTGCCTGAAGATAATAACTCACTCTGCTGCTGTTGCCAAGATAGTACAAGGAGATTAAGCACATTTCCCACAAAGTTAAGCAAATTTTTTCTCTCCTTAAATAAAACAACCATGGACTTACATATGGAAGTGGAATCCATGGAAAGTCAAGAGCAAAGATCAAGTGATTTGAAAATAATTATTCTATGAGAAAATATTTTAGTTGAGTTTTTATTTATTTTTTCTTTTAATTTGTTTGTTTGTTTTTAATACAGAAAGACTGCCACTAAGAACAAGTAATAAAAGTTAAGGAAAGCACAACGTGCAGGAACTTAAATCTTACCTATATTGGTTTCCTATCCATTACCACCACTCACTGTGATAGTCAGTCCTGACTCATAGCGACCCCTCCCAGGATTTCTGAAGCAGTATCTCTGTGGAAGGAACTCTGGTGGCATAGTGCCTAAGGCATTTGACTGCAACCAGAAGGTTGGCAGTTCAAACCCACCATCCACTCCTCAGAAGGAAGGCTGGGCAATCTACTTTTGTAAAGATACTACCTTGGAAACTCAAGGAGGGGTCACTGTGAGTCATAACCAACTCGACGACAGTGAGTTTGATTTGGTTTGTCTCTATGGAAGTACATTGCTCTTTCCTATTACTACCTGATAAATTACCACAAATGAAGAGGCTCAAAAGAACTCCCATTTATTATTTTATAATTTCAGTAGATTAGAAGTCCTGCATGCTTCAACTAGATTTTCTGTTCAGGGTTTTATGCTTAAGGTGTTGGTCAGCTGAGCTTTTAGCTGTAGGTCCTGGGACAAACGCAGATTCTGAATTCATTCAACCTATTGGCAGAATGCAGTTCCTTGTGGTTATAGGGCTGAGGTGCTTGCTTTCTCATTGTGGGTCAAGGGATGCTCTAATCCCCCCGATGCCACTTGCTATTCATTACCAGGCCTTCTGACAACATTAAGGCTGACAGTAGGATCTCTCAGGTAGAATGCAAGATAAGCTGCTTTGGGATTTTATTTTAATTATATGTACAAAGTCCCTTCCCAGCAGTGCCTAATTTAATGGTCAGTTCAATAACCAGGGGATGGAAAACTTTTGTAGGGGGCTTGAAGAAGTAAGGCTAGGGACTAATCTTTAGAATTCTGTGCATCTTATTATTTTTGTCACATTATTTATCAAGTTTTAATTGTTTAAAATTAAAAGGAACTCTTGAAACAAAGTGAAAGATAAGTGTCTGTCATGTACTTTGTTAGGTACTGATAAACATTATTTTGTGTAATTCATACAATATTTCTAAATAATAATATTATTATATAATAACTAATGATTATTCAGTGCTTATGATATAGTGTCATAGGTCTGAAATTTTTGCATGTACTTACATCTATGTAGTTTTGAAAAGTTTATATACCCATATGGGACATCAATGGTTTAATGGTAGAATTTCCCCCTTTTATCTTGGAGACCCAGGATGAAATTTCAGTTAATGCATCTCATACAGAGTCATCACTTGTTAGTGAAGATTTGCCTGTTTCTATGGTGCTGAACAGGTTTCAATGAAGTTTCCAGTTTAAGATAGACTAGGAAGAAAGTGCTGGCTATCCACTACTGAAAATCAGTCAAGGAAACCTCTATGGATCACATTGACCCAATCAGCAACTGATCATGGAGGTAACTCAGGACTAGGAAGCATTGTGTTCAGTGGTGTGTGGGGTTGCCATGAGTTGAGAGAATGAAAGCTAAGAATATTTAAGAAACTTGCTCAAGTCATATAGCTCATAGCTTGTAAACAGGAAAATTAATTTTAAATCTACATATGATTCCTATTAAAAAAATACTTTTAGTACTCATCCTTTGTGTAGCAGATGGCACCTTTTCACAATTAATTGTTTTTAGCAATATTTATGGTTCAGAAAAGAGTTTGATAAATGTCCATATATCTGTTCTCATATTATTCAGAGAATATATGTTTTTTGCATTTCTCTAGTTTGTTTACTGCTCATGTAAGACATTCTGCACTTATTTTGAGGTTCTGAAAGTAGTCTGTTCTATATTAATTAGTCTACTAAGACCATGAGTTAGCAAAGGTGGGTGTTCGGGGAATTAGTATAAAGAAATAAAGCAATATGTAATAGGTAATTTTTTTCCTAGATGATTACCCATAACAATAATAGAATTATCTTTGTTTACAAAGATTACTATTCCTCTTCAATATGGAACTCATCTCGGCAGCCATTAATTGAGCACTTTCCATTTACAAGGTAGTGTATTAGGTTCTGTAGAGGTACATTGGCTTTAGTAGATATAAAAATCCAGTAGATTTTCAGAATTATTAATAAACTACTTTGAAAATTTGACAAAAGTAAAACAGATCACTGAGGAAGGAACAATCCACTCCAGTTGAGTTAATTGGGAAGACATGACAAAGTTGATGATATATGAACTAAATTTGGGAAGATTTCAACAGTTGAATATTCCAAATATAGAGAAGCCCAGACAAAGGTGCAGAATTAAGTGTAAGACATTCATGGAATAATAAGAAGTTTGTTTTATATAAATGTGTGAGACAGATAAGGAGCTCAAACAATCAGAAGAGTCAAAACTAGAGAGTGTCTCAGTTATTAGCATTTTGCAATTTTTATATTCTTATGTATAATAGGAATATAGTAAACCTTTTCCAAGTGGGCAAGTTAGGTAATCATATTTATGTTTTACAAATTAAATTCAGGAATGACATAGAGAACAGGTTGAAAAGAAATTGAATAAAGATTAGGTAGGAGGCTATTAAAAAGAAACTTTTATAATTCTTGTGATCCATATCACTATTATGTTCTCATTTTTATAGATGAGGAGATAGAGTTCAAGGACTTACCTAATATTGGGTGGGTCAAAGTAGTTCAAATCCAGATTTAACTTCTAGTTCTGTTTCCTGATTAAATTGATATCATTTTCTCTTACATCCTCATTTTAACTATTTCAATAATAGTGTAGTGTCTGGACAACTTAACAGCTATGTTATAAAATAGACATGAAGTTTTTATGGTTACAGAACTAACCCAGGAATACCCAGATCCTATTCTGCCACTCATACTTTTTCCATGTGACTTTCCTGAGTTGGCAGCTACTGGCAAGGAAGTGTGATCAAATGAGAATAAAATTATCACTTTATTGATAGTTAAACTGCCAATGTATAGTGTCCTATGAGGAGATCTGTAACTTAGGAATTAAAAATGTAACTTGGAACTAAACAGGACCTCTTATTTTCCCTACTTACCATCTCACCTCCTTCTCCCTCATATTGCAGATCAGGTCTTAAGTCTACCCAACCAATTTCAATAAAGGAGGTGAAGGAAGCAAAACTAAGACTCTGCCTTGGCCTGCTTACCACATAGAAACAGAAAAGTCAGAGCCCTGAGATCATATAATTTAAATCATCATAGCACTGTCTACTCTTTAAATGTAACCCATTCAACATCTTGAGCTCAAATTAAGTGCATTAACAAGTTCTCTTTTTCTGGATAGGAAGCTTTGGAGACTATGGAAAGGGGTAGAGACATTGATTCAGAGGTTAAAATGCTCCATTCTTCTCATTTCTTTGCAGGAATATACTGAAGGTAACTCTTGAATAAGCAAGAATTTTGAGTCTTCATAGATTTCCTCTCTCCACACTGAAGTTAAATCTGCAGCTTACTTTGTTTAATTATGTTTTTTACCACTTTAATTTTTTTAAGTGTACAATTCAATGGCATTATTTACATTCACCCTGTGCAACTATCACACATACCTACTTCCAAATGTTTTTAGTCCTCCCAAATGGACACTCAATAATCCTTCAGCAATAAGTACCCACCCCCTCCTTTTCCCAGCCACTGGTAAGTACTTATAAACTTTAGGGTCAATACACTTAACTATTCTCCACATTTCATATAAGACCATATAATATTAGTTCCTTTGTATCTGACTTATTTCACTCAGTATAAAATTTTCAAGTTTTTCACATGTGATAACATGTGTCAGAACTTGATTTCTCTTCATAGTTGAATAATATTCCATTGTATGGTATATCATGTTCTGTTTGAAAATATCCATATTTTTATTTATCCATTATCTGTTGATGGACGCTTGGCTTGTTTCCACTGTTTGGCTAATGTGAATTATACTAATGAACATTGGTGTACAAGTATCTGCTTCAGTCCTTGCTTTCAAATAATTTAAGCTTATATCCAGGAGTGGAATTTCTGAATCATATGGTAGTTCTATGTTCAACTTTTTGAAGAACCAGTGAATTTTTTCTATAGTGGCTGCAGCATTTTACATTTCCATCAACAGTGGATGGGGGTTCCAGGTTCTCCACATACTCATCAAACTTCTAACTTCCTATTTTGTTAATCATAGTCATTTTAACACTTATTTGTAGCATTGATTTGAATTTCCTTAACAATTAATAAAAGGATCTCTGGTGGCACAGTGGGTAAGGCATTAGGTTGCTAACCAAAAGATTGGCAGTTCAAACCACAAGCTGTTCTGCAGGAGGAAGATGAGACAATCTACTTCCATAAAAATATACAGCCTTGGAAATCTAATGGGAGTCTCTATGAGTCAGAACTGACTCAATGGCAATGTATTTGGTTCGGTTTTTAATTATTAATGTTGCCAAACTTTTAATGTGCTTGTTGGCCATTTGCATTAGTGTTTTGAAATGTCCATCACAAATCCATAACTTAACTTTACAACTTGAAGAACTAGAGAAAGAAGAGCCGAGCAAGCTCAAAGCAAAGAGAAAAAAAGAAATAATCATCTCTTCAAGTGCTTTGGAGAAATGTGTGTTCAACAGTTTTACCATTATATTAATTGGGCTATTTGTTTCCTTGCTGTTGAGTTGTAGTAGTTCTGGATTTTATACCTTATAAGATATATGATTACCAAATATATTTCTCTGTTCTGTAGATTACCTCTTAACTTTATTGATATAGACCTTTGATGCAAAAGTTTTTTGTTTTTTCTTAATTTCAATGAAGTTTAATTCATCATTTTTTTTCTTTTATTGCTGTACTTTTGATATCATGTCAAAGAATTTATTACCAAAAAACAAGGTCCAAAGTGTTTACCTATGTATTTACTTCTGAGAGTTTCATTATGGTTTTAGCACTTATATTTAAGTCATTGATCAATTTTGAGTTAATTTTCATATGTGGTGTGAGGTGTGAGTCCAACTTCATTCAGTTGCATGTATAGATTCAGCTGTTCCAGCCTCATTTATTGAAGAGACTATTCTTTCCCTACTGAACAGACATGGCACCCTTGTTGAAAAACAATTGGTTATAAAAATTACATTCCAAATTTCTATATGTCTATCATCATGCCAGTACTACAGTGTAGCTACTGATGAAGATTGAAGAATACAGTCTGCAGTATGGATTACATCTCAATATAAAGAGAAGAAAAATCCTCACAACTGAACCTATAAGCAGCATCACAATAAATGGAGAGAAGATTGAAGTTGTCAAAGATTTCACATTGCTTGATGCCGATGGAAGCAGCAGTCAAGACTTCAGATGACATATAGCACTGGGGCAAGTCGGCTTCAAAGAATCTCTTTCAAGTGCTGAGGAGCAAAGCTGTCTCCTTGGAGATTAAGGTGTGTCTGACACAAGCCATGATATTTTCAATCGCCTCATATGCATGTGAGAGTTGGACAATGAATAAGGAAGACCAAAGAAGAATTGATGCTTTTGAGTTGTGGTGCTGGTGAAGAATGCTGAAAGTACCATGGACCGCTAAAAGAACTAACAAATCTGTCCTGGAAGAAGTGCAGCCAGAATGCTCCTTAGAGGTGAGAATGGCCAAACTTTGTCTCATCTGCTTTGGTCCTGTTATCAGAAGGGACCATTCCCTGGAGAATGATGTCACACTTGGTAAGGTGGAGGATTGACAAAAGAGGGGAAGGCCCTCAACGAGATGGGTTGACACAGTGGCTGTGGTGATGGGCCCAAGTTTAGCAGGGATTATGGAGCTGGTATGAGACCAGGCAGTGTTTCATTCTGCTGTGCATTGGGTCACTATGAGTTGAAGATGACTCAACAGCACCTAACAACAGCAGCAGTGTAGCTTTATAGAGTGTTTTGAAATTGGGAAGTATGAGTCTTCTTTTTTTGTTCATCTTCAAGACTATTTTAGCTATTTAGGCCCTCTTAGAATTCCATATGAATTTCAGGACTAGCTTTTCTGTTTCTGCAAAACAGACTGTTGAAATTTTAATGGGGGTTATATTGAATCTATAGATCACTTTGGGTAGTATTGACATCTTAACAATATTAAGTCTTCCAATCTGTGACTATGGGGAATCTTTCCATTTACTTGTCTTTCATTTCTTTCAATAATGTTTTGTAATTTTCAGTGTACAAATGTTTCTCCTAATTTATTCCTATGTATTTTTTTTAGATGCTATTGTAAATTGAATTGTTCTTTATTTTCTTGGGTTTCTGAGGCAATATCACTGTGGAAGTAGATTGCCCAAACTTCCTTCCAAGGAGTGGCTGGTGGGTTTGAACTGCCAGCTTCTGGTTAGCAGTCAAATGCCTTAGGCACTATGCCACCAGAGCTCCTGTTATTGTAAATTGAATTGTTCTTCATTTTACTTTTCTGAATGTTCATTGCTGATGTTCAGAAACCTGACTGATATTTGAGTGTTGACCTTGTACTCTGTCACTTTGATATATTTATTTATTAGCTATATATAGTAGCTTTCTTGTAAATTCTTTAATGTTCTCAATATAGGATCAAATTATCAACAAAAAGGGATAGTTTATTTCTTCCCTGCCAATTTTGATACTCTTTATTTATTTTTCTTGATTAATTTCTCTACCTAATGCTTTCATTATAATATTGAGATGCAGTGGTAACAGTCAACATCCTTTTTTTTTTCTTATTTTAAGGGGAAAGCTCTCAGTCTTTCTCCACTGACTATGATGTTAGCTGTAGTTTTTCATAAATGCCCTTAATCATATTGAGAAATTTCCCTTTTATTCCTAGCTTGTAATATATTGATCCTGAAAGTGTGCTGGATTTTGTCAAATGACTTTTCTGCATTGGTTGAAATAATCATGTGCCCCATCTCTCTGCTTTTAATCTAGTAATTCAGTTTAATACATGCACTAATTTTCTAATGTTGAACCATCTCCCATCTTTGGGATAAATCATACTTCATCATAGTGTGTAATCCTTTTAAAATGCTTTTGGAATCATTTTGCTAGTATTTTGTTGAGGATTTTACACCATGTTCCTAAGTTGTAATTACATTAACAGTTTGATTTTTTTCCTTAACAAAAAACTCAAGCTAACAGCAATATCAAATATAAAATGAAATATTATGAGTTAAGTTATACATTTTTTTGTGGATTTTAATAGTTTAGACCCTTTTTTGTTCAAAATGTAGGTGTTTCCATATTAGATCAGGAAAATAAAATAGCAAAAATTGAATATTATGGCACATATTAAACTGAAATCTATTTTAACTCAAAAGTAAGCAAAATTACATTTAGAGCTAAATTCAGTACCACTAAATGCTAGATGCTAGTGGAAGAAAGCAGTAGCATGTGCCAAATGTTTAACAAATGTATGCCTGAGAGCATTGTATCAATTAAAACTTTTTAAATTATTTGGTAAGTTTAGACCACTGTAATTTTTGGTTTGGAGTTGCAAAGCAATTAAATTCACACAAGAAAATCATTGTCCTATAAGAATATACTGTGAGTAATGCATTGTCAATGATGGCAAACATTGATATACGAGTGGGTAGATGGGTAGACAGGCTGAATGATTAGGTATGTCTATGCAGGGGGAAGTGTGCCCATGACCATGATATGGGTTGGCAGACAATGTTTCTACAAGTGTATTTGTATGTTCTGTAAGAATTTCCAGATAAATAGTAGAGCTGACAAGAGACAAAGTTTTAGTCACTTCTTGACCACAGCCAGCTACCCAGAGGGAGCAAGTCATTGGACTTGTGGGCTTGGGACCATGGTCTCAGGGGACATCAAGCTCAATTTGCAAAATATGCTACACAAAAACATTGTTCTACATCTTAGTTTCGTGAGTAGTGACTGGGATCTTAAAAGCTTGCAAGCGGCCATCTAGAAGAGCAAAGACGAGTGAAGAAAACCACAGATGCATGGAAATGATTAGTCCAAGTGACTGGTACAACATGCAGTCCTCAACCTATATGACTATGAGACTAGAAGAACTAGATGGTGCCTCACTACCTGTCAACCACTTGGAGCGAGATATGTGTAGGAGATCCTGGATAGAGTGGGAGAACAATGTGGAACAAAACACAAAATTATAAAAAAAGGAGGGGATGACCAAGTTTCCTGGTCTGATAGAGCCTGGTGGAACCCCTGAGACTATGGCTAGCTGCTTTTCATGTCTAGAACTGAACCCACTCCTCTGGCTTCCAGCCAAACAAAAGACAGGCATGTGAGCTGACATTTACATGAGGTAGATACACTCCTTGGAGAGATCAATCATGGGAGAATAGAATGGCTGTGTAACACAGGCATACTGTTTAGGGGGAAGGAGTGCATGGGAGGGAAGGACACAAAGAAGAGGTAACTATGGGGAAGAAGTGGGAGGGGAGCTGTTGCATTGTGGAAATTGCAGTCAATGTCATGAGACAAAGTGTATGTGAGCTGCTGTATGGAAAGTATGGAATTTGCTCTGTAAACTTTCACCCAAATCACAATAAAATTTTTTTTTTTTAAAAAAATAGAATATACTGTGAGACTTTATTATAATATAATAACCTCAATGCATATATTAAATTTCAGGGAAAGGAAGAAATGTGCTACTCTGAATCAACATCTGTATTATTTAAGGATATTATGCTTGGGGATTACAGAGCAGAGTAGCAGCCAGGGATCCAGGTCAAGGGAGGAACCCAGGCCCTACTCCCACCAGCTAGCAAAGCAGGGGAAAGCAAAGCCAGAGGGAACAACAGAGCAAAGCAGCAATCAGGAATCCAAGTTAGGGGAGGGTGGAGAGGTTTCAAACAGCTAAGCAAGACAAACTTGTCTGTCAGTGTGCCGTACTATTATGGCTTGCATTTTGCTGCGAGGCTTGAGGCTGTGCCACTGATGTTTCAAGTGCTGGCAGGCTTGCACATGGTGCACAGGTTTCAGTGCAGCTTACAGACTGAGACAGACTAGGAAGAAGGAAGAGGCCATCCACTTCTCAAAGAATTGGCCAGGGAAAACCTTGTGAATAGCAGAGAAACACTGTC
>NW_006921634.1:2293824-2298847 GCF_000298275.1 Orycteropus afer afer
ATGTTCATCCGCTTCAGAGGTGGCATATGATCAAGAACCAATGGTACTGAAGGAAGAAGTCAAAGTCTCACTGAAGGAATTGGTGAAGAACAAGGCTCCAGGAATTTACAATATACCCATTGAGATGTTTCAACAAACTGATGCCCTGCTGGAGACACTCATTCTGTTATGCCAAGAGATTTGAAAGACAGCTACCTGGCCAACTGACAGGAAGAGATCCATATTTGTACCCATTCCAAAGAAAGGTCATCCCACGGAATGTGGAAATTATTCAATAATATCATTAATATCACACAAAAGTAAAATCTTACTGAAGATAATTGAAAAATGGTTGCAGCAGTATATTGACAGAGAACTTCCAGAGGTGCAGGCTAGATTCAGAAGAGGATGTGGAACAATGGATATCATTGCTGATGTCAGACGGATCTTGGCTCAAAGCAAAGAATATCAGAAAAATGTTTACTTGTTTTTTATTGACTATGCTAAAGCATTTGAATGTATGGATCATAACAAATTGTGGATAACATTGAGAAGAATGGGAGTTCCAGAACATTTTATTGTACTCATGAGGAACCTACATACATAGACCAAGATGCTGTAGTTTGAACAGAACAAGAGAACACTGCATGGTTTAAAATCAAGAAAGGAGTGTGTCAGGGTTGTTTCCTTTCACCATACTTATTCAATCTATATGCTGAGCAAATAATCCAAGAAGCTGGACTATATGAAGAAGAATGTAACATCAGGATTGGAGGAAGGCTCATTAACAACCTGTGATAGGCTGATGACACAACTTTGCTTTCTGAAAGTGAGGATGACTTGAAGCACTTACTGATGAAGATTGAAGAATACAGTCTGAAGTATGGATTACATCTCAATATAAAGAAAACAAAAATCTTCTCAAATAGACGTATAAGCAACATCATGATAAATGTGGAAAAGATTGAAGTTGTCAAAGACTTCACATTGCTTGGTTTTACAATTGATGCCAATGGAAGCAACAGTCAGGACATCATACAATGTATATCACTGGGCAAGTCAGCTTCAAAGGACCTCTTTCAAGTGTTGAGAGCAAAGATGTGTCCTTGAAGACTAAGGTGTGCCTGACACAAGCCATTATGTTTTCAATCACCTCACATGCATGTGAGAGCTGTACAATGAATATAGAAGACCAAAGAAGAATTGATACTTTGGAGATGTGGTGCTGGCAAAGAATGCTGAAAATACCGTGGACTGCTAAAAGAACTAACAAATCTATCCTGGAGGATGTGCAGCTGGATTGCTCCTTAGAAGGGAGAATGGACAGACTTGGCCTCACCAACTTTGGTTTTGTTATCAGAAGGGACAATTTCCTGGAGAAAGTTGACATGCTTGGTAAGGTGGAGGGTCAATGAAAGAGGGAAAGGCCTCAATGAGATAGATTGACAGAGTGGCTGTGGCGATTGGCTCAAGTATAGCAGAGATGGTGGAGCTGGCACCAGATGGGGCGGTGTTTGGTTCTACTGTGCATAGTGTCACTATGAGTCAGAGACGACTTGATGGCTCCTAACAACAACAACAACAACATGCTTGGAAAAGTAGAAGGTCATCAAAAATGGAGAAGACTTTCAATTGGATGAATTGACACATTAGTTGGAACAATAGGCTCAAGCATAGCAATGGTTATGAGAATGGTGCACAACAGGCAGTGTTTCGTTCTGTTGTACATAGAGTCGCTATGGGTTGGAACCTACTCCACAGCACCTAACAACAAGAACAACATTATTTATTGATCTTGATCATTTTAATTTCTCAGTTTCTGACATGAACAACCATTTCCTAGAGATCACTCATTTGTCATTAAGGTAATTAGCAAATAACTCTTCACTAGAGAGTGGCTCAACCTGTGAAATTTCATCCTCGAGCTATTGTATTCAGTCAAAATTAAAGATGACAGCTCTAGGCTGAGTGTGTAGTAAATGTAACAAACCGTGTTGGGCATTTCCCTAAATAATGCTAACTCTCTCAATCTACTTGAGTCTCCTGTAGAGTCAAAGGAAATCTAAGATTTTCAATCCAAGAGATGTTGAAATCAGATAAGAAAAACATCATTTGGTTTATTTTACCCTGCTCCTACATTACCATTGACCAGCCTTACATACCTCACAGTCACAAGGAACGATTTTGTGATTTTGGCACATTAGAACATTTTCCAAAATTTCAGCATCTACCACATCTTTTCTCATTATCAGAAATTATAAGTATTCTACTAATATATATTACTTCACCAGGACTGAGTAGATGAATTTTTTTATCCAGGAATTTTCCTATAGGGCACTTGGGACTGGTAGATTTAAACACAATTTTCTGTATTTCTGTTACATTAATCTTTATATTCAAACTGAAGGCTCCTATATCTTCCTTCAGAAAGAGTGAGCTCTTCATTTCTCTTGCAAGATAGCTGCGTAATTTAGAAGGGTGGTGGGAATATAACAAAAATAGATTTTGAAGACACAATTTCATTTCATAGATGAAAAAGCTACACAGCTCACAAAATTATAAGAACACACCTATAACTATACTATAACTAGTAGAAGCCTGGGTGGAGCAAATGGTTTGCAATAGGCTGCTAACCTAATGGTTGGTAGTTTCAACTCATCCAGCAGCTCCACAGAAGAAATGGCCTAGCAATCTGCTTCCATTAAGATTACAGCCAAGAAAAACCTATTGAGCAGTTCTACTCTGTAACACAAGAGGTCACCATGAGTTGGAATCAACTTGACAAGAAGTTTGTTTTTTCCTTTGTTTTGTTTTGTTTTTTGTTTTTGAGGAGGGTTATGCTATGGCTTAATGTTGAAACTAGGATAAAATAAACTTTATTTTCTTTCTATTCAATTTTTATTTTTTAAAGAGTTCAAATAGGTCAAATGATTCTCAAGATGTGGTCCCTGAACCAGCAGCATTAGCATCACTGAGGAACTTGTTAGAAACTCAAATTCTCAGGCCTATCCTAGAAACTCTGAAGATGGTGACTGGTGATATAAATTTTAATAAACACTCCAAATGATTCCGATGCATGCTAAAGTTTCAAAGAACTGAATGCTTTGAAATGAATAAAGCAATGGAAAAAAAAAAAAAAAAGCACATGTAAGTTTTGTAAAAATTTTGAAAAATATGGCCAAATGCAACATAATAATATTTAATAGTTTATATTGGATTGATAATGACATTGATATTATTTCCTCAGTAAGTGAGGAAAATATATAGAGGTTAGATGAGATTATTTAAAATTAATCGTGGTGGGAATGAATCACATGGTACCTGGACATCTATGCTCAATAAATGTTTGCTTCCTTTTCTGCACAGACAAGGACAATAGTGATGCAGTTGTGAGTGAATTTAAGAAATATTTGGAGACTGAATTCAATAGGAATAAACAACTGATGGGGGTAAGAGGAGTGAAGGATATGATGCCAATAATTTAGTAATTTTAGGAACGAAGATTAAGGAGGTTTTGTTTCATGACCATTACTATTTGACAGTAGAGGGAATTGATAGATGCCTGTCGATCATCAAGGTGGAAAGATCCAGTAGGCAATCAATTTCCCATTCATTGCTCTGGTTGAAGCTCTTTTTGCTTCTCATCTGGACTAGTGCAACATTCTTCTAGTAAGTCTCATGCCCACAATCTTTACCACATCAGATACAGCTTGCACACTTATGAGATTAACTTTTCTAAAGCACAAACCTAACAACATCGTCCTCCCTTGCTCTAAATCCTTGTATCCTGTCCCCATCACTTACACCCACAACATGTAAATCTCAAGGTCCACATCCAAAACTCTATAGTTTTGTCTTTTTCTATCTTCTAGCTATGTCTCTTGCAACATTATCATGTAGGTATATCAACAGTGTTGTTGTTGTTATGTGCCATCAAGTAGGACCCGACTCATAGCAACCCTTCCTTGGGTTTCGAGGCAGTATCACTAAGGAAGTAGATTGCCCAACCTTCCTTCTGAGGAGTAGCTGGTGGGTTTGAACCACCAGCCTTCTGGTTTGCAGTCAAGTGCCTTAGGCATTAAGCTACCAGAGCTCCTTATATTAACAATAATATATATATTATATTTTATATATATATTATATATATATAATATATATATTATATATATAATATGTATACACACACACACACACACACATATATATTATTCTGGGGAAGCAATAATGGCTGTTGAGTACTAACAGCCCTAGAGGCAGCTAGAAGGACTAGAAGGGAAAGTTCCTGGGATATTTTTTCACCTAACGTCTGCCTGTTTTCAGGTGTTGGTTTGTTTGCTAATCTTCAGTGGTGCTGCACAAACTCCACTGGCTGATCCTCATCTCACTACTGTGCTGAAGCATTCTGCCTTAATTTTTCACAGTTATTGAAAACCACCCTTGGTTAAGTTGAAAAAAATGACAGGAAAATTTTCCCACATCCTCAATCATCTGTTTTTGGAGATACAGAGGGTAATCTGTTCTGTTACCTGCAAACAAAGGAATCATGCCCAGGAAATGATTCCTAGGAAAAAAAAAAAAAAAAATTGATCAGATGCAAACAAATGGATGATATGCAGAAAGAATTGGCAAATGTCTACATCACAGAAGGCTGAACAGTTGCCTTCTGTTAAATGAAAGGAAAATAATCAATTGTGTGTGCTAGTGTTGAATGAGAGTAACAATATGAGAATTAAATTATATCTACTCACATTATGTCATACTGACTAAGCAGTAGCTGGCTAATGGTCTTAACGAAAAAATCAATTAACTATTCTCAATTTCTCATTTTTCGATGAAAGCTTGTTGTTGTTAGTTGCCATCAAATTGTCTCCAACTCATGGCAACGTTATGTGTAACAGAAAGAAATGGGGACAAGTTACCCAATAAATAAGGTATAGTGCCTAAGGTATTTGACTGATGTTGAAACCCACCAGCCACTCATCAGAGGGAAGTTTGGGCAATCTACTTCCATAGTGATACTGCCTTGGAAACCCAAGGAGGGGTC
>NW_006921634.1:2299697-2300710 GCF_000298275.1 Orycteropus afer afer
ACAGACTAGGAAGAAGGAAGAGGCCATCCACTTCTCAAAGAATTGGCCAGGGAAAACCTTGTGAATAGCAGAGAAACACTGTCTGATACATTACTGAGCAACTTTATGAATATCCTGGAAACATAATCTGATAACACAGTGCAGGAGGCAAGCCCCTTAGGTCAGAAGGCTTTCAAAATACAACTAGGAAAGAGCTGCATCA
The DNA here is from genome assembly GCF_000298275.1 of Orycteropus afer afer. Lineage (NCBI taxonomy): Eukaryota > Metazoa > Chordata > Mammalia > Tubulidentata > Orycteropodidae > Orycteropus > Orycteropus afer. The sequence continues at coordinate 2,299,900 of NW_006921634.1, forward strand.
TCAGAGTAGGACCAATCTTACTGACATGGATAAAGTAAAGCTTTCAAAACCTCCATTTGCTGACGTGGCACATCTCAAATTGAGCAGAAATACCTGCAAACATCCATTACTAATCAGAACATGGAATGTATGAAGTATGAATCTAGGAAAATTGGAAGTTGTCAAAAATAAAATGGAACACATAAAGATTGATATCCTAGGCATTAGTTAGCTGAAATGGACTGACTTTGGCCATTTTCAATCAGACAAACATATGATCTACTATGCCGAGAATGACAGTTTGAAGAGGAATGGGATGGCATTCATCATCACAAAGGATGTTTCAAGATCTGTTCTGAACTGCAATGCTGTCAGGACAATATCCATATGCCTACAAAGAAGGCCAGTTAGTACAACTATTATTCAAATTTATGCACCAACCACCAAAGCCAAAGATGAGGGAATTGAAGATTTTTATCAACATCAGGAGTCTGAAATTGACCAAATGTGCAATCAAGATGTATTAATTATCACTGGTGACTGGAATGCATGGGTTGAAAACAAAGAAGAATCACCAGTAGTTGGAAAATTTGGCCTTGGTGACACAAATAACGCTGGAGATAGCATACTATAATTTTGCAAGACCAACAACTTATTCATTGCAAATACTTTTTTTCAACAACCCAAATGGCAGCTATCCACATGGACTTTGCCTAATGGAAGACACAGGAATCAGATTCACTACCTTTGTGGCAAGACGCAATAGGAAAGTTCAATACCTTTAGCCAAAACAAGGCCAGGAGCTGATTGTGGAACAGACCATCAACTGCTC
>NW_006921634.1:2306595-2318662 GCF_000298275.1 Orycteropus afer afer
TTTTTTGGTTCTTAGGACATAAACAAAACAGAAGCACTAGTTGTCCAAAGAAAAGATCCAAAGATGCCAAGCAGACAGGACACAAGGAAAAGAATTGGTAGGGCACTAAATGGAATTGATACCAGTTACATTTTATGAGAATGTGCTGGCCAGAAATAAAGTTCATTCAAGGTCATGAGGTTGCCCATGCACAAGGTTATTTAAGCTATGAGGCCAGTTCATATCAGTTCAACATCTTTGTTAATATGTATCTCTGATAGTCACCTCACATGTAATTAAAACTCCTTATCCAGTGGGTCTCTTGGAAGTATATTAAGAAATAATAAGTGGAGGTAGGCTGTCAAGTCTAATTCTTGTTACATTCTCCCAATATACCACTGGATCCAACATCAGTGGTTACTAGTCAAGGATGGATTATATTAATAGATAATAGGTCTTTGATTCAGTTTGAGAGAACTGTCTTGTACGTTCATATCCTCTGATCCAGCTACTCCAGTGAGGAAGACCAGTAGTGCTATAGTGCTGTTTGCCATGATAAAACATAAACATGCTCTTGTGCATGTCCTGGTAAACAAGCAATGGTAACTCCCATCCTAGATGCCTCACAAAAGCAAAGGAACTCAAGTTGACCATTGTAATGAATTCAATCTGTTATTTTTTAACTGTATTGCATTTAGGTACAGAGTTAGGTCCTAAGTGTTGTAAACAATAATATTTATGATTTCAACTTTAAAATATATTTTTCATACATGTGGATGCAAGCATGCATACATTTAAAATAACACTAACATAGGTAGTAACTTAATATAATACTAACATTGAAAAACATCTGCAAATACTGGAAACAATATTTATCTAACTTGAAGTTTTAATTTATGTATCCAATGAGTGCCTGTGGTGCAGCATACAGTGCTTGATACTACTCTCTACGTGCTAATAAGTGAGGTTAGGGGCACATTAACATGACACAAAATTCAATATTTATTTATGGTGAAGAATATTGGTACAGATATCAATATTGATAATTGATATTTTTATGACTAGCAAAAAAAAAAAAACTTGATTGTTACATCAAGTACATATGTATCTCCAAATATGGGAGTTGACTAAGTCTACAAAGAAATAAATATACATTTTATAAATTTTGTACATGATGACATTATATTTTCCTTTTCATTTTGGACCAATTTGATATAAGTTCACATTCAGTTTTCATTATTTACAAAAGAAAACACCAGCAGCATTATCATGTGACTTGTGCATTTCTATTCTTGTCCTGCACAAAGTGAACCAAAACACATCTTCAGATTGAGCATACCCTTCTGTTCGTATCATGCTCTTTGCAATCGCTTTTGCCCTCTTCAAGGGTCAGCAGTAGTCCAATGAACAATGAAGATGAAACATGAAAGAATGGAAAGTGACTTCTCAAGTTTTTAAGTATTATTTCAAGCTGAAAAAACACTTGTGGAGATCTAAGAAGGGCCCAGCAAAAAGCATCCTATTACAAATGAATGAAATTATTTCCAACTGCCTTGTAAGAACTATTTTTTGACTATCTCAGACCTGAAGAACAATATTACATATTCTAAATCAATTGATTTACTTGCTAATTTTCAAATGTAGGTTTTTGTGTTAATATCCAAATTCAAATGTATGTTATTTTACAATTATTTTTTGCTTTATGAATATTATTTATTTCCAATTATTCAAATGTATTTGCTATGGTCAAACAAAATGTAAAAAGTAACCAAGTAAAAGGAAATGACAACAACTAAGTGGGCAACAAAAATAAAGTTATTAGAAGATAAAAAGAAAAGGATTTGTGAATTCCTAAAGACAGTTTCTAAATTATCTTACTTTTTAAATGTAATGAACCAAAATGTAGTGAATCTGTTGGACATGCAAATTTAATGGATGAAAATCATTGAACTAGTAGCATAATTGTGGTAGTTATACTTGTGTGTCAACTTGGCTGGGCCTGGTTGAGTGGTGGGGTGGCTGCTGGTAGTTATTCCCCATGATGAGATTGGCAATCAATACCATGGTAAGATCTACCACAAGCAGCTGAGTAGCTGCCTTTGGGAGGGGGTCTGCATCCTATATATAAGGAGAAGCCTTGGGAATGGTCTCTAGCCTTTGGCATGCTTGGACCCTGCATGTAGCCGTGTAGTTGCTCAGCAGCCTGCTATGTCCTGCCGACCTTGGGACTTACAATGGACTTAAGTTAATGGCCTGCTGTGTGGTTTGGTAACATGGGGGCTGTGCCTTTTTACTTGTCAACCTTGGGGCTTCTCAGCCTCAGCAGCCAGCAGCTGTCTGAGTAAAGAAACGCCTCTAGCTTCAGTGGGCCAGGAGCAGAAGGCAGAGCTGGACCCCAAGGTTGAGGGGCTTTCACCCAGCCTCTAGAGCCTGGCACTTTGAACTTGGACTTAAAGCTTCCAAATTGTAAGAATAAACTCCGGTTTGTTAAGGCCATTCCATTTGCGGTATATTTCTTGTCAATGTGGCACTAAAAAACCAGAACAAGCACTAAAGTTGAAATTTCTAATAGCAATATGAATATAATAGAATTTGTTCCAAATTCTGCCTCCATTCCTTGCTGTAGCAAAATAATAATAATAATGGTGTAGAACAAGAAACAATTTTAGAATATGAAATTGCTACATCTCCAGACCCCATAAATAACAGAAATGTATAATAATTGGTATTTCTGTTATTTCATAAATACAGTTGCTTTGTGGAATAATTTTTCTCTTAATGATGTAAATTATTGTATCAGAAGGAGACCAAATGATTTTCAGCATCTCAATGGACCATTTGAAAATTAATATCAAAAATTTCTGGATGGTAAACAAATAAGTTCTATAGGCAGAATATATTTCTTGGATGCAAAGCTAATAGAGAACATTACAAGAGGGAGTGGCTAATGTATTCTTCATCAGTTGGCTCTGTATATTGTTTTGTTTGCAAACTATTCTGTCCTAAGTCATTAGACTCTTGATTTGCTACAGATGGATTTCGTGATTGGCATAATTCAAATATGATTGATAAATATGAAAACAATTCAATTCACTGAGATTATATGTTGTCATATTAAAATCAAAGACATAGTTTTGATTTAACTTATGAAATGGATACAATCATTAATGATGAAGATTAGAATTGGAAATCCATTTTATAACACATTTTTGCTGTAATTATAAAAATTACTGAATTTGGACTATTATTTGAAGGAAAAAGTGTTTGGGTATCCACAAAATGGAAAATTTTGAGGTTTATTTGAACTTGTTCAGTTTGATCCACTTGTAGCAGGTCACATATCAAAATATAGTAACACAGGAAAGGGTAACCCATTACACATGTCTGAAACAACTTGTGAATAATGAGTGAACTTGGTAAGTGAGAAAGTACCATCAACTATTTTCAGCAAAGTAAATATAGTTTGATATTTCAGTTTGTTTATAGATTCCACTCCTGATCATTCTATATAAAACAAGAACAAACAAACTCACTGCTGTCGAGTCTCAGTTTCAACTCATAGCAACCCCTCCTTAAGTTTCCAAGGCAGTATCACTAGGGAAGTAGATTGCCCAACTTCCCTTCTGAGGAGTGGCTGGTGGGTTTGAACTGCTAAACTTCTGGTTAACAGTCAAATGCCTTAGGCACTGCACTACCAGAGCTCCTATCTTTCTATATAAATCAGCTAAATAGTTTTTTAAGATATGTTAGCTCCAACAGATAGAAAACCTATTGAGTGATTTATCACATTTAAAAGCTTGAAAAAGTCATACCAGTGAATAAATTGAAAATCAAGTATTTCACTATTTATGTGAAATTTGCAAAATTGAATTTTCTAAATTCAGATGCTAGTCTGATGACAATGCTCTCAATATGTCAGGGAGTTATAAAAGCAGGCAACAGAGAATTTTAGAATATAATGAATATACCATTTTTATACCCTGTGCTGTACAGTCACTTAATCTTGTAGGACATATCACAGTAGATTGTTTTCTGGAAGCAGTTGATTTTTTTTTCCTACTCTACCAACGTTCACATTTTTTTGTTACCTCTCCTCACTAATGGACAGTTCTTAAAACACATTTAGGCAATGATCAAGTGTTGAAATATCTTTCTAATTCATTTTGGGAAGTTGCACACTGTAACAAGTACAATTCAGGAATCTCTCACTCAGATTATAGATGTCTTATAAAATATTGATGAAGATCAAACACAAAAAGGAGATACCAGAAAAGAAGCTGAAAACATCACCAAAAATGTCAACAATGGAGTATAACTTATTTTGGTTATGTAGAATATGAAGACCTAAAATGTGAACTTGAATATGTATCACCTGGATTTAGAGACCATCTCAAGAATAGATTTAATGCATTGAACACTAATGACCAAAGGTCAGATGAGTTATGGGATCACATCAAGGAAATCATGCAGAAAAATTATTAGGTCATTAAAAAGACAGGAAAGAAAGAAAAGACCAAAATGGAAATCAGAAAAGACTTTGAAACTTGCTTTTGAATATAGACAAGTTTAAGAGAAGAATAGTGATGTAAAAGAACTGAAGAACTCAAAGGGCATCTTGAGAAGACAAAGTACACCATTGTAATGAAATCTGCAAAGACTTGAAGTCAGAACACAAAAGGGAAGAACACAATTGTCATTCCTCAAGATGAAAGAACTGACAGAAAAAAAAATCAAGCATAAATTTGCATTACTGAAGGATTCTATAGGCAAAATATTGAATGATGCAGGAAGCATCAAAAGAAGATGGAAGGAATACACAGAGTCACTGTACCAAAAAAGAATTTGTTGACATTCAACTATTTCAGCATATAATCAAAGACATAGGTAGCATGTTGAAGGCAGCAGATTGAAGAAAGATGTCCAAGCTGCACTGAAGGCATTGGCAAAAGACAAGTCTCCAGGAATTAACCAAACACCAATTGAGATATTTCAACAAATGTGTGCAATGCTGGAAGTGTTCTGTTGTCTATGCCAAGAAATTTGGAAGAAACATACTTGGCCAACCAACTGGAAGAGATCCATATTTGTATCCATTTCAAAGAAAGGTGATCCAATAAAATGTGGAAATTATAAAAAAATATATCATTAATATTACATCCAAATATAATTTTGCAGAAAATAATTCAAAAATAGTTGAAGCATAGGCATAGAAAGGAAACTGACAGAAATTCAACCCAAATTCAGAAGAGGACATGGAATGAGGAATATCATTGCTGATTTCAGGATGGATCTTAGCAGAAAGGAGAGAATACTAGGAAGATGTTGACCTGTGTTTTATTGACTACGCAAAGGCATTCAACTGTGTGGATCATAACAAATTACGGATAACATTGCAAAGAATGGGGTGATCTGCTTCCATAAAAACACCTATTTGTGGTCATGTGAAACCTGTACATAGACTAAGAGGCAGTTACTCAAATGAAACACAGGGATACTGTGTGGCTTAAAATCAGAAAAACATTTGTGTTAGGGATGGATTGTTTCACCATACTTAGTCAATCTGTATACTGAGCAAATAATCCAAGAAGCTGGACTAAATGAAGAGAAATGCAGCATCAGGATTGGAGGAAGGCTCAATAACAATCTGTGATATGCAGATGACACAACTTAGCTTGCTGAATATGAAGATGTCTTGATCACCTACTGATGAAGATCAAGGACTATAGCCTTCAGTGTGGATTACACCTCAATATAAAGAAAACAAAAATCTTCACAACTGAACTAATAAGTAACATTATGATAAATGGGGAAAATATTGACATTACCAAGGATTTCTTTTTATTTGACTCCACATCAAACACTCATGGAAGCAGCAATCAAGAAGTCAAATGACATATTGCATTTGGCAAATTTTCTGCAACAGAATTCTTTAGTGTTAAAAATGTATCAATTCTCCTTCAGTCTTCTTTATTTATTCTCCAGCTTTTACATGCATATGAAGTGACTGAAAATAATATGGCTTGGGTAAGGTGCACCTTAGTTCTGAACTTTATTTTCTAGAAATTTTATAACATACAGTATTATTCTTAAAGTATGAGAATTAATATTAAATTAGACTCTGAAATAGAACAATTTTTAAAATACTCATTATATTAAATATATATAAATTATATGTATTATATAAGGAGCTCTAGTGGCACGGCTGTTAAGATATTCAGCTGTTAACCAAAAGCTGCAGAACTCACCTGCTCCACAGGAGAAAGATGAAGCAGTCTGCTTCCATAAAGATTTAAAGCCTTGGGAATCCTATGAGGTAGTTTAACTCTGTTCTATAGTCACTGTGAGTCAGCACCAACTCTATGGTGATGGATATATATTACATAAATTATGTAAAATTTAGTATATTATTTTGTGTTGTACTATGTGATACAAAGATATAAAATAGTCATCATGTGCACTGTGACAAAAGATTATTACCTAGGGTAGAACAAGAATACAAAGTTTATTTGGGTTGAACCTTTCATTTAATAGTTCATTGATAAGCACAAGGGGCTGGAGAAATAAATCATTAATTTTCATGTTCTGTTTTTCATCCACGTAAATTGAAAAAATACATTTCTGTAATAAAAATTTTTATAGAGATGTGGAAATAATTATGCCACTCTTTTACTCCTGAGGTAGATATGTAGTTTCCCTTCCTGTTCTTGTTGTATTTATATTTCCCTTCATTTATGTAGTATCCTGGGTTGGAAACACTTTGAGAGCTAGTGCTGAAAGTCACATTCACCCGTATGTGTTTTAAAGAGATGCAAAGCCAGCACCAATTGCAAATGCAGAACAAAGCTATATAAAAGAGCAAAATGTGCAGTTATGGTGTGCTGTGTGAGAGGCTGAAGAGAAAATTCTATCTGGAAGATAGTGACCAGAAAGAAGATATAGAATGTCAATCTCATAAATTCAGCTGATTGTAAAATGTAGAACTTTAGAAAGAGAAGTTTAAACACGAACTTAATCAATGTAACTTCAGAATTAGGCTTGATAATACTGTTTCATTCTTTGTTCATGTAAAAGAAAATATCAAACTCCAAAAACTAGTTTCAGCACTGCTACAGAAGATCTTGTGTTTAGGAGTGGTGTTGAAGATGCTTATTGGAAAAACAAATTATAGTCATTGCAAAATGCTATAGTGGGAAAATAAATATACCAAAAAATATTTTCCTCAAAAATATCTTTAGATGATTTTTGAAGAAATTGGGATTTCATTGGAGATTTCTCAACATAGATATTGAGCAGGCTTTTGATGGCAGTTGCAATATTCAATAATGATCCTAGATATGTTGTGAAGAAAAATTCCCTGTCTTATAAAAGGTGTAATCCTCTTTATGCTATAACTTTTATGATGATATGACACTGAAAGCCAGCTTCTATGTACAAAGTTCAGAAGCTTGAATATGAATGCTATTGCACATATATAAAAAAGTGATGGTTATTATGAAGGAGCATGTTTTAAACAATATTTGGGGTGTTGCCTGTAGTGTATTCAAGTCAATTTCCTGCTGGTTTCTCATTACAGGACAATTTCTTGTAGGCTTCAAATTGTGAGCACTTTCCAGATACCATTTCTTTGGGCAAGGGAGGAAATGGAGGAGAAAAATGGTACTTATTACAAGAGCAATCACGAATGCTCAGCTACTATTGAAAAGCCTAGCATGAAACTAGTCTCTGTGATTGCATCAAAGTATGGTAAGATTTATGTGTCATTAAGGCTCTTGGTTAAGAACCGGATGCAGCATCAGGATGTATTTCACTGTCTTGTACATTATATGATCTACCATATGAGTTTATGGTCAGCACACTTTTTTATTTTTGTTTTATTGACTATAATGTCCAAAATGTCAGATGAGACAAAAAGTCACCCACAACAAATAATGATTACATTTTTCTAAAATGATACAAACATTAGCTCTTGGTTGAACACTCATGTTGCTGCTTCTCATTGCAGTTTCTGTCATCACTTTTTAAATAGATTAATAAGGTCAATTTCATTCTTTTTTCCCCTCTGCTGCAGCAGCTAAGAGGTTCTTATCTAGTTTCAATGCACAATGGCTCAGATTCTTTTATATCCTTTATATATTGTAGGAGCTCTGGTGATCCAGAGCCTAAGGCATTTGACTGCTAACCAAAAGGTTGATGGTTAAAATCCACCAGCCAATCCCCAGAAGGAAGATGGGGTGATCTACTTTCATAAAGATTTGTTGTTGTTATGGGCCATCATATCGGACCTGACTCCTAACGACCTCTCCTTGGGTTTCCGAGGCCATATCACTACAGAAGTAGATTGCCCAACCTTCCTACCACCTTGGAAACCCATAGGGTTCGCTATGTGTCAGCATCGACTGGATGGCAGTGAGTTTGGTTTTGGTTTCTTATATATTGTAAATACTATTGACATGCCAGAGTAGCTGATGTGCAGGACTCTTCTTTTTCTGGCTGCTTACTAGGAAAAGGCTGGATTTCATAAAGAAAGGATTGCTGGTCTGGCTAACAGGGAACCAGAGTTTATCACCCTCTTTTGAAACCAATACTCTGTGTACTCTTGACAAATCTCTTAATGGCCTCATGTTTCAGTTTTTTTAATCTGTGAGGTGAGAATGTTTAAACCATTTCTAAGGCCCCTGACAATCCTAAATTTCTTTGACTCTAATTTTATTTGATTCTATTGCTTATCAATAGAGTAGATGAGGGAACATTAAGTTTAATTTTAGTTTAATTTTCAATTGTCATTGAGTGAAGTATGTACAAAGTTTGTTTTCTGAACAAGATCAATAAAAAATGCCATGTCATTATTTTTGTATTATTCATAAGGAATAAAGCACAATAAAGATAAAAGAAAGATAAATATTTTTAGATATTCATACTTGGATACACTTGCCTTTTGATCTGTTGACACACAAATAAGGAAGAAGAGAGGAAAATAAGAACTCCTTTCACCAGGTTGACTTATTTTTACTGTGGATGTGCCATTGTAATGGTTCAAAGCAAATCATTTGCATATTGAATAAAACTCTTTTCTTTCTTCTGTTCTTTGAAAGACATGTTTCTATAAAAACAAACACACAACAGAATGGGGAGAGCACTGGGACATGGATGCTAATGCAGATCTGTAGGCGAATCATTAAAACTCATCACCTTGAGTTGGACCTGATTCGAAGGCAACTAACAACAACAGCAGTCTAACCTGCAAGGCCAAAACTAATCTCAGGATCTTTGCATTTATGGTCCTTTCTGATTCCCAGATGTTCACATGCCTTACTCTCTCACCTCTTTCAAGTTTTTGTTCAACCATCACTTTCTCAGTGAGGATTTTTTTATCACATTTTTTTTTTTTTTCTTTTTAACTAACTCGTCTACACATACACATACGTAATTATACACATACATAATTCCTCATTGGGATTTCATGCTTTATATTTGTCCATAGTGCTTATTATAATCTAATTTATCAGCTATTCTGCATTATTTTTGTTAATATCCCACTAGAGTAGATGATGGGAGCTCTGGTAGCATAATGCCTAAGGCATTTGACTGCTAACCAGAAGGCTGGAGGTTCAAACCCGCCAGCCACTCCTCGGAAAGAAGGTTGGGCAATCTACTTTCGCAGTGGTATCACCTCGGAAACCCAAGGAGCAGTCACAATGAATTGGATCCGACTCAATGGCATGTAACAACAACAACAACAACAACAGAGTAGATGGTGTCGGAGCCCTGCCTGTACTTTCTCAGCCCTCCGCCTCCCTGAGCCCATGTCTGCAGCAGCAGACTGCAAGCCTGTGACTTTTTGTCTGAAGATTTCCTTTCAGCCAGAAGTGCTGGGAGGTCAAGTTCCCATGACCGGATCTCAATGTAGGAGAGGTAAGAATTAGAAAATTAATACCTAATTTTTCCCCCTTTTATTTAGATAATTTTAGTTCATATTCTGTACTGTTTCCCAGTGTTCCCCAGTGGAATTGACTGACCCTCAGCTGTCTGCAGGAGTAACCTGTGTGATAATGCATGTGTCACTGGGTCCTTTGTGTTTCCTATCTCAATCCCCACTGTTTTATGAAACTAGCTCCAAATAAACTACTTCACTCAAATCTCTATCTCAGGATGTGCTTGTGGGAAAACAGGACCCAGCACAGAACATATCTCAAGACTTCTCAGTATTTAAGGGGAAGGACTTTTTGTCTGAGTCTAATGATTGATCTTCAGTCACTAGAACAGAGCCTGGCTCATATTAGAGAGTCCATAAATGGTTGTTGACTCAATGAACCCCTGTTTGAAAACATCCCTTGACTCTATTCTGACCACAGGCAGAGTTGATTTCATAACCATCTAACTTATAAGTAACCTGTTCCAACTTAAAAACATTTTCAACTTGTTTCAACTGTCAGTGTTGTTGATAGATAAATTGTTGTGAAAAATGTGGAGCTTTGTTGGGATTAGTAGTTTAAAAATTAAGGGAAAAAAAGAGAAATTTATTCAGTAACAGGGATTATTGGGTGAATTCTAAATTTGGCCAAGCACAGAATCAATTTATTTAAAAGTTTACAAAATTATGATGTTTGGACTTAGTCTCCCTGAATTCTGATTCGGTAGGTCTGAAGTAAGGTTCAGAAATATATGTATTTTAAGTGTTCTCTTGAGGATTCTGATGCACAGCAAGTTAGCGAGGGAACACAGCTCTCGGTAACCAAGTGTTTACACAAGTGTATGATACTTCAGAACAGACATATTGCACCATCAAATATTCCCAATTATATTTAAACAAGTATCAAAAAATCATTTAAAAATTACTAGCCTTAAAAAAGTCTATGGAAGTAATTTTTTTTAATTAATGAAATATTTATTATCTCTCTAACAAGTTGGAGTTGCACTGACATACAAAGGAAGGAGAACTAATAAATATCCATAGGAAGGAAAACTGCTAACATGCATATAATTTAAGACATTGATCACCCATACAAAGCAGAAAAAGAACAGTCATTAAAAATCTACTTTAGAATCTGTATTGTAAAGAATCTGAGAGCTGTATTTTTCTTAAAATATTGTATATTATGGGAGCTCTGCTGGTGTAGTGCCTAAAGCATTTGACTGCTCACCAGAAGTCTGGAGGTTCAAATCCACTAGCCACTCCTCAGAAGGAAGATTGGGCAATCTACTTCCATAGTGAAATCGCCTGGGAAACTCAAGGAGGGGTTACTATGAGTCAGATCCCACTCCTTGGCAGTTTTTTTTTTTTTTTTTTTACTGTGTATTATGGACACTAGAGTTTCCAGTATATACTTTCCAAATATGAATAAAAGGAGAAAAAGATCAAGTACACATTAATACATGCTACATCTAGCTTTTACCCATTTTAGTCCTAGTTTAATCACTATATCAAAGATTAAACTAGTCCTAGTTTAATGACTATATCAAGGACTAATTTATTGGCTCCTTGCTGGTCTGGAAATAAAAGAAGGTAAGAAAGATAACTGTTTTTTCTTGAATTCTCCAGTGTAATCATGCATACACCAAAACAAAGGGAAGTGGAAAAGAGAGCCATGTGTCTTTGGTTGCAAATTAATGGTCTTACAGATTTACCTTCCTGTCACATTGGAAAAAAAAAAAAATCCAAGTATGAGCAGGACCCAGGAAGCCTCATTACAGAGTTTTGGAGAAGGTGTATTTTGAATCCTAATTATAAAATGCTGATCAATATATTGATCTAGGGAGTTTCTCTAATGAGGCAGATGGGTCATTCTCTAGTATAAGAGGGCAGTTGTTTTCCAGGAGAAGAAATGCTTCAAGTTCTTCCTAAGACTATATTTTTTAGTCAATAGTGTGTGTTAAAAAAAAAAAAAAGAAGAAGAAGAAGAAGAAGAAGAAGATACAAGGTTCTAGGTGCTAAAGACAGAGATACCTGTGGGTTTTTGTTTGTGTGCATGTGTGTGTCTTCCTTCCTTGCTTCTTCCCTCCTTCCTTCCTCCCTCCCTCCCTCCTTCCTGCTCTTCCTCTATTCCTTCCTTCCTTCCTTTCTTTCTTTCAATGTAAATACAGGTAGGGC
>NW_006921634.1:2318828-2326075 GCF_000298275.1 Orycteropus afer afer
CCTCTGGGATTAAGTATAATGGAAAGAGTACTGTACAAAGAGTCAGGTAATCTGGATTAGGCACTCTACTTTTGCCCTGGTGGTGCAATTTTAGTGCTCAGCTCATAACTGAAAGGTTAGCAGTGTAAACCCATCAGCCAATATGCAGGAGAAAAGATCTGGTGATCTGCTTCAAGGAAGATTTTGGTCTAGGCAATGCTATGGGGCAGTTCTACTCTGTCCTATGGGGTCACTATGAGTTGGAATTGTAGGAAAACAAGGTCCTTACCCCTTGGCATGAATAGCCAATGATTACAACAGGTTGAAGAGGGAAAGGAAAAGGTTTATTGAGTGTCGATACCCAAGGAGACAGTGAGAGTCATTTCTCCAAAATGCCTGTCTCCTCGAGCAAAGGGGTAAGTGTAATTATATAGGGAAATGGGAAGAGGGTTGAAGATTCCTTGGGTGAGCAGGAATGTCTTTATTCTTCTCTTCCCTAGTTACCCCCGACTTAGCATCCCTCTTCCTAGGATTGTCTTGCTCCACAGACTATGGTTCTTAGCCAAGATCAGTCATGGGAGAGGGGTAGGCTTAAAAGAACAGACAATTTAAAATAGCAAATCTAAAGAACCCATCATCTGTAAAAAGGCCTGGCTATTCTGTTTATTCAAAGGAAGTAAAAGGGTGGGAAAAATAGCAAGTTAGTTCCTATAATTAATATCCACTTTAATCATGCCTGCTAGCCTGTGAAAATTGTATAGTTTTCAGTGAGGGGCCCCTTCGGCTTTCCAATTCAGCCCTCCACAGAATTGACTTCAGGGCACCTAACAACAATATGTAACTTTAATTTTTCTGTGACTTTATATTCATCACTCATGAAATATATGGCTAATATTTGCTAGATGTGTGTTAGATGTTATGTAGATGGCCAGAGGAAGACATAGTCCCTAGATTTAAAGAACTTTTATTCTAGTTTTAAAGATTATCTAAATAAAATTACAGCAGCATAAGCTTGCTAGCACATTGTTGTTGTTGTTGTTGTTGTTAGGTGCTGTTGAGTCAGCTCCAACTCGTAGTGACCCTATGCACAGTGGAATGAAACACTGCCTGGTCCTGCACCAGCCTCTCAATCCTTGCTATACCTGAGCCCATCGTTTCAGCCATTGTGTCAGTCCATCTTGTTGAGGGCCTTCCTGTTTTCCACCGATCCTCCATTTTACCAAACATGATATACTTCTCCAGGGAATGGTCCCTTCTTACAAAATGACCAAAGTAGGTGAGACAAAGTTTGGCCTTTCTCAATTCTAAGGAACATTCTTGCTGCACTTCTTCTAGGACAGATTTGCTGATTCTTCTGGCAGTTTATGGTACTTTCGGTATTCTTTGCTAACACCACAACTCAAAAGCATCAACTCTTCTTCTGCCCTACTTATTCATTGTCCAACTTTCACATGCATATGAAGCAATTGAAAACATCATGGCTTGGGTCAGGGCCACCTTAGTCTTCATAGAGACATCTTTGCTCTTCAGCACTGAAAGAGGTCTTTTGCAGCAGATTTGCCCAGTGTAATACCAAGTCTGATTTCTTGACTGCTGCTTCCATTGATGTTGATTATGGAACCAAGTAATATGAAATGTTTAACAACTTCAATCTCTCCTTGATGCTACTTATTGGTCCAGTTGTAAGGATTTTTGTTTTCTTTACGTTGAGTTGTAATCCATACTGCAGACTGTCGTCTTAGTCTTCATCAGTAAGTGCTTCAACTCATCTTCACTCTCAGCTAGCAAGGTTGTGTCATCTGCATATCATCAGTTGTTAATGACTCTTCCTTCAATCCTGATGCCACATTCCTCTTCATATAATCCAGCTTCTCAGATTATTTGCTCAGCATACAGATTGAATAAGTATTGTGAAAGGACTCAACCATGATATACTCCCTTCCTAATTTTAAACCTTGTTCTGTTCAAACAACAGTCTTCTGGTCTACATAAAGTTTCTTCATGAGCAGAGTTAAATGTTCTGGTATTCCCATTCTTCTCAATGTTATCCATAATTTTTTATGATTCACCCAGTCAAATGTCTTTGCAAAGTCAAAAAAACACAAGTAAACATCTTTCTGGTATTCTCTGCTTTCAGCCAATATCCATCTGGCATCAGCAATGATATCTCTTGTTCCATGTCCTCTTCTGAATCCAGCTTGCATTTCTAGAAGTTCTCTGTCAATATGTTGCTGCAACTGTTTTTGAATTATCTTCAGCAAAATTTTACTTGCATGTGTTATTAATGATATTGTTCAATAATTTCCACATTCTTTGGAATCACATTTCTTTGGAATGGGTAAAAATATGGATATCTTCCAGTCAGTTGGAAAGGCAGCTGTCTTCCAAATTTCTTGGCATAGCCAAGTGAGTACCTCCAGTTCAGCATCTGTTTGTTGAAACATTTCAGTGGGTATCCTATCAATTCCTGGAACTTTGTTTTTCACCACTTCCTTCAGTGTAGTTTCAACTTCTTCCTTTGACACCATCGGTTCTTGATGATATGCCACCTCCTGAAATGGATGAACATCAACCAATTCTTTTTGGTACAGTGACTCTGTGTATTCCTTCTACCTTCTTTTGATGTTCCCTGAGTTACTGAATATTTTGCCCATAGAAACTTGCAATTTTGCAACACAAGTCTTGAATTTTCTCTTCAGTTCTTTCAGCTTGAGACATATCCAGTGTGTACTTCTCTTTTGGCTTCCTAACTCTAGGTTTATGCACATTTTATTATAATAATTGACTTTGCCTTCTCAAACTGTTCTTTGAAATTGTCTGTTCCATTCTTTTATCTTATCATTTCTTCCACTTGCTTTAGCTACTCTCCATTCAAGAGCAATTTTCAAAGTCTCTTCTGAAACACTTTTGGTCTTTTCTTCCTTTCCTGTCTTTTTAATGATATTTTGGTTTCTTCATGGATGATTTTCTTGGTGTCATCCCAGAATTCACCTGGTTTGGGGTCACTGGTGTTCAATGTGTCAAATCTATTCTTTAGATGGTCTCTAAATTCAAATGGGATATAATCAAGGTCACATTTTGGCTCTTGTGGGCTTGTTTGAATTGTGTTCAGCTTCATCTTGAACTTGCATAAGAGCAGTTGATGGTCTCTTCCACAGTCAGCTCCCAGTTTTGTTTTGGCTGAAGATACTGAGCTTCTCCATTGCCTCTTTCCACAGATGTAGTTGATCTCATTCCTTTGTACTCCGTCTGGTGAAATCCATGTATATAGCCATCATTTGTGTTGTTGAGAAAAGGTATTTGCATTGAATAAGTCATTGATTTTGCAAAATTCTATCATGCTATCTCGAGCATCATTTCTATCATCAAGGTCATATTTTCCAACTACTGGTGACTCTCCTTTGTTTCCAACTTTTGCCTTCCAATCACCAGTGATAATAAATGTATCTTGATTGCATGTTTGGTCAGTTTCATACTGCAGAAGTTAGTAAAAATCTTCAATTTCCTCATCTTTGATTTTGGTAGTTGGTGCACAAATTTGAATAATAGTAATATTAACTGGTCTTCCTTGTAGACCTATGGATATTATCCTATCAATGATAGCATTGTACTTAAGGATATTTCTTGAAACATTCTTTATTACAATAATGCCACAGCATTCCTCTTTAATTCTTCATTCCCAGCATAGTATATCATACGATTGTCTCATTCAAAATGGACAAGACCAATCCATTTCAGCCAAAACCGGTCCATATCAGCTCACCAATGCCTAGGATATCAATCTTATGTGCTCCATTTCATTTTTGACAACTTCTAATTTTCCTAGCTTCATACTTTGTACATTCCATGTTCTGATTATTAATGGATGTTTGCAGCTGTTCCTTCCCATTTTGAGTTATGCCACATCAGCAAATAGAGGTCCCAAAACTTATACTCCATCCACATCATTAAGTTTGACTAATCTTTGAGGAAGCAGCTCTTCCCCAGTTGTATTTTGAGTTCCTCCTGACCTAAGGGGCTCATCTTCTGGCACTATATCAGACAAAGTTTCAGAGCTATTCATAAAGTTCTCCAGTACAATATCAGGCAGTGCTTCACTGCTATTCATAAGGTTGTGACTGGCCAATTATTTGAGAAGTAGATGACTCCTTCTCAAATGCTTACACATTACAGTAGATTATTAAGGAACTCTTCAGTAGGGAGAGACAGAAGCCCAACTAAAAGTGGCTTAAGCAATGAAAAATAATTTATTGTTTACAGAAATTATGAATCTTATGATAGAAACATGGTTAGATTTAGATGAATAAATATCTTTAAGACTTGGTTTTACTCTCTTTATTCTCAGCTTTGTTTTTCTCTCTAATGGATTCATGCTCTGTTAAGATTACTGATCTCAGCTCCATGTCTACATGCTGTCCCAAAAATACATGTAGAAACATTATCTTTTCTGAACAATTAAAAAAAAAAAAAAAAAAACTTTTCATTTGCTCTGCTTGGGCAATGGATCCCACCATGAACCAATTACTGAAGCTAAAGAGAAACAGTATTCTAATTGAGCAGTTCAGGGTCTCCTTTACACCCTTAAGAGCAAAAAAGGGTGGTTTCTCAAGGAAAATTTGATGCTGACACTAGAGAAAAAGAGGAAATGACACTAGACATGAAAAAAGAAAAAAATACATAAAATAAATTCTTAGTGAATCCTGAATAGATGAAGCACCTGAGATTTCTTCTGGCAGAACAGAAGAGTGATATTTGAACTTAGAAAGCCTGGGTATACAAAGCTACAATGCTCATCATATTCATAATACTGAAATCAGTCCAAAGCTGGGAATGACCCAAGAAATTCACAACCATCAAGTCGATTATGACTCTCAGCAACCCTTTAGGACGGAGTAGAACTGCCCCCATAGAGTTTCCAAAGCTGCACATCTTTACAGAAGCAAAGTCATGAGATGACTGTCTCATGTCTCTCCCATGGAGCAGCTGGTGGTTCAGACCACTGACCATTTGGTTTGCAGCCAAAGCCTTTAACCACTGCACCACTAAATCTCCTTAAACTGGGAATAGCATTTCCTTATTATTCCTCACATCCCAAACACATATAAAATTAATCACATTTTCCAGATAATTCTTCCTCTAAAATAAAATCCCTCAAAAATGTAACCCACTTTCCCATCATATGCTTACCCCTTATTTCCAGCTTTCCTCATTTTGTTTTTCTGTTTGTTCAGCCCGTTGTCATCTGAAATAAGCAGGCCTTTGTCATGTTTTCTAGCTGTCTGGCAGCTTTTGAACACCCTTTTTATGTTTGAGAAATTTCTTGACTTATAAATCTCTTCTCCCAATAAAAGTTACAAGACTGAGCTTTCCTTATTATTACCGTGTAAGTGTATGAGATAGGTTTGGACAACCAAACACAACCTCAGCACATTAGTTAGGATATGATTCATGTGAAAACTCAAGTGCTATGTGGAACAAGTATTCTGTTGGTATGAAAGTATAAGAATCTGAATATTAGAGGAAACATTGGTGAAGATCCACTCTTTGTGAGGGTTGCTGCTGTATCTGTGCCAACCTAAGTGACAATGGGATCTCCCCAGGGAAAGCCCTATCAGGTAGTTGGCCGTTGTTACTGGCTGCATGGGCTTCAACTACAACTGTTTGGTAATCTAAAACTTTCTATGACCATAATAATATCCTTGAATACATTTGTCTTTTTTTTATTATTATTTCCTCTTTAAGTAGCTAGAATGACTTACTATTTTTACAATTATCAGTGTACTTTTCAAGCCAAGCTTTTTATGCCCACTTGCCTGGTTTATGTTAATCTCTCACCATTTCTCACTGAAACTCTTGTAAAAGCTTCCCTTCAATTAACTCAACCCAATTTCCCTCTATTCTATTTGATGCTTCAAAATTTATCATGGCCATTTTATGTCTCTGTATTAAAACTTCAGTTGGCTCCACACATGAAGAAAATCCAAGTCTGGATGAAATATAAAGTCTTTCCTTCTGACACCCAATTTCCTCATCATGTTCACCTTCAAACATCCCTCCTTCCCTTATCTCCAGTCACATGGAAAATGTGCCTGGCTTCTATAACACAACATGACTTTTCAGATAATCTACCTATTGAAAAACCCAGTTACTAAAATTACCAACTTCTTAAACTTCTGTGAAATTTATGGCTATCCTTCAAGATACAAATCAAATGTCAGCTTACAGTGTAAACCCATTCTCAATCCTGGAAGAAAAATTAAGTCCTTTCTCCTCTCTTCTTCCAGTGTCCTCTTTCTCTATCTATAATATTTATTGGAACATATATTAATCTCATGTTTATATATTTCTTTTCCATGATTTATCATATGCTGTTTCAAGGCAAAGTCCATGCTGTACTTCCAGTGCTGCTCATATAGTAGGTACTCAGTGTTCAATGAATGAATAATGTACTCTAACTAGTATAAAATACAGCCAAACTTCTCTCTACCATGTAATGGAGCCTTAGAGAGTGCTTATTATTTCAGTCATATCATATTGTAACTTCCCTCTTGTAATGAATTTATAAGACTGCCTATCAATTATCTCTAGATCTTTATGAGTATATTCTCTTCTCCAGTATTTAAAAATTAAAAATCCCTATTAGAACAATACTTTGCATCCTTATGTGGGTGGTTTGTTGGAAAAAGCATTAATGTTGGAAGATTTTTAGGAGGTAGCTTCCTGAGTCTAACAAATTATTCTCTCTAATAAGTCAATTATTTCTATAGATAGTTATATTATGGTATTTAAGAGAAATGTATCACATAGAAAAGTTCTATAAATATCTAAGTCAATAGCACAGCCACAAAAAAATTAAAAGTTGTTCCGGAAATGTACTTTCAGGTTGTTAAAAGGAAATGCAGTTTGCAATTCAATTTGGAAGAGTTGGATGGAATAAAAAATAAATTTTTAATGAAGAAATCGTGAAAGTATGTCAATACATAAAGGCATAATAACTCATTGAGTTTATGAACAATAAAAAATGGAGATTTATCATTGGCTATAAACAAATAAAGATCTCTGGTAGCAGAGTAAGTAAGGTGTTTGGCTGCTAACTAGAAGGTCAGTGATTCAAACCCATCAGCTGCTCTGCAGGAGGAAGATGAGGCGATCTATTTCTGTAAAGATTTACTGCCCTGAAACTCAATGTGCATCATCACTATGAGTCAGAATTGACTTGACGGCAGTGGGTTTTGTGTATATATACATATATATATATATATATATAT
>NW_006921634.1:2326234-2345116 GCF_000298275.1 Orycteropus afer afer
ATACATATATATATATATATATATATATATATATGCAAATAGTTTACTGATGTTATGAATACAGAGCTTAAGCTTTCATCCTTCTAAGAAATGACCATGTAAATACCTCCATGCCTAACTTCCTTACTTCTGAATAGGTTTTTTTTTTTTTTTCCTTCCTGCTGACACAGTCTTATTTATTAGCCACAATGACACAACTTTGCAAAGCTGGAATTTGATTAGTTCTAGTTGACAGATAAATCACTGTAGGGCAACTACAGTACATATAACTAACCATTTATGAAAATACAAAGTTATGGGAATTGGATATATCTTTCTGTTTAGCAAGAAGTTAAGTGAACCTCCAAATGGAGCCATAAACATTTTTGACTCAGTGTAAGGCTGTGGTTTTTAGGCTTTTGTGTTCCATGGACTATTTAACTATCTTTCTCTAGGAGCAATTGAAACATAGATATAGGAGCCTAATAAGTGGAGACATAAATAGTCACCTTTATAATTGATAAAACTGATGATATTGGAGAATGTAGTTTTATGTTTATTGGCTAAGTTGGCTTGATAACGTTTAACAGCTAGACTTACCTGTTCAATGAGGGGCACAGTAAACCACAGATTTCCTCCTTTAGGAACTTGTACCCACATAATTACAGCAACAAGGAATTGTGTGCAGTGTGTTTCTTGATAGTAAATGGTTCCCCAAGACAGTATGTAGAGACTTGCCCAGTTCCTTCTCTAAAACTCAAAGAGAAGTCACTTCTTTTCCAAGTAGAAGAGAGTGAAGATATAGAAAAAAATTAGGGATGTTGCTTTAGGGAAATTCTTTCCACAAGCAAGTCAAACGAGTGGAAGACAGGTACTCCACATTAACCTTTACTCTGGTGGTACAGTGGGTAAGACATTCAGGTGATTCAGAAGGTCAGAGGTTCAAACCCACCAGCAGCTCCTCAGGAGGAAGATAAGGAAATCTACTTCTGTAAAGATTTACAGCCTTGGAAACTCAATGGGGATTTCTATGAGTCGGAATCAACTCAATGGAGGTTGGTTTGGTTTTGGTTTTATACAAAGGTACTGAAAAGAAAACAATAGTTAATATCACCTCATAATTACTAGGGGAGAGGATCCAGTATCTGTTCCCTCTGTTTCCTCCTCAATCCTCCCAGATTCTGGGGATCTGTTCCTTCCTACACTGGTCATGTACTCCACATTGGCATCTGCTGCTCACATCTGAGCCCCTGACTTTCTGGATTTCGCTCAGACTGAAACACTTCCTCAGCTTATCTATGATGAAGTATGAGCTTTTGTCATCTTAATTTGTGGCAGATGATTAATTTTATGAAATAAAATGGAAATGAATTGCCAGAAAAAGAATCACATATTTGGATATCATGTGAGTTTCAAATTACTATAGAAGTTTCTAAATATTATCAATTTTTGTCCTTTCTTAGTTGTATCCTAGTACTACTTATCAGACCTCACTTTAAATGTTGTTAGGTGCTGTCAAGTTGGTTTCAACTCATAACGACCCTATCTATGTACAACAGAACAAAACAGTACCTGGTTTTGCACCATTCTTACAATGTTGCCATGCTAGAGCCATTGTCGCAGCCGCTGTGTGGATTCATCTCATTAAGAATCTTTCCCTTTTTTTGCTGACCCACTATTTTACCTGGCATGATATCCTTTAAGTAGTATTTGCTTAAACCTTGAATCTTTACCCCATGTTATGAATTGAATTATGCTCCCTTCCCATTACATATCGAAGTCCTAGACATTGTACCTGTAGATGGGATTCTCTGTGGAAATAAGAGTTTTTCATTTGTTATATTAATGAAGTCATACCTGAGTAGAGTAACTCCTTAAAGCTCACTTTTGAGCATTAAAAATAGCAGAATAGACACAAGGGGAGCCAGATGCTAAGGAACATCAAGCAATGCCAAGGAATCTCAAAGAACACCAGGAATATCAAGTAATGCCAAGAACCTCACTAGGCTCCCAAAGGAAAGACCTCTTTCTAGAATTGTGACTTAATTCTGACTTCTAGACTCTTGAACTGTGCAAAAATAAATTTCTGTTCTTTAAAGCCATCCACTGTAGTATTTTTTGTAATAGGAACACTAAGCAGCTAAGATATGAAGCATTTGGATAGAAGGATAGGGAGTGGGGGTTTTTTATTAGGTGGGTTTTTCAATAAATTGATCATCTCAAAAGTCATGTTGTGTTATGGAAGCCAGAAACATTTTCAATGTGACTGGAGATAAGGGAAAGACAGATGCTTGAAGGTGCCCCTGCCGTAACAGCACATCACTTATTGCAGCCTATGAAAGATAGGCCCCAAAAGGGAGCTCTGCTGGCCTAGTGCCTAAGGCACTTGACTGCTAACCAGAAGGCTGGTGGTTCAAACCCACCAGCCAATCTTCAGAAAGAAGGTTGGGCAATCTACTTCTGTAGTGATATGGGCTCGGAGACCCAAGGAGGGGTCGCTATGAGTTGAGTCCAACTTGACGGCAAATAACAACAACAAATGAAAGATAGGCTGCCAAAATTAAGGCTGTAGAGAGTCTTCTCTGTATATCAGATACTTCACATCCTATGCTACCTCTTGATTCATTATCTTAGTGACAGATAAGAGGAAATTTAAATGACTTAACTAAAGACTAGGAATCATCACACTTTCTGCTGCCTACATTATTTCCCAGATATGATCTAAGCATGTTCTACATACTGGAGGTCTATCTTTTAAATATCTTCTAAATCCAGTTGCCTCATATCCCTTGTCCTCTGTTTATCATATTCTGGAAAGATTACTGCAATAACTTTCTGTTTGATTTCCATACTTTCATTGTTAAAAACCAAAACAAACCCATTGTTACTCATAGCAACCCTATAGGAGAGAGTAGAGCTGCTTGAAATCAATCCTTTATAAAGTCCCTAGATTGAGCATCTTAAATTGGAAATCTGATATCGACTTTGCTTAAAATCCACCAGTGACCTCCCACTACCTTCAGTATAAGATCCTTTCTTCCTGCCTGGTATAATTTCTTTTATTTTCTGACTCCTGTTTACATGTCTTATCTTATCACTCATCATTTACTAAAAAAAAAAAAACTGCATTGCTGTCTAGTTGGATCCTACTCATAGTGACCCCTCTTTGGGTTTCTGGGGTGGTATCACTACAGAAGTACATTGCCCAATCTTCCTTTTAAAGAGTGGCTGGTGGGTTTGAACCACCAGCCTTCTGGTTAGCAGTCACATGCCTTAGGCTCTGAGCCACACATGCCCATAATTTTCCTAGCTGGTTTTCTTCTTTCATGTGTCTTTCCCCTGTTATAGTTTTACTTTTACACAACCAGTCCCACAGAGGTTAATGCCAAATTGTCTTCAAGACCCAACTGAGTTGACCCCAATGAACTCCTTTTAATATCAGCAACCATGGCACCTAGTACCATAATGAACAAATAATTGTTGGATGAAAGATAAGGAAATTTAGGACTGTGTAGTATATCAGGACTAGAGTAACCGATCTTTAGAAATGTGTTTCCAAGTAGATTTCCACATTGCTAAGGTCCATACTACAGTCATATTTAATTTCAGGTATCAAGATTTTATTGAGAATGCATTTCAAATAGTGACAAATGATTGCTATCGGCAATATTTTCCACAAAATTTTCAAGGGCATAGAATAGTGAGGGAAGATATTTCTTTTCTTTTGAAACATAATTATATTTTAACAGGTACTGTCTTGGGAGTCTAATAGACTATAAAAGTTTCATGGTCAAATGGAAAGGAGTATAGGTGTTTTTAGTCCCTCTCAAAACATTGCAAGATATACAGCTACCTATTTATTTATGAATCAACCTGTTCATGGACCTGGACAGCACTAGATGCAAACCCTAGCTCAGATTAGAAATTCAAATAAAACTCTCAAAACAAGTAAGGACTATTCCTTCAGCCTCTGTCCTTCCCAGAATTAGTTTACATGACAACATATAATCAGTGATGACTTTTACTGTCCATAACAGAAGAACTGTGTTCACTAATTGCAGATGCCCACTGATTTGGTGTGATTAACCTGAAAATAGGAAAACATAACTGCATTGAAAGGATATTGTTCAGGGACTACAACAACTTGCAAGAGTTCTAATTGTGATCCACAAAATTCTTCCACAGTGGTGATTTTTATTCAAGCACAGTGGAACAAAGAGGAGCAATTAGAGAACTAAACGGATCAATGTAAATAGTCAAGCCTATAAAATTCAGCCAAAGATAAGAAAAACAGAATTCTAAAACCAATTGCTCCTCAAATACAATGTTATCTTCATGCTCCATTATCTACATTATGAGCTCAAAATGATGAGTAAAATTTGTGAGTGTGTGCGTGCATGCATCATACATTTTGACATATTTTATATAGTTATGTATGTATACATGTATTTAAATAAATATTTATGTGCATATATAATTTATATAACATATAATTGTATGTATATGTAATATTTATATCATATATATATATATATATATATATATATATATATATATAATGCATTATGAATAGTGGTGATACTCAAAATACTTAACATTCTAATGTGCATAGGCCAATCACAATAGGAATTGGTCATTGTGCCAGAAAGGCTTTATGAAGGTTCTCTTAAAGCATGGATTCTGGATGGCTGGGGAGGAAGCAGGGTGGCACGTAATGGCTTGGGGCAATGTTGCTATTGTGGTTGTTAAATCCAAACCAAACCAAACTCACTGCCACTGAGTCGTTCCTGACTCTTAGCGACCCCTCTGTTTTGGTTACCTAGTGCCATTCTGACAGGAATATACCACAAATGGGATGGCTTAACAAACAGTTTATTCTCTTACAGTTTGGAGGTTTTAAGTCCAAGTTCAAAGTGCCAGGCTCTAGGGGCTGTGTGAAAGCCCCTCAACCTTGGGCTTCAGCTCTGCCTCTTGCTCCCGGCCCACTGAAGCTAGAGGCATCTCTTCGTTCAGGCAGCTACTGGCTGCTGAGGCTAACAAGCCCAAGGTTGACAAATAAAATGGCACAGTTCTGATGTTATTAAACCATATGGCAGGCCATTAATTCAAGTCCATAGAAAGCCCCAGGGTCGACAGATCATGGCAGGCTGCTGAACAATGAAACAGAGACATATGCAGGGTTTAAGAGTGCAAGAAGCTAGAGACTATTCCCAAAGCTGTGTCGTATATACAGGAAGCAAACCCAAAGGCAGCTACTCAGCTGCTTGTGGTAGATTCCAGCATGGAGTTGGTTGCCAGTCTCATCGGGGGAATAACTACCACCAGCTGCCCAGCCACTCAACCAGACCCAGCCAAGTTGACACAAAAACTTAACCCCCACACCCTCCTTGGGTTTCTAATGCAGTATCTCTGTTGTTGTTATGTGCTGTCAAGTCAAACCCAACTCATAGCAACCCCTCCTTGAGTTTCCGAGGTGGTATCTCTATGGAAGTAGATTGCCCAAGCTTCTTTGGAGGAGTGGCTAGTGAGTTTGAACTGCCAGCCTTCTGGTTAGCATTCAAATGCCTTACCCTCTACATCACCAGAGCTCCTTCTGTATCAACATGGGAAAGCAAAAGCAATAGCGTATTTTTTGGGGGGGATCACTGAGACTATTGTCACCAAAAGACAATACTTGCAAGATTCAGGTGTTATCGATTCCTAAAAATAGTTGATTATGATCAAAGTAGGAGGTGGGTTGGTGCAGTGTAGTGAATTACCTGGTATGGCTTTTCTAGCCATAAGTCTTTGTAAACTCTGTGGTGGAATTTGCTATGAGCAACTGAGGAGCTCTTGATTGTAAAAGTTATCCCCCTGGGGTATTTCTGTGGGGTGTTGCACAAAGCAATGTTCTAGGCTCTCAGGTGCTTAGAATTCTGATGTTATGATTGGCTAGTTTGGCGCCTCTGCCAGGCTCAAAAGGAGGCCTCCTAGAGGCAGAAGTCCCTCTGACTACTGGGTGAGAAGGACCCATTGCTGAGAAGAAATGCGCTGCTGAAAGAGACATGCATTGCTGAGAGAGACACCAAGGGACACACACTGCTGGGACAGAGACTGTGAGAGACTGTTGGGTGAGAGGCGGTGGGCTGTGAGAGACTGAGCATTTTTCCTGAACTTGAATTGTAATCTTGTGCTTCCCTAATAAACCCTGTAATCTGTGAGTTCTGTGTGGCCACTGCAGTGAATTATTGGACCCAGGAGAGAGGTGGTGGGTGTTTTGGGAGGAACTGTTGGTGAAAGAGCTGGAGAGAGGCAACATGTCTGGCCTTTCGAGGACTAGGCCTTGAGTTACTGATGGTGATCCTGTCTTCCTCTTGTGGGGTTAGAGGAGGTCAGGAGATATGGCCTGCTTGTCCTTTTAGCAGTTGGGTATGGAGGATGATAGGCAATGATTTAACCTTAATCAGATGATATTTACAATTATGGCTGCTATTGCAGGTACTAGAGAAGCTCTGGTGATGCTGTGGTTAAAGTATTGGGCTACTAATAAAAAAGTGGGTTATTCAAACCCATCAGCCACTCCATGGGAGAAAGATGAGGCTATCTGCTTCCACAAAGATTTACAGCCTTGAAAACTCTATGAGGCAGTTCTACTCTGTCCTATAGGGTCACTATGAATCAGAATTGTTCCAGATATTGTTGTTTGTTTTCTAAGGCAATGAATTTAATCTCTGACACATGCTATGCAGCTATTTTTTTCTTTTTATAATTCTGACTTTTTTTTTAAATTCCTCCATCACAATAGCAACACCAAAACAAATTCACTGACAGAGAGCATAGTATTTTTTGACTCTTGGTCACAGTTTCATATACAGAGACCTTGACCATTTCACCATTCAAGGAGCATCATTCTGTAGGGTGACATTGATTGATCAGGCTTTCTGAAAAGCAGTTAATAAAAGACTAATTGTTGGAGAAAAACGTGGTACATAACTAAGGAACTAATTGCCTTTTTGGTCTGGTGGCCCCAAAGGTCTGAGCCTTTGTGGGCTGTTGTTAACTCATCCAGATCTCCATTAGTCAACTGTGATCGTCCCCAGTTGACTGCTAATAGTTCGCAGATGCAACCTACTCTTGAGCATAGTTCTCAGCATTTAAAAGTCTCCTTTAGCCTGGACTATCAACAATATGGCCCTAGAGGATGTCATCGGGCCTAAGGCAGTCACCTGGCAAGCTCAAGGCTGGTGGTTCAAACCCACCTGCCACTCCCCGCTAGGTAGACCGGCTGTCTCCTGGGCTCTCTGGTAGCATAGTGCCTAAGGCACTCAACTGTTAACCAGAAGGCTGGCAGCCGACTCCACGGCACCTAACAACAACAATACTGTTGAGAATTACTTGTTATACCTGCCCCTAGGTTTGTTCTAGGAGCTCTGGTGGTGTAGTGCCTAAGGCATTTGACTGCTAATCAGAAGGCTGGCTGTTCAAACCCATCAGCCACTTATCTGAAGGAAGGTTGGGCGGTCTACTTCGTAGCGATACCTCCTCGGAAACCCAAGGAAAAGTCGCTATGAGTCGGATCTGACTCCACGGCAGTGCACTGCATTGCGTTGCCTTAGGGTTGTTCTACAATTAATGAATGACTGATATGGAGATAAAAAATGCCAGCCTGCATGTCTCAAAGTAGTACAAATCTGTGCTATCTGTCATCATGCTGCCATCTCAGTTTAAACCATAGTTGAATCCGTACCTTGACCGATCCTGCTTCTTACTTCCTCGATAAATTACTGTAGGAAAATTCCTGCCTCAAATTCTGTTTCCAGATAACTTGACGTAAGGCACCCTTGTGGGGATATCATCTACAAAGTAAATAATAATAACTATTCTTCAACCTAAAATTTATCTTGATAATAGTCTATTTGCTAATCCATATCTGTGATTTAGTATACCGTAGAAAAATTATCTTCAAAGGGCTTAAAGGAAAAAAAGTTTTTAGTTAAATCTTTAAAGATATCCATAGTAATATTATTTCATGATTAAAAATACAAATACTATCTCAATTGACCCTACTGGAATCCCCGAAAGTTTGGGGAAACAGATGTTATTACCCATATTTTACAAATTAAGGTATTAAGAAACTATATTCCTGAAATCTTAGTGTCAGTGTCAGAATCTCAAATAAATAAGCAGATTTTCAATTTCTTATGCAAAGTATTCTTTGTTCTGCATCCTGATTTCCTTCCGGGAAATAAATAAGTATCATTTATTCTATAATATCTATTAACCAGAATATTTTAGTGTTTATAGATGCATACTTGGACACACACCCACACACACACACACAAAGTACACTAGTAGAATATGTCTTTTAATTCACACACATAACCATAGATGAGTTTGTTAGCTGTAGCTCAAACTCTAATTTTTGCATTTATATTGTACCATCAGCAGCACAATTTATTATTTGAATGAATAACTGAAAACATTTTCATGCCACTTTGGTGGTATAATGCCTAAGGCATTTGACTGCTAACCAGAAGGCTGGCAGTTCAAACTCACCAGCCACTCCTCAGAAGGAAGATTGGGCAATCTACTTCCTTAGAGATAAGATATACTGCCTCAGAAACCTGAGGAGGGGTTGCTATGAGTCGGAAACAACTCAATGGCAGTGGGTTTGGTTTTGGAAAGTTATCAGACATCCTCAAAATGCGAGCCCTCTTTGAAAAATCTATCTTGCCAAAACTTTTCTGTTAAGAGTGAAAGCACATACCTTTCAATTTTCACTTTACCTGGTCAAAATGGTGCTAAATTCGAGTTTTCACAGATAGTCATGTAATTACCTAAAGATGAACAGAATGACCCGATCAATCCTCCACTTACTTATTTTATATTCCAAGGGCTTTTTAAGATTAAATCCTCAATTTTAAACCAATGGGAATGAGAAGACTGGCTCTCCTGGCAGATGTAGTTCTAACACAGAAAGAAGGAAAGATGGACTTGTTCGTCTATTTTTGATCAATAGTTCATTCAAGAAACTGTAAAAGTTTTTTGTTTATGACAAAGATGTATTTATTCTACCAGTTAGTCAACCAATAAATGGCTTTGTCCTTTTTTAAATCTAAATGAAGTTATTATGGAAAAATATTTCCTGGAGAAAATAATAATTTTATTCATCAACTCCCTATGACTATATTATCTTTACTTTCCAATAACAAGTATATGAATGATATAGAGTATTTAGTATTTAATATTTCTGGGCCCATGTGAAATTGACAAACTCACAATGAAACCAGATTCAAAGGTGTAGAGGCATTCTTGCCAGACAACATTGTTCCCCTATGGCACATGTCATATATGCCCTTCTGCCTGTCCTATCACTGCCAGTTCAGTGATGTTTTCCAAAGAGCAGCACCAAAACAGTTATTATAGTGGTTGTCAACTTTACCTGCTTGTACATGGCTTACAGGAGTGACGGGTCACAGCCACATCTAAGTTCACCCATTATTTCTAAAGGGTTGAGCTGACATCAGCACTTTCAATCACTTGTGTGAGTAGAACCTTTGCCTTAGGTGACTGAATGTTGATTCTAGTCTAACATAAATAAGACATAAAGCTCAGTGTTTTCTTCAAAAAATCATAAGATTCAGAATGCAAGGCCAATAGTAGCCACAATCATACCTGGTAAAGGGAAGCTGTTTTATTAAATCATTTCTAAAATTCAAGTTCCCACAGAAACCTTGTATTCATTAAAATTGAAAAGAGAAAATACATTTAAGGGAGAGATTATAGGTTTATGTACACAGAAATGCAGCTAGTCTTATGTGCATCCAATCTGTTTGTTTGTGTTTCTATTGTTTCTTTATTTAGGGAGCTTGAATTGAAGGCATCAATTATAAATAATATTAAGTTCCTAAGATATTGTACATATTTTGAAAATGTAACACATGAGAAATTTTATTGGTGAAATACTGTTATTTCAGTAACAAATCAATCAGGAATGGAGGCCGAAACCTTTCAAAGAGGTCAGGCATGTCCTGGATGCCTCATCAGAAAATACAGTTTTGACCAGGGCTGCTCTCACTGTCCAGGAAGGAGGATAAAACCTAGCCATCCATAAAAGCTTTCAGGCTAAACCTTGTGTCTCTTTTCTTCACTTCAAAAAGCAATTAACTCTGGGGTAGGAGCAGTGGTAATGAGAGGTGGTCCAGAAGTTTGGCTCACTAGCTGTGGAGATGCCTTAGGTTGGAGTGTAAAGAGAAAGACTCCTGAGAAATTATCATAGAAAACATCTTCTGAACTTAATGCAAAAAAAAAAAAAAAAGCCAACTGCCTTCAAGTAGATTAAGATTCATGATGACCCACTGTGTGTCAGATTAGAACAGTATTCCATATGGGTTTCTTTGGCTGATTTCTCTAAAGTAGATTACCAGGCTTTCTTCGTTGACATCCCTGAGTAAACTCCGAGTATCAAAGTTTCAACTATCAGTTAAATTCATTAACTGTTTGTACCATCTAGGGACTTTGACCTCAGAACAAAGCCTCTCTTTCTCACTTAAAGCCTCACTCAACTCACTGACGTCCAGTCAGATCCGGCTCATAGAGACCCCTCCTTGCATTTCTGAGGCAGTATCACTACAGAAATAGATTGCCCAGTCTTCCTTCCGAGGAGTGGCTGGTGGGTTTGAACCGCCAGCCTTCTGGTTAGCAGTCAAACGCCTTAGGCACTACACCACCAAAGTTCCTACTTAAAGCCTAGTTGGCAGCAAAGCACTTAACCATTCTGTGCCCCCATGTCTCCTTATTTCAGAAATACAACAAGTAAATACTAAAATACCATTATCATCCTGTGCCGTAGTCTCTAACACTTCTTTTCCTCCTCCTGCTCCTCTTCCTTCTTCTTTTAATCCAGGATGTTGTAGTGTGGGATTAAAAAGAAAGACTTTATGGAAAAACCTAGGTTTGAGTCACAGCACTACCATTTACAAGCAGTATGACACTGGAAAAGTCAGTTGACTTTTTTAACCTTCAGGTTTTCCATCTGTAAATGAGAATAACTGACCCTTGAACAACACAAAGGTGAGGGTGCTGACACCCAGTGCAGTCAAAAATCTTTGTATAACTTTTTATTTCCCCAAATTAACTACTCATAGCCTAGTATTGGCCTTTGTGATAGCATAAACTGTTGATTAACACAGTTCTTGTTGTATGGTTAGATTTTCACATGAAGACATTCACACATGTACACAAAAGATAAGTTATCAACTGTATGGCATGATGATTATTTACTATTCATTAGGTGGAAGTGGTTCATCATAAAGTCTTCTTCCTTGTCATCTTCATGTTGAGGAGGCTGAGAAGGAGAGAGAAAAGGAGGAGTTGCCATGTTCTCTGAGAGATGACAGAGGTAGAAGAGGTGGAGGAAGTCAAAGGGGAGGCTTTCTAGGTAGGCACACTTGGTGTCACTTTACGGCAATATAATTACTGCCTGACTTATTTGCTTCTTCATTTCTCTGAAAATGTTTCTATACAGTACCAATCCTTCCTACACTATTTTATTTTCAGTAGCTGTTTCATAGAAAGATCCATGTGCACAAAATCAAAAGCAGTCTTGAATAATCGAAGCCCAGACTGTCTAATGTCAATTTGCATTCTGGCACTACATCTTCTTCCCCATCGCCTGGCACTTGTTTGGGATCATTCATCTTCATCAGGTCATCTTCTGTTTATTTCTCTGGTGTGGTGTCTATCAGCTCTTGAATTCCTCCAAGATCCCTATCTTGAAAAAAATCTGGGTAGACAGTTCAAACCCATGTTGTTCAAAGATCAACTATATTTTTTTTTATGTCTTCACAGGGTTTTTGCAAGGTTAAAGCAAGAAATAGTTTTTAAAAAGCTTACCAAAGTACAGAAATCTTAAAGAGAGTGTACAATAAAAAGTAGTCATTTTTAATAAAATTCTGTTAGTGTGTAAGTACTCAGACATTGAACTTAAGAAGGAAGAAAAAAAATCAATTACTGAAATCATATTAATACTGTCATTTAACACATTACTTTAATCTCCACAATAACTCTATGCAGTAAATGTAATAACTAACTCTATTTTATGAATGAGGAAACCAAGGTCAGAGAGATTAAATAACTCATCTGTTGAGTGTGTTTGACTTGAAAATTCATTCGTTTTCCACAATTACACCATGCTGAGTTGCTCTTATACCCTCAACTTTGTACATAGCACTTAAAAAGATTGAAATTACATACAAGGCACCTTGCCCATGGTGGAGAATATTTGGATGATTTTGGTTTCCTGGGGTCCATTCACCTTGCTTATAACAACCCTGAATTTCTTCTGAGAAATCTTTCTCTCATTAATATTAGGAGAAATAATATAACTCCATAATACATTTCACAGTTTGGAAGAAAAGGGCACAGATCCTCCTCCACCAGGACCTCTAAGCAGGGGACAGGCACACTGTTTAAACTCTAACATCTCTGTGATTTTGAATCTTGTGCTATGTGAGCAAATTAAGAGTGCAAATTGGTTAATAAGAGTAAAAATTGATCAACCTTTTCAGTGACAGCAACAGTGATTGTAAAATAAGTTACAATGGCTATGAAACAGTTATCACACTTGCTGCTTCCTAATCTTGTCATACAGAGTTCTGGGGCTCCCTAGCCTCCTCTTGATTTTGCACTCACCTTCCCATAATCTAACCTTTCTTTAAAAGAAACCAGTTGGTTTCAAGAATCCTAACTAATGAACCCATGCTACTATCTCTTGCCTATTCTATTTCTATTCCTAGAGTCAGAACAGCATAGTATTTAAGACAATAAACTTTGAAGTTAAATGCCATGGTTCAGTTCCCATTGATCACTAATTTTTTATCTGTTCCTATTTTATGAACGTTGGGCAATCTACTTCTGTAGTGATACCGCCTCGGAAACCCAAGGAGGGGTCGTTATGAGTTGGGTCCGACTCGATGGCACACAACAACAACAGCATTTTGTGAGGTCCCTGAGAGGTGCAAATGGTTAATGAAGTCTTCTGGTAACTGAAAGGCAGAAAGTCCTAGTCTACTCAGACGTGCCTCAGAAGGAAGATCTCGCATACTACTTCAAAAATCAGGCATAAAAACCCTTTGGAGCACAGTTCTACTTCACAGTGGCATCACTATGAGTCAAAATTGACTAAGAGATAACTAGGATTATTTCTGTTGCTGTTGTTCTCTACCTCATGACCAAATAAACCAAATCCCCTGCCATTGAGTCAATTCTAACTCATAGGCTATAAAAAATCAAATAATTTATTAGCTGTAAGTTTCTTATAACAATGGCTGGAATATAGTAAGCTTTATGCCAATATTTGTGATTATAATCCACTTGTGTCTTCATTGTGAAAAGTTTTAACAGTATAATTTGAAGTCCTAAGAAACACTTCTATCATTCTTCTGCCTTCTATTTGCCTCTTCCCAAAAATGCAGAAGCCTCCTAGTTGAAGAAAAGATGACTGAAGGTTGAGCACCTCTCTTTCTGAATGATTTACAGAAAAGCAGTATACTAATCTCATAAATGTTAAATTACTTCTTGGCAGTTAATCAGTCTTACTTGACAATTACATAGTCGAAATTACACAAATGTGGTCCTCCCTCCACCCCATTAGAGAAGCATGTACTTTGTAGAACCTATATGGCCCCAGTTTTAGGAGCTTTTGCTTTTGTGAACAGCCCTGCCAAATGTCTGTCATTCCTGCTTTATAGGGCTCCCAGCACATCAGCTTCATCACAGGCAGATTGTGCAGTGCAGGAACACTTGGAGAATTCCACAGCTGTGAACAAATTAAGTTGTACCCTGCTCCCTACACTAGTTGTCAAGAAAAAGAACAGTCTGACTTTACCATGACCTTGCTGTGTTTTAAAGTTCCCAGACAGAGTTACTCAGTATTGTATTTGCAACTGCAGCCTTGGACTCGGTATGCTGTGCCCTATGGGGTGGGCTTTGTTGCGTTTGGGGTCAACAGGCAGCTGCAGCATTATCTTCGAGGACTGCAGAGCATGAATCTTGTTTTCTTCTTTTTCATTCTTTTGTATTTCAGCTTCTACTTGTGACCTGCTCATTGTAAACACTTATCCCTCCCCCTACTGCCCTTTTCTTCCCACTTTCCTTCTTAACCTTGCATATAGCCTTGGTTGGTTTTTCTTTGACACAGATTTTTCCACTTTCTAATGTTTCGATGCTTTATTGTTTATTGTCACAAATGTTCTCTCCAGAAGTGCATTGCATGTTGAAATATGTAACATATATAATATTAAGAAAATAACATGGTCTATCCTTTCTTTTCAAATTGGGCAATCTACTTCTGTAGAAATACCACCTTGGAAACCCAAGGAGGGGTCACTATGAGTCGGGACCAACTAGAGGGCAGTGAGTTTGGTTTTTTTTTTTTTTTTCTTTTTTGTCTACTAAAGGCTCACCTTTAGAATGTTCAAAATGCATCTCTGGCATTCTTAAGTTATGGCAATAAACAGAGAGAGAGGCAAGAGAATCAGAGAAGATTGAGAGAGATAAATTTCCTGATTCAAACTAGCTGAGCTGAGTCATCAGTAAAACCACCCAGAGAAGTGCATAGCTCAAAAAAGCATTTCAGTAAACATTTGTTAGAGAAGCAGTAACTAAGGCTTGTTCCTTCTTTTCAGAAACACATCAGAGAATGGATTACCCAAAGAGGTTGCCAAGCTATTGTGGTGCTTGTTCTCTTAAATTGTATATTTAACATATAATTTCATCATTGCATGCAATAATAAGCAACATGAGAGGCTTAATAAGTGAGAATAACCATTGAGGTTGAACAAAACAAATGGTTGATGTTTACAATATTTATGAATAACAAGCAGGGTCTTCCTTCATACTAGGATAACATTTAAAATGAAAAGAGAAATTGCAAGGTGAAGTATTACTCAGTTGCAAGGAAATCATTTATCATTGTAGTGAAGAACTTAGACTGTCAAACTCGATAAACGAAATGGTCCATTGATTTAACTCCAATCACTGATGCATAGTATCAATATATAAT
Organism: Orycteropus afer afer; assembly: GCF_000298275.1. Lineage (NCBI taxonomy): Eukaryota > Metazoa > Chordata > Mammalia > Tubulidentata > Orycteropodidae > Orycteropus > Orycteropus afer. Next base: position 2,341,257 of record NW_006921634.1, read on the forward strand.
GCTTAATTAGGTATAGTCAGTGAGCTTATTTCTAAGTAAAGTGTTTATGTTTTATAGAATTCACAGTGGAATTTTTTAAGCCTCTAAAGATTATTTCAGATTCCACATGGGTTTCCTATTGCAAGCCAAATTTCCAAAGGAAAATCATTAAACATTGAATATTCCAGTGAAATGAACTTTGGCCTATGAAATATGGTGTTACATGTGCTATTAATCTTACAGAGATAATGTGTTAGAAAGTTTTTCAGGAGATAACAGAGCAAGTACACATGGGATACATCATTTATTCCTTTTCAAACAGTGACCTTTATAATGCATTCTCACCATGACTACTGCTTTTTGCAGCCGCTCAGTGTTGCATAGTGATACTTTTCCATGCACCATATTCTCAACAGGCAAGTGGAAGGAATATTCAGTGTTAGGTCATAAACATGCACCATATGGTTTAAATCCTAATGGAATAAATTAGCAGTGATTATGAGATTGTTATTTCAGAAGAGACTTTAGTATGGTTTTGTGAGGTCTATCCAGTGCAAATCCAAGTGTCACATACAACACTGGTTTATCTATCAATAATCTGATTTATATTTTAAGTGGTATCTCTATTTAAATTTAAACTTGTAAACTACAGATGAACTTCTTTGATACTAAAGTAGATGACTAAAGAAGACAGCATGTGAAGAAAGGAGAAACAAAAAAATCTATACACCTTATTTTCATTCACTGTATAAAATGAATTCAATGTCATATATTTAAAACAACACAGTTAAGGCATGGGTACACTCAGATAAAAAGTTATTTGTGAACCTAGTGAGGTTTAGTGACTGTCCATCCTTATAAACAAAATCCCAATAAAAGATAACATAAACTTTGCTCTTACTTCAGTAGAGATCATTAATATCATTAATATCTAATGACAATGAAAAACAAAGTTTACGAGTATTTACAATACTGCCCAAGGCAGTATTGTAAATCCAAGGCAAATTATTTATTTAATGACATATTGTTCAAACTGAAATTCAACAGCTTTGAGGATTTCAGGGCCAAATGAGCATTCCGAATATTCAAATTACACATAAATTATTGGATTTCATATCTGTACCACCCCTCATAAAATATATTATTAATCAAATAATTTAAGGACTTTTATTAATATCAACCAATTATATAAAGCAATTGTAATGTTAAATCATTATGATCTATTTAGATTCTGTATATCATGAAGAATTAGAATGCAAAAAAATGTGGCATTTCACTCTACAGAGAAATATGTGTTAAAGCACGATAGTGAATTGGAAAAGTCAAAATATATTAATTCAAATCTAGATATTGCTATTTACTAATTTTATTATTATATACCATTCATTAACCCTGACCCCCAATGGGGAGCCTATAGTTCCCTATCACCAAACAAAACCAAACTTGCTGTCATCTAGTTGATTCTGACTCACGTGCCCCTATAGGAAATAGAACTGCTCCATATGGTTTCCAAGGCCATAAATCTTTATGGAAGAAGACTACCTCATCTTTCTCCCACAGTGCAGCTGGTGGGTTTGAGTGGCCAACTTTGGGCCCAATGTTTTAACCATAGCACCACCAGAGCTCCATTTCTTACCACAGAGTTGTCATAATTAAAGACAGTAAATATGAAATATAGAGTTCTTGATACATAGAACAGTCTCAAATATTTAACTTGCGTTAGCTTCTGAAACTATCTCTCCTATAACGAATTCCAAATTACTAAATTTCCATAGCATAGTGCCTAAGGCACTTGACTGCTAACCAGAAGGCTGGCGGTTCAAACCCACCAGCCACTCCTCAGAAGGAAGGTTGGGCAATCTACTTCTGTAGTGATACTGCCTTGGAAACCCAAGGAGGAGTCACTATGAGTTGGGTCCAACTCAACGGCATGTAACAACAACTACAACACCTTTCCATAAGGTAAGACATCCACAGTTTTTAATTATAAATGTAATTTTCCTCTTATGGCACTCGAAATTAGTTTGTCCAAATCAAATCCTTGGTTCCCTTTTGGGGTGGGGATATCTTGTCTTACAAAAAGTATATGATTATACCTGTGGTTCATTAACTTACAGCTAAATAAGACTCTGAGACAGTGTATTATTTATTTGCTTTACACACATCTACAGTTCAGGAAAATAGTTGTCTCCTCAAAGTAGAACTCAAAATATTAGCAAGTCATAGAAGAAAATAAACAGAGTAAAAGTAATTTGGAAAAAAATGTAAGAAAAATCAATGAAGTCTATTCAAACCTAGCTCCTGAAGATAATGCTATAGCTTTCATAATTAATCATTTCAATATTTCCTTATTGACTCTTTAGATTGTGATCATTCTCACTACATTTCTTGCAAAATGTGCACATATTCTTTCAGACCACCAGTAATTATTCTAAAATGTTTAAATACAAAAATTTTTGCTTTGTACTATGTTAAATGAGGCACCAAACTAAATAACAAAGAAAACTCTATCATGTAGCTATGCCTCATGAGCAAAATTCAATATGAACAAATCTCTTTCACTGTCATAGGAATATGATGCAGGTCTCTTGTACCATAACAGACACAGCAAAGGCCTCTCCATGAATCCCCTGTACTGTGTCCAAGGCCAAATTTGGGACCAAGGGTCCTTTACATGTGATTTCTGGGGGGGAAAAAAAAAAAAACTAAGCTGATTCTGACTGATAATGACCCTACAGAACAGGGTAGAATTGCCCCATAGGGTTTAAAAAGCTGTGATCTTGGTGAGTCAGACTGCTACATCTTTCTCTCGGGGAATAGCTAGTGGGTTCAAACCGCCAACCGTTTGACTTTTGGATTAGCAGCTAAGTGCTTAAGAGCAACAGACCCAATCTAAGCAAGGTTTTAACAAGGAACACCAATCTTACTAGCATGAAACCTAGTTTAGTCACCAGTGAGTTTTACATATAGTGTTACTTATATAGCCTATTTCCATTTGATCAATATAATTTTTAGGTAATATGGGGAGCTATAATACAGAGTCCTTGTTTTTAAGGAGTGATAATTTAGTTAGAGAAAGACTGCCATTAGGAATAGCTCAGCTACAAGTATTAGATTAAAAGAAACAAAATGAGAAAAGTGACTTTGCCATACAGTAATTAATCAAATCATGAAATCATATATACATTCCAAAAATACATGAATATTTAGATTTTTCCGGGCAATCACAATTTAAAAAGTCAACATAGTGTTTACTTGCAGAAAAAAATATTTGATATAGAGACTAGAAGTAATTTCTTTGCCATATTTAGTGCAAGAACTATATTCAAATATGATCAGTGCATTTATAAAAAGAAAGCAGAATATGTTCAGTAAACATTTCAATTAATGAAATGGAAAAGAGATTTATGAGTGAAGAACTATGGCAATTTATACTATCTTCAGTATATTGAAGGAGCTCTGGTTAAGTGGTTAAGGCGTTTGGCTGCTAACCAAAATGTTGGGGGTTTGGAACCACTAGCTGCCCTGTGGAAGAAAGATGAGGGAGTCTGCTTCTATAAAGATTTATAGCCTTGGAAACCCAATATGGGTCACTATGAGTCAGAATTGACTGAATGTTCATGAGTTTGGTTTTTGATGTTTTCTTTGGTCTTGTTTTTCAGTATATTCAATGATTCTGTGAATAGCTAACTTTGATTGGTCATGCTCTATGTCCTAGTCATTGTTCTAGGAACTTTCAGGTGAATTAATTTATTTAATCCACATAACAATTCTTTTTTTAAATTAATTACTTTATTTATTTTTATTTGGGTGAAGATTTACAGAGCAAATTCACTTTCCATACAGCAGTTCACATATACTTTGTCTCATGTCATTGACCA
>NW_006921634.1:2349053-2355673 GCF_000298275.1 Orycteropus afer afer
TTTGTTCCCCAGCCACCGTGCACAGTCTTTCGTGCAGTCCCTGGCTAGTAGGGTGATTTTTGGGTTAATTCTTAGGTCCTACCACCACTCAGGAATCTCCAAACCGAGTCGTCTGTGCCGTCAGGGTCGCTCAGTCCACTGCCAGACCACAGCTCTGTGTGTCTCCTTTTTTGGTATTTTCACGCAAATTCTTCTGCTAGTTGGGGTTTAGTTCACTTTTGTATCCTTCCCTTCAAGGCTCAGGGGTCCAAGATTATCTTCTGTGTCTGTGTTAATTGGTTTCCCTTTTCTTTGTTGAAGAGCGTCTGTGCAGTCCTTGTGCCTAGTCCGCCATCTTGCCGGAACTCTAGCCACATAACAATTTTTGAAGGAACCCTGATAGCACAATGGTTGAGTGCTCAGCTCCTAACCAAAAAAAGTTGGCAGTTCAAGCCCACCAGAGGCTTCACTGGACAAAAGACCTAGTGATACATTCCCATAAAAATTACAATCTAGGAAAACAGTGTGGGATAGTTCAATTGTGTTCTGTAGGGTCACAATGAGTCAAATCGATTCAACAGGCCATGATGACAAAAACAACAATCTTTGAGGTAAAAACTATTTTTTTTCAACCATTGAAGAAACCCAAAAAGAAACATGTGCAATGACTTCCCTAGGTTAAATAGTACATAAATAGCAATGCTGAGATTTAAATTCAGGAAGTTAGGCAGCAGAGCACAGAAGTAACCACTAGGTATATTGATTTTTTCTCAAATAAAGACAGTTTTTAAAAAAAGTTTCCTATTTCATTTGGACTCAACCTACTCTTTAACCTATGATGGGAGAAGTAATGCTGCTACCATCATTTGCTTTATTACCTGTCACTCTTTGGGAGTTAATTCAGTCTTTTCTCTCTGCAAGGTTCTCATACTAATGACAACAACCTGCACTACAAATTACATGTGACATGTGATACTAAACCCTGAAATATTTTAGATCATTTGTCTTTATAAAGCATTAATACTGTAAAAATGGAGGAAGTTGACAGAAGGACACAGCTGTAGGAAAAAGTACAGGGATGAAGATGAAAAATACAGAGAAAAATAGACAGAAACGTGTGAGTTATTAAATGGCTAGAGCATCCAATTAGCTCTGGAAACTTTAAAAAGGTAACATTGATAACTTCATCTACCTTCTTTTATCTTTCCATCAATACTTATGATCTATACTATGGGAATATATATATATATATATATGTATAAAGATGGAAGATGTTTTTTCTACCCTTCTTTCTTCCCAAGTCTTGTGCCCTTATGAGAAAAGTAGTAATAATGACAGTGTACAAAGACTATGTCAGTGAAACACTGAAAAAGAGTTATACCCAGAGAAATAACACAAAACCAACAGAAATCTACAGCATATAATCAGAGCCCTACAAGGCTTAGTGTTCACTGATTTTTGTCAAGAGTCCAGATGCTACTAGGACTAGGTAAGGATCTAGTCTCTCTTTTATGCCATATTTTTGTAAATTATGCAGAAAGATTGTGACTGACACTTCTAGACTTTAGTCTTTACCAAATGTGTCACAGGAGCTCTGGTAGCGTGGTGCCTAAGGCACTTGACTGCTAACCAGACAGCTGGCAGTTCAAACCCACCAGTGACTCCTCGGAAGGAAGATGGGGTAATCTACTTCCATAGTGATACTGCCTCAGAAACCCAAGGAGGGGTCCCTATGTGTTGGGTCCAACTCGACGGTACATAACAACAGCAACAACAAATGTATCAAAATAAACACCAATTAGTTTGTATCACAGAGAGCCCTTCCTTGTTACTAAGCACCCCCTTCAAGGACTCTTCCATTGCTTCTAAAGGCATTTACTCACATTTTCTTTGCTGCTTCCATCACCTATGAGTAAGTAGAGGAAAGACAGACAGAGAATACTGGATTTTAATTTTTTTTAATAACTATATATTTTTCTTCAATGCTATACAATTTGTTATAATCTAAAATATATGCTGGGAAAAACCTTCCAAATAACTATGACGCACCTATAATTTGCTTGGAAACCATTTTTAACCCTTGTCTTCAGAGTCAGAAAATGTGGTTAATGAAGCTTGTGCGTGAAAGAACCAATGAAGTAGTGCTTTGCATTCTTATAGATGGATAGACTTATGTGAGTAGAGGATGAATCAAATTTCACAAAAGCACTTCAAACAAGCTGTTACCGAGACACTGAAAAAGAGAGCAGTCACATTGAAAATATACTCACTGTGAACCTTTATGAGCCTGGACAACAGGGAATGAGTGTTTGCTTTTATGACTGGCAAACAAGAACTAGCACCAGGAGAGTTTGGCTTTGACAGACCTCATCACAACAGCATGAGAAGTTCCCCAAAACTTCTCCCAGAGATACTGGTGAAATTATTTTTAAATCAAAGTCTCTGTAAACTCAAGAAAACATATTCTTCTATTTCTTGTTCAAGAAAATACACTAAAATTTGGTAAACAATCCAAGAATTTGTGGTATTTTAGCCAAGACTTGTGCCCTCCCTCCCACTCTAGACTTGTACAGCCATCATGAGGACAGAAGTCCTTCTTCCCTCTATAAGGGAACCACTTGGGATGATATCTTCCCAGGAAGGGCAAGACATTAGCATTTCATGGCCTATTTTAAGGTATATGTTCCTGAAGCTAAGCTCCAGGTAACAGATGTGAGGGATGTCTTCTTCCACTCAGCCTCTTCTCATGGGATGTAACATCCGCCTTGTATATGGGACAGATGACAGTTATGGACCCCCAATCTCCCTTGACCCATCTCATGGGGCAGGGGTTTCAAGAGATACTTTGCACGGAATCTGAAGTATGTAGCAAAGTGTTCTGCTCATATTGGTCAGTCAATATTTGTTGCCTGATTAGACAAGCAATAGATATTGAGTGCTTACTGTGTGCCACTAACTGGGCATTGTATATATTCTCATATAATCTTCAATAATCATAAGTAGACACTCTTATTCTGAGAATCTGTGGGTGGTTCAAATGGATAAGTGCTCAACTCTAGCTGAATGTTTGATGGTTCGAAGCAACTCAGAAGTGCCTTGGAAGAAAGACTTGGCAATCTGCTTCCGAAAGGTCAAACTTTAAATCAATTTTATCTCATGATTGAAGTTCTCCTTTCTCTTCTTCTTTCTTTTCTCCTTCCCTCCCTCCCTTCCTCCCTCCCTTCCTTCTTCACTCCCTCTCTCTCTTTCGTTCTTTTTAACTCTTTCCATACTTCTGCTAATCAGGAAAATCAAGACAAAGAAGTTAACCATTTAATAATAGCACCAGATTGTGGAAAGTGCACAGATTTCTAAACCAGACTACTGTATGCAATTTTAGGAGCTCTGGTGGCATACTGCCTAAGACATTTGACTGCTAACCCAAAGGCTGGAGGTTCAAACCCTCCAGCCACTCCTCAGAAGGACAGTTGGGCAATCTACTTCTATATTAATATTGCCTCAGAAACCCAAGAAGGAGTCGCTATGAGTCAGATCCAACTTGATGGCAGTGTGTTTGGTTTTTTAGTTTTAAATCTCAGTTCTAGAAACTTCTAGCTATTTGGCCCTTATTAGTTACTTGACCATTTATACCTAACTTTTCTTTTGTTGTGAAAACAAAATACAGCAAAAAGTATATGTAGTTAATATTTGACCAATTATTATTATTATAAGAACAATTCCAAAACACACTCGTTTATTCATTTTCAGTTTTCAGAAATCAAGTTTGTTAGTAGAGGGTGTGTACAGGGCACTTAAGGATTTTTTTAAAAGTCTAAAGAATTATTATTATTAAAGTGAAGATTACTGTTATTAAAGATTATTGTTATTAAAGATTATTATTATTAAAGATTATTGTTATTAAAGTGAATCCTCAGACATACTACTTTTCTCATTACATCCAGCTTCTTCTATCCTATTCCAAACCATACTTTCTACTCTCTTCAGCCAGTCCTTCAAGCAGCCTCTACCTTGCACTCTTGCATTCTCCTTTTGCCCTTCCAAACTATACCTAAAATTCTATAACCTTTACAAAATATTCTCAGAAATTATCTGGTGATATATCCCCAGGACAACAAAACAAAAATTACCCAGGATGCAGATGTGGCAGTTTTGTTCTTCCACGTTTCACTTGATCTTATAAAACAACTAACACTTTCATAAGGAACTCTGATGGTTCAGTTCTTAAGGCAGTTGGCTGCTAACCAAAAGATTGGTAGTTAGAACCCACCAGCAGCTCCATGGGAAAAAGATGAGGCAGTCTGCTACAGTAAAGATTTACAGCCTTGGAAACCCTATGAGACAGCTCTATTCTCTTCTGTATGGTTGTGGTGAGGCACACTCAACTTGATGGCAGTGGGTTTGACCTTTCTTTTTTTTTTTTTTTGGTTAACATTTTCATTAGATAATTTTGCCAAAATCTCATTGTACTCTCATTCCTTAGGATTATACACTTGAATGAGAGTCTGTAGTTTTAGGGTCTCAACCACATTAGTAATCAATTTCATAACACAGAGGATTATTTTTACTTGCTCTGGAGCAAAAAAAAACTCAGTTGTTTGTATGAAAGATTCACTTTGGCATAGTTAAAGAAAAATTAAACCCTTATGGCTATATGTCACAAGTTAGCAGCACACTGGTGACTCAGGGAGAATGAACTGATGTTTCAAATAAATTTCTTTTTCACATATACACAACCATATTCTCTATTCATTCCTTTCTGTCTGCATATTTAAAATTATGACCCAAGGCTCTGACTAAGGAGCTCTGGTGGTATACTGGTAAGGCATTTGGCTGGTAACCAGGTTAATAGTTCAAACTCACCAGCTACTCTGTGGGAGGAAAGACTCTGTAAAGATTTATAGCCTTGGAAACCCAACGGGGGTTGCTATGAGTCAAAATTGATTTGATGGCAGTGCTTTTTTTTTTTTTTTTTTTTTTTAAGGTGCTGACTAGGCTGTCCAATGGAGTGTTGGAAGGCAGCAAGCCCCAAAACCACAACATACTAGTGACATTGGAACACTCTACCCACAGCCAGATGTACTGGATGTTGTTGTTAGGTTCCATTGAGTCTTCTCCAACCCATGGTGACACTATGTACAGCAGAACAAAATACTGCTGGGTCATGAGCCTCCTTCCAATCCTTGCTATACTTGCTATACCTGAGCCCATCATTGCAGCCATTGTGTCAATCTGTCTTGTCGAGAGTCTTCCCCCTTTTCACTAACCTCTTCTTTACCAAAACATGGTATGTTTCATTGGAATGGTTCCTTCTGACAATATGAGCAAAGTAGTTGAGAGGAAGTCTGGCCATTCTCACCTGCAAGGAGCATTCCAGCTACACTTCATCCAGGACAGGTTTGCTCATACTTGTGGCAGTCCACAGTATTTTCAGCATTCTTCACCAGCACCATAATGCAAAGGCATCAACTCCTCTACAGTTTTCCTTATTCATTGCCTAGAGTTCACTTACGTGTGAGGTGATTGAAAATACTATGGCTTTAATTAGGTTCAGCTTACTCTTCAAAGTGACATCCTTGCTTCTTAACACTTTATAGAGGTCTTTTGCAGAAGATCTGCCCAGCACAATACAACATCTGATTTCTTGACTGGAGCTTCCATGAGTGTTGATTGTGGATACAAGTACAATGAAATCCCTCACAACTTCATTCTGTTTTTCCATTTATTGTGACATTACTTATAGATCTAATTGTGAGAATTTTTGTTTTATTTATGTAGAGGTGTACACCACACTGAAGATTGTAGTCTTTGATCTTCATCAGTAAGTGCTTCAAGTCCTCTTCACTTTCAGCAAATAAAGTTGTCATCTGCATATCACAGATTATCTTCCTCCAATCCTGAAACCACATTCTTGTTCATAATACGGCTTCTTGGATCATTTGCTCAGCATACAGATTGAATAAGTACGGTGAAAGGATACAAGCCTGACACATACCCTTCCTGATTTTAAACTATCTTCTTCAATTTGAATGACAGTCTCTTGATCTGTGTACAGTTTCTTCATGAGTACAATTAAATGTTCTGTTATTCCCATTCTTTACAGTGTTATCCATAATTTGTTATGATCCAAACTGCCAAATGCCTTTGCAAAGTCAATGAAACACAGATAAACAGCTGAAAGATGTTAGCTTTCAGCCAAGATCCATCTGACGTTTGCAATGATATCCCTTGTTCCCTGTCTTTTTCTGAATCCAGCTTGAATTTCCAGCAATTCCCAGTCAATATACTGCTGCAACTGTCTTTGAATTATCGTCAGCAAAATTTTACTTGCATGCTATATTAATGATATTATTTGATAATTTTCACATTCTGTTGGATCACATTTCTTTGGAATGGGCACATATATCAATCTCCTCCAGTCAGTTGGACAGGTAGCTGTCTTCCAAATTTCTTGGTGTAAACAAGTAAGCCCCTCCTGCATTACATCTGTTTGTTGAACATCTCAATGGGTATTCCATCAATTTCTGTTCTTGTTGTTGTTGTTGTGTGCCGTCGAGTCCGACCAACTCATAGCGACCCCTCCTTGGGTTTCCAAGGCAGTATCACTATGGAAGTAGATTGCCCCATCTTCCTTCCGAGTAGTG
>NW_006921634.1:2356353-2384923 GCF_000298275.1 Orycteropus afer afer
ATATATATATATACTTTGCTGGTTTTTGTGTTTCTCTAGAGAACCCCATCCAACACAGCCACTATGCTACCAGAGCGCCTAGTGGCTACAATGGAAAGAGTAATTTCACTATGGCTACTTTATAAACAGAAGGGTGTGATTCACTTTCCTAAGGTGTGAGTTTATCTAGTACCATCTCTGAAAAGTATCAGCATCAACTCTCACCACGAGCTGAGAACTCTCTGGGAAAGAGATCTTAGGGCCGGAACCTCTTCCCTTTTTACACTTCTCTACTCCCTCACTCTCCCTCTTCACAGCTAATGAAAGAAGCCATCAGTAAACCCAACGATTAAAACTGAGGTCTTATCCCTCAAGGCTTTCTTTTGCTGCCTTTGATTCAAATATGAGAAACATTCTCACATGTTGGCTCTTCTGTCCCCCATAAGCCCTCTGCCCCCACCTACTCGCCCACTAAATTCTGTTCCATCACTCGCACCCGTAGGTCCTCCCCCTTCTCTGAGAACTCATAGCACTATCTACATACCGGGTCCCCAATTTGCTGAGACACTGTTGTGAGAGGCTGGGAGGCGTAGTGTTTAAATGCACTAGTTCAAGAAACTGTACACTCGGAAGTCTAGCTTCTGCCACCCATCATTTGTGGGCTCTGTGCAAATCCCTCGCCCTCTTTGGACCTCAGGTACCACAATCTGCAGAAAAGGGGCTAAATACCTCTCCCAACCCCAGTCCGTTCCAGTTCCATGGTAACGGGACCAAAGAAACACGGTGGCGAGTATCAGCTTCAGGGACATCTTGGAGACCCAGATCCCTCCCGAGATTTCTGGTGCCTTGTTTTTTGCCAATTCCCTTAGTAGAGCGTGGAATTCTTCCTTTGATACCGCTTACCCTTGACCATATGCTACCCCCTGAAAGAGCTGAATGTCAACCCATTCTTTTTGTTATAATGACCCTGTGTATTCCTTCTATCTGCATTTGATGCTTACAGCATCATTCAATATTTTGCCCACAGAATCCTTCAATAATACAACTCAAGGCTTGAATTTTTTTCTTCAGTTCTTTCAGCTTGAGAAATTCTGAGAATGCTCTTCCTTTTTGGTTTTCTAACTGCAGGTCTTTACTCATTTCATTATAATACTTTACTTTGTCTTCTCAGACTGCCTTTTGAAATCATCTGTTCAGTTCTTTTACTTCAGTATTTCTTCCATTCACTTTAGTTCAAGAGCAAGTTTCAGAGTCTCTTCTGACATCCATTTTGGTCTTTTCTTCCTTTCTCATCTTTTTAATGACCATTTGCTTTCTTCCTGTAGGATGTTCTTGATGTCATTCCACATCTTATCTGGTCTTTAGTCATTGGTGTTCAATGCACCAAATCTATTCTTCAGATAGTCTCTAAATTCAGGTGAAATACAATCAAAGTCATATTTCGGCTCTCATGGACCTGTTTTAATTTTCATCAGCTTGATCTTGAACTTGCAAAGGAGCAATTGATGGTGTGTTTCATAATCAGCTCCTGGCCTAGATATTGAGCTTCTGCATCACCTCTTTCCATAGATTCACTCAATCTAATTCCTATGTGATCCATCTGGTGAGGTCCACGTGTATAGCCACCGTTTACATTGTTGAGAATTTGCAAAGAGTAAGTCATAGGTCTTGCAAAATTCTGTCATGCCATCTGCAGCATCATTTCTATCACCAAAGCCATATTTTCCAACTACTGAAGATGATTCTTTGTTTCCAAATTTCACATTCCAATCACCAGTAATAATCCATACATTTTGGTTGCATGTTTGGTCGATTTCAGACTGCAGTAGCTGATAAAAATCTTCAGTTTCTTCATGGTTGACCTTAGTGGTTGGTGCCTAAATTTGAATAATAGTAGTATTAACTGGTCTTCCTTATATGCATATGGATATTATCCTATCACTGACAGCATTGTACTTCAGGACAGATCTTGAAATATTCATTGTGATGAAAAGTGTGAAGCCATCCCATTCCTCTTCAATTTATCATTCCTGGAATAGTAGACCACATAATCATCTTATTCAAAAATGGCCAATACCTGTCCATTTCAGCTCACTAATGCCTAGAGAATATCAGTCTTTATGTGTTCCATTTCATTTTTGACAACTGCCAATTTTCCTAGATTCATACTTTATACCTTCCAGTATGAATGGATGTTTGCAGCTGTTTCTTCCCATTTTGAGTTGTTCTCATCAGCAAATGAGGGTCCCAAAAGCTTTAGTCCATCCATATCAATAAGGTCAATTCTGCTTCAAGAGGGCAGCTCTTCTCCAATGTATTGGGTGTTGGTGGATATAGAATGGTCAGTTAAATTCTTTAAAAATCCTTATCATAATTACAAATAACCTTATGGAATGTCTGCAAAAGTTATAATTTACTTTGTAATTTAAAATTTATATATACATATTTTTAATCATTTTAATCTTTCTTTCTTTTCCCCTTGAAACCACAATCAAAATATTAGCAGACCAGACATTGAGAAATACTGTACCATGGTATAGACAAAAATACCAAGTAATAAATATACAAGGGCCAAACCCTAGAAACAAATGGACATGGAACCAAAACTCTGTCTATATATCAGGTAACTGGGTAGGGAGATCTGGAATAGCACAAAAGGAAATGAAAATTCTCAGTATGAGATTCAAAGGAGTTTTGGTGATGTGAAGAGAAATATTACCCAACAGTAATAAAGAAATAAGATAGAGTAAATAAAAGAGATTCTTAATTGATCCAGTGTCTTCTTCCATCAATAATTCTTTAACGAAAGTATCCTTGTTACAACTTTCTGTGCCAGGCTTCTCACAGAGTTTATTCTGGAAGCTTGTAGGCTTGGATAAAATTTCTTTTTACTTTTTGAATTGCTGTTACTTTATCAAGGTTATTTGTTGTGGGTTATAATCTCCTAAATGGCTGGGACATGCTATTTCCCTGGTTGTATATGTCCCTAGTCACACATTTCAGACAAATAACATTTAACTGTGTTCAGAAGTCTTGACCCTGAGTTGAGCACTGATTCTGTTTCCTTCCTGAAAAGATCTGTAAGGCAACATTAACAAGTAACACTGTGCTAATAAATGTATTTAATTGAAATCATTGCCTTATGAATGGTTACATAAAAGTCTTTTCAGCTCTTTGTAAAATATATAAGTGAACAAAGGAAAAAGCTATTAAATTTCCTTATTATTGACTTCAGATTTCATAAACTTGGTTCTTGCTTTCAAATGCTTTAGGATGAAAACTAATAGCTTAGTGTATTTAATTCAGCATTTCCTTAGTCCAAAACATATTATCATGTGTTATTATGGGTATTGGAGTGATAATTTGTAGTGTGTATGTGTGTGTGGATTTTTATGATTAAATATTCTACTTAATTTACTACAACATGAATTTCATTATAGAGAAAATAACTAAGTATGTCATTTAATGCCCCTAATAATCTATTGAATGGATACCATTATACCTATAAGGCTCAGTTTGTACTTTATCATAAGTTAATCTTGTTTTCAAGTCATAATGCTATTTTAAGCATAGATACTTCTGGTAAAATTGTCTATAGATTAAACACTAATGATGTTCATGGAAACTAACACATATTTTTACTTATTTGTAAACAACAACTATTGTTTAAAATTCTACTAAAAATGAATGCAAAACATTGAAATAGAAATATAAACAGCATTTGACTTATTATTGTAATTATTACTCTCACGGACAATATAATTTAGGATGTAGTTTATGGGCTCAGTTTTGTTCTCTGAAAAAAATCTTTCAAGTCAGAAGGTACAGAACACCACACATACACTGAGCTGGTGAAGGTTTACTATAAGGATATACATAAAATAAAGTAACAAAAGAACCCATTTTAGCAGCCACACAGCTAGATCTTAAGGATAAGAGAGTATGTGTTCTTGTCATCCAAGACAATAAGTAAGATCAGGGTCCCATGGTAGTTCTATCTTGTTAACCCACAGAAAAGATACCTGCTTTCCCTCATTCTAGAGACTGACATTCTCAGGAGTGATATTGTCAGGACTCTGCTATTATATCTCATTTTGTTTTCTGCATCTGATTCTGTTTCCCTGTTGGTCTGTCTTATATTTCAAGTCCTTCCCAAGTGTGAATCTTATTAACTCAATCAATCACCATTCAATAAAAAACCTAGTATAGAACTAATATACAGCATGCACATTTGCATTTTAAAGCAGAAACTTTCATTTTTTCTAACCTCTGGACGGATGCCTTTTGTTAGAGTGATCCATAGGTCAATAAGCTGTGGTTAGTGAACCATAGTCACATGATGCAAAATGAGAACAATTTTTCTTAGATGTCAACATTTGCAACCACTTTCTTCAAAAGGAAATTAGGAGCACAGAGGACACTAAGAGCCTCTTCAACTTCTTGCACTACACTAACAATACTCATCTATACCTCATACAGATATTGTTTTTCATTTATTCACTTAAATTTTTTGACTGAGCACTGTGTGAGTTCAGACACTGAACTTTTGGTTATAGTACCAAAGTAGAATAACTCATTCCTTACCCTCATGAAGTTTATATTCTAGTGGCAAGGACTGATCAATATACAATTAACAGCACAGTAGATTATTTTCTTGTATTTATATTCATGAAGAGGACCTGAAGCACTTACTGATAAAGATCAAAGACTACAGCCTTCAGTATGAATTACACCTCAACATAAAGAAAGCAAAAATCCTCACAACTGGACCAATAAGCAACATTGTGATAAATGGAGAAAAGTTTGAAGCTGTGAGGGATTTCATTTTACTTGGATCTACAATTAACACCCATGAAAGCAGCAGTCAGGAAATCACAGGTCATATTGCATAGGAGCTCTGATAGCATAGTGACCAAGACACTTGACTGCTAACCAGAAGGCTGGCGGGTCAAACCCACCAGCCACTCCTCTGAAAAAAGATTGGGCAATCTACTTCTGTAGTGATACAGCCTTGGAAGCCCAAGGAGGGGGTCACTATGAGTTGGTCAGACTCTATGGCACATAACAACAAAGACATTGCATTATGCAAATCTGCTTCCAAAGACCTTGTTAAAGTGCAAAAATGTCACTTTGAAGACTGAAGTGTATCTGCCCCAAGCTGTGGTATTTTCATTAGCCTCATATGCATGTGACAGCTAGACAATGAATAAGTAAGACTGAAGGAGAATTGATGCATTTGAATTGCAGTGTTGGCGAAGAGTAATGAAAATACTGTGGACTTCCAGAAGAAGGAACAAATCTATTTTGGAAGAACCACAGCCAGAATGCTCCTGAGAAGGGAGAATGGCCAGACTTCATCTCACCTATTTTGGTCATATTGTAAGATGTGACCAGTCCCTGGAGAAGGATATATGCTGGGTAAAGTGAAGGGTGAGCAAAAAAGGGAAAGTCCTTCAATGAGATGGGCTGACACACTGACTGCAATGATGATCTCAAGCATAGCAAAGATCGTGAGGATGGTGCAGACCTGGGCAGTGTTTTGTTCTGTTGTCATAGGGTCTCTATGAGTTGGAGCTGACTCAAAGGAACCTAACAACAGCAGCAGCATATTATGTTTACTAAAGAAGATATACATATGACAAGAGTAGTACAAAAGGTCTGAGGAAAAGTTTTTTCAGGAACAGTGTTTTTTTTTTTTTTTAAGATAAGATCTCATGAGTGAGCAGGAGTTAGCTGTCTCAGGGGAAGTGATTCTGATGATCCTAAATTAACCATGATAATTCCATCGCTTTTCCCAGTGATTGACTGAGGAACCCAGGCTTAGCCCAGTCAGTGTGAAACATTTCTCTGGAAACTGCTGCTGATTTGTGGTCTGCCTTGGACTAAACTGAACCAAGCCAACTGAAGGTAAGAGTCATTTGTGATTAGAGGAACAATTTTCATATTTGTTAGATATGATCAAGGAATCATGTTGCCCTAGTTGTAGCTAGCAGCCTAGTCACAACCAGAAGAAAAACCAGTCTGAGATTCAGCATACAAAGTTGTGCATAACATAGAGGATCCCACAGCAGTGAAGTCTGAATCCTGGTCATGTAAATGCCTAGAGATCATCATACCTCTGTGGGGTTTTGTCAATATGTTGCTTATTTTTTAAGTCAGTTTGAGTGAGAACTTTGATTAGTTGCATCTCAAAACACCTTAATCTACACTATCCAAGCCAAATCCCAGCACTTCTACCTTAGTGGTTCATTTGATCTTGATGTTGTAGTGAAATGTTCCCTCTCTCATTTTTCTCCTCTTAGAAACTAACCTAAACCACCCCCTGGCATGCCTTCATATTTGCTGCTGTACTCTCTTCCATTCTTCATGCTAACTTTCCAAAACTCTGGCTGACCTACTTATCTTCTGGTCTTTCTTTGCCCACTGTTGATAGTTTAGAACAGCTTTTTTCTAGGAGATGGCCCAGATAACATTGTTCCACTGAAATTATTTATTTTCTATACATAGCCATGATTCATATATAATTATAAAGGACACAAAGCCAGGTGAAGAATACCAGCATGTTCTCATATAATTCCTTTTCTTTATTCCAGGGTCAGATCCAGCATTTAAACATGTCCTTTGTTAGAAAAGTTCCTTCATGTAATTCTTCCAGGAGTTTCAGAAAACATTTACTAGTATTAAAACTTCTTAGTTTAACCTCTGTCCTATTTTTTCAGTCCACATTTACTTTCATGACTCAGTGACATTTCTATTTCAGTTTTTTGTTCAACTGCATATTGAATCAAACCGTTTTGTCTCTTTTCAGACATATTTTCTTCTTTGCTCCTGGAAAGAAAATGTTGTTGTTGTTGTTGTTGTTTGCCGCGAGTTGGCCCCAGACTCATAGAGACCCCTCCTTGGGTTTCCGAGGCAGTATCACTCCAGAAGTAGGATTGCCCAACCTTCCTTCTGAGGAGTGGCTGGTGGGTTTGAACAGCCAGCCTTCTGGTGAGCAGTCAAGTGCCTTAGGCACTATGCTACCAGAGCTCCTACCATAATTTGTATCTTCAGGATGAGAAATATGTATTTTGAAAAAAAATCTTCTCCATTATTTTCTAATAACAGCATTCAACATCTATGATATTTATTTATTTATTCAAAATCATGTATAAAAGGTATAAGCAGACATGGGAAGGCATTCTTTAGTTATAATGCACATAGTTCTATTTATCACTTGATAAATTCTTATTAGTCATCTACTGTGAATGTCATGTTCACCCTCTGGCCTTAGAAAAGAGACATTTCAAAATACAGTGCTTTTAATGTTCCCTAAATAGGAACACAAAATTGTTTATATGCCTATTTTCTCTGGTTCGTGTAACACCGCTGAGATAAAATGAAAAACATAGAAGAAAATCAGAGTTGTGAGTATACAACTCTTAGACAAATTGGTATTCCCCCCCCTAAAAAAAGAAAAAAATCTGTAGTGATGCAGTATTTACATTCTTTTTGAGGATTCCTTTTACTCTCCAACTCACATACCCTGTTAATAATAGCAATAATAATAACAGTAACAACTACCAAACTAGAACAGCTATCCCAATTTTTAAATATGTTGTGATAGCAGATCTTCATGGCTATTGATAAAATATTAATTACATTTTAATTAATTACTCCCAGTTCATATATTTCTTTACATATGCATGCAACAATCTTGTTCTTTGCAGTCATAATATGAGTCCAAAGATCAAAAGCTAGAAAGAGCCACATATATTAGTGGCTGTGTGATGGTTTAGGTTGTATGTCAACCTCGCTGGGCCTGGTTGAGTGGCTGGGCAGCTGGATGTAGTTATTCCCCATGGTAAGAATGGTAATTAACTCCATGGTGGAATCTACAGGAGCAGCTGTTGCTGTAGCTAGTATCCCTAGCTGCTCTAGTGATGTGGGCTGCTTCCAGTATATAAGAAGGAACTTTGAGAAAGATCTCCAGCTGATGGCACACTTGAACCCTGCATGTAGCTGAATCATTGTTCAGCAGGCTGCCATGCTCTACCAATTTTGGGACATTCATTGGACATGAATCAATGGCCTCCTGTGTGGTTTGGTAATATCGGGACTGTGCCTTTTACTTATTGACCCTGAGTTTGTCAGCCTCAGCAGCTAGCAGCTACTTGAGTGGAGAGATGCCCATAGCTTCAGTGGGCCAGGAGCAAGAGGCAGAGCTGAAGCCCAAAGTCAAGGGTTTTCACACAGACCCTAGAGCCTGACACCTGGAAATCAGACTTCTAGCCTTCAAAAATTGTGAGAATAAACTCCTGTTTGTTAAACCCATCCCATTTGTGGTATTTTCTGTTAGAGCAGCACAGAGGTAACCAAAACACAGTGGAAGATATAAGATTCTAATTAATAAGTTTTTTTTTTTTTTTTAATGTAACAGAGGCATAAAGCTAAGCAATTCTCATAAATGTATTAAATTCAAAATTAATGACAAGTATGCAATAGTATACATTCTATAAATCCTAAGATTAATTTCAAATACATTAATGAAATGAACACCAATAAATGCAATCTATATCAAGCTTTGTAAATTAGCAGCTATGGACTTCTCATTATCATAGAATGTTGCATGATTATTGGCTAGAATATTGAAATGGAAATCACACTCAACTGAGCATGAGAGTAACATTCTTTTGTGTCATATATAATCAATACACAAGGATGATAAGGATTCAATTTAACTATGTTAAATGGGATGTCACTTAAGAATATCTAATAGGAATTGTAGTCAATGTTATGAGACAAAGTGTATGTGAACTGATGTATGGAAAGTGAATTTGCTCTGTAAACTTTTATCCAAATCACAATTAAAAAAAAAAAAAAAAGAATATCTAATAGGAGACAGCCAGTCAAGAATAGGGAAGAGGAATCTGATTTTATATGCAGGAAGAACTATTAAAGGTGATGGATACATGGATGGGAGAAATGGACAAACTAAAAGCAATTCTCTTTCAGAGACTTTATTTTCAATTAAAAATTATGCTTGTAAATAAGTTACCTAAATGTTGTGTGTGTATGTGTGTGTATAGTATAAATTGTTGCTGGATTCCTGTATGAGAACCATAAGGTAGAGTGTTTATCTAAAGCAATTAGCTGGGACAACAAAGGAAGCAAGAAACAGAGGCTATGAAAGCATAGATTAAATTATATTGTTTCTGGAAGCTATATATAAAATCCACTTGTTGGCCAAAATGAAGAATTTCAAATGTACTAGTCTTTGTGTTTAAGAGCCGTGAAGGCACAGTGATGGAACCAAAAGTTTAGTGGTTCGAACTCTCCAGTGCTTCTGCAGAAAGACAGACCTGGTGATCTGCTTTCATAAAGAATAGGGAGCTCTGTGAGATCATTCTAGTCTGTCCTATAGAGCTGACATGAGTTGGAATGTGCTCGTTGGCACAAAACAAGAAGCCTGTGGGCTTATTCAATGACTATTCTATTTATATATAAGGTGTCATTTTGATTACAATTATTTTTCTACAGTATCAGGTCTCTGAAAACTTAGCTTTAAAAAGTCTCCTCAATAATGCTTACACTGATGTTACCTTGGGGAATAATTCTAAGTTAAACATTTTTAAATATTAATTTTGCTGTTTAATTAAAGTTGAATAATCCTGGAGATAATTAAAATTATATAAAATTTTAAACAAAGGGAATGTACGAAGACTTGAAAAATTTAATTTGATTGACGCATTCAGATTGGACATAAGATGATGTATGTTAGATGACTTACGAATTTTATTGTATGCAAATTTTAAAATTTACCCCTTGATTTTTTAATGTTGTGAGGCATCAAGTTGATTCTGACTCATAGAGACTTTAATTGCTTTTTACAATAAATTTATAGACATTTGATGGAGATAAGGTTTCTAAGGGGTTGCTTTACTAATTATTCTTAACCCAGATTCAATTAATGTTCCATTTTCATCTCTAGAAAATCAGGAGCAAGACCCTTCCTCAAAATATTTCTTTTTCCAATTAATCCATGGGATACTTTTTCTCCATTTTATTAGCTCTTGACTGACTGCTTATTAATGTACTCATTACATGAGTTTTCATTTTGATATTTAGACTGTATGGCCATATGTTTTGCAATCCATTTTGTAAAAGTACTTTTTTTACCCGTTCTACATGATCTGATAATGAGACCTCATCTGATCATCATGATAACCCTGTGAGATAGTGAGCGCTGTCATTATAATCTTAACTTTGTATATAAATAGAAATAAAGGTCAGAGAGCTGAATTAACTTCCCCAAATCACACATTAAACGATGGGGCTGTGAGGGGAATTCAGGAATCCTGACTGTATTCTTTGAAAGTAATATATACTTCTAGAGGGGGAAGATGAAGATGAATGTAAATTGTTCTCTCTAGGCCTATTTCTCTACTCTGGACTATTTGACTCAGATCATCTGTTCAATTCTTCTGGAAACACTTCACTGTAAATATGGCACAAAGGAAGAGATCATAACATATAATTGCCATTTGAATACTGTATTCAACATTATACTATGGTTCCTGCTCCTTACAACATATAAGTACTAAGCAAAACCTGATATGCATACACTCATGCCAAGAATTCAGGTGGTAAACTGGCATTTTCATTTAACTATTATCATATCTATATACCACCATTATTACTATTTACTTGCCTTTGTTCCTCTTTTTAAACAAATACATACTTTGATCTTCCCCTAGAGGGTAATGCAAACACTTTGCACTCACTACCAATCTAACTCACGGAGACCCCACATGTTACATAGAACTGATCCTTACGAGTTTTGGGCTGTAATATTTACAGAAATAGTTCACCAGGCCTTTCTTTCATAGCACTTAGGGGTGGGTTCAAACTCAATAGCAATAGGAAAGGTTAGTGGCTTGAACCCAAACAGGAGCATCACAGAAGAAAGACCTAACTGGCAATCTGTTTCCATAAAGATTACAGCCAAGAAAACCATATGGAGTAGTTCTACGTTATAATACATCATCATGACTCAGAATTGACTCAATAGACATGGGTTTGATTTAGTAGGGACGCAGTATCTAAAATATCGAAGGTTTGATGGGCTGTTTATTTTTCAATAATGTACATTAAATTCAATTTACAACTCCAAAACCAAACCAAATTCACTGCCAATGAGTTGATTCTGACTTGTAGCAACCCATGTTGGATTTCCAAGGCTGTAAATATTTATGGAATCGATTACCTCATCTTGCTCCTACAGAGCAGCTGGTTGGCAGTTTGAACTGCCATTCTCCTTAGCAGCCAAATGCCTTACCCACTACATCATGAGAACACCTTCACTTGTAACTAGTTAAATGAAAATGTTTGTCAGTTTACCACCTGAATTCTTGTCATGAGTATATGCATATCAGGCTTTGCTTAGTGCACTTATATGTTGTAAGCAGCAGAAATTGTACCCTAATTAAGATATGAATATGAATTCTAGCTTAATCACTCATTAGTTTTGTGTTTCTGATAAATCTTCATTATCTAGTTTTGTCTTAGTTATATAGTGCTACAACAACAGAAATACCAAGAGTGGGTTGGTTTAACAAACAGAAAATTATTTTTACACAGGCTAGGAGGCTAGAAAGATAATTTCCTTGGTGATCATGTGGCAGGTATTTTCTCCTCCTTTATGCTTGCTTGCTTAATCTGCTCTTTGAATATCAAAAGAGATTGATTTAAGAAACAGCCTACACACAGGGAAGAGATAACTATGGGGAGGAAGTGCGAGGGGAGCTGTTGCATTGTGGAAAATTGTAGTCAGTGTCATGAGACAAAGTGTATGTGAACTGCTGTATGGAAAGTGAACTTGTTCCGTAACTTTCACCCAAATCACAATTAAAAAAAGAAAAAGAAACACTCTACACTAATACTTTTTCGTGAACAGAACACCTATTCCCTAATGGTATAATAACCATGGATACAGGAGCGAGGATTTACAACCCTTGTTTTTTGGGGACGTAAGCTCTGGTGGCATAGTACCTAAGGCATAGTGCCTAAGTGTGTAGTGTGCTAACTAGAAGGCTGGTGCTTCAAATCTACCAGTCATTCCTCAGAAGGAAGGTTGGGCAATCTACTTCCGCAGTGATACTGCCTCGGAAACCCACGGAGGCGTCTCTATGAGTTGGATGCAACCCAACGTTGAGTTTGGTTTGGTTCTTGGATTTTTGGGGGACATAATTCAATCCATAGCAGTTTCCTTATATATGAGATTATAAAAATAAACCTGCCTGTAATGCTCTTGTTCAGATCACGAAGAACGTTTGCTAAGTGCCTGACACATTGAAGTTGCTCAATAAATTTTCTGGATGTTTATCTTACAAGATTTTTAGCTGTTGTTTTAATTACTTTAATATTCACAGCCAGCATTATTCATGCTGTTTCTCATTTGTTTCAGTTCTCATAAGGCATATTTTCCTAAGAATTTTCAGTTTAATTAATGTTTTCAAAATTATTGGCAAAATTGTTGACATATTACCTCAAGTAAAGCACTTTGTAATACTAACATTAGTTAAGTGTGTGTGTTGTTTTCTCTTCTTCCTGATCAATCTGGATATAAGTGTGTCTCTAAAAAAAATGTTGTTTTCAAAGAATTATTTTGGCTTTGTTGATCTCATTGGTATCTTTGTCTGTACGTTGTTGAATATTGTTCTATTTTTACTATAACTTTCTACTTTCTTTGAGTTTACTTTTTCCTTTTCCTAATTTATTATAATGGACATTTACTCATTAATTGTGTACTAAAAATATTATACTTTTTTGCTCCTTATTCTTTTTAAATTTACTCATAGACTTTATTCAACTTCTCTCCTCTATCTATAACTGTTGTTGTTATTGTTATGTGCCATTGAGTCAGCCCCGACTCATAGCGACCTCTCCTTGGGTTTCCGAGGCAGTATCACTACAGAAGTAGGATTGCCTAACCTTCCTTCCAAGGAGTGGCTGGTGGCTTTGAACTGCCAGCCTTCTGGTTAGCAGTCAAGTGCTTTAGCCACTATGCTACCAGAACTATCTATAACTACTATCCTATATTTGTTCATTTTCTTTAAGACTACTAAAAAGCCTCCCAACTGTTAGGGTTCATCTTCACTGAAGCAAAAGCTTCCAGCTCAGTTTGTGCAGAAAGACTGAAAAACGGACTGGAGTCACTCTTGGAGACATAAAAGTTTATTCCGGGGAGCGAACGGAAAAGCAGCCACTGCATCCAGATGCAGCGGGCAGGTCAGGTTTCAAGTCTGCACCCCCCACCCACCCCCTGTTTCCCTCAGGTTTATATAACTAAAAAAAAAAAAAAAAAAAAAAAAAAAAAAAAACCAGCAATCTCACTGCTTTGATACTCCTGTATCCATGGTTATTATCCCATTGGGGAATAGGTGTTCTTTGTTATGTTCATGAAATAGTATTAGTGTAGGGTGTTTCTTTTTCTTTTTCTTTATTTTTATTGTGATTTGGGTGAAAGTTTATTGATTGCCCAATTTTCCTCTGAGGAGTGGCTGGTGAATTTGAACCACCAGCCTTCTGGTTAGCAGTCAATTGTCTTAGGCACTACACCATAAGGTAAACAACCAAAGGGAGGCTTCACCAGGTGAGGGGTTCACACTGAGGCATCAAGTTCCAAGAGGCCAGAGACAGGAACAATGTTTGAGGCTGGCGGTCAGGAAGGAGGAGATATTTCTTCTCCATAAGATGCTGAGGTGCATTAACTAAGGAGTGTGACCTTTGAGGGTGGGGAGGAATTGACTCAGCATTTTCTTTTTAAGATGGAATTTGCTTTCAAAATGGAGTTCAAGAGCCATTTCGGGTTATTTGCAGGCCTTTATCATATATGGGAGCTCTGGTAGCATAGTGCCTAAGGCACTTGACTGCTAACCACAAGGCTGGCAGTTCAAACCCACCATTCAGTCCTCAGACTCCCGTAGAGATAACTGCCTCAGAAACCCAAGGAGGGTTGCTATGAGTGGGATCCTACTGGAGAGCACACAACAACAATATATCATACATGAACCATCTTTTAAGTCATCTTCCTCCCATAGTGGCCCACAAAAAAATTCTTTCCACGGTCTTGTCATATTCAATATGGTCCAAACATTTTTCACTACCTAAAGGTAGCATAGTGGCTAAAGCACTTGACTGCTAACCAGAAGGCTGGTGGTTCAAACCGACCAGCAACTCCTCAGAAGGAAGGTTGGGCAATCCTACTTCCGTAGTGATACTGCCTCGGAAACCCAAGGAGGGGTCGCTATTAGTCGGGGCCGACTCAACGGCACATAACAACAACAAAGGTAAATAAATTTCTTAACTTGTAGCATCCAAGATATTCCATAATGATATTGACATAAATCCTAGCTTTATCTCCACCTTTGCACTTGATCTTAAGGATCTCTAGAGGTACAGTGCCTAAGGCCTTTGACTGCTAACCAGAATGTTGGCAGTTCAAACACAACAGCCACTCTGAGGATGGAAAAGATTTCCCACCTCAGAAACCCAAAGGCGGTTGGGGGTCACTATGAATCAGAATCCACTAGATAGCAGTGGGGTTTATTTATGTATTTATTTTTTTGTTTTTGGTTATCCTTGCAGTTGCACATGTACAGCCAGGTTGGATTTTTGTGATTATTATTTTTCCATTTACTTTGGCAAGTAATTCTCCAGCTTCATACCAAGTTCTAACAAAGAATACAGTTATTGTAACTGTATATCTTCCTAAATGCCTTGATGATTTGTGATTTATCAAAATAAAAACTGCCGGAATTTTAGTTGAAATTTTATTGAATTGTAGATTGATTTTGGGTTCAATTGCTATTTTTATATTGAGTCCTCCTATCTATCCATAATGATATGTAGATCTATTCATTTTAATCTTCTTTACTATCTCAACAAATTTTATAGTATTTCCTGTAGAGACTTTAAGTATATTTTATTCATTTTTTTTTCTTGAATGTTCTATTACTACTGTACTTTTTTATTTTTTGTATTGTATCTAAATAAAAGACCAACCTCACTGCCATCGAGTCGGTCCTAACTCATAGCAACCCCTCCTTGTGTTTCCAAGCCAGTATCTCTATGGAAGTAGATTGTTCAGTCTTCTTTCCCAGGAATGGCTGGTGGGTTTAAACCACCAGCCTTCTGGTTAGCAGTCAAATGCTTTAGGCAATATACCACCTCAAACTCACTGCCATCAAGTCAAATCCAACACATAAAGACCCCTTCTTGGGTTTCTGAGGCAATATCACTACAGACGTAGATTGTTCAATCTTCCTTCTGAGGAGTGGCTCGTGGGTTTGAACTTCCAGCTTTCTGGCTAGTAGCCAAATGCCTTAGGCACTATGCCACCAGAGTTCCTACTACACTACCAGAGCTCCTATTTGTACTGTATTGTCTTTTATTTGATATCTAAATATTTGCTGCTGTATTTTAGAAATGTTCCTTCTTTTAGTATTTTACCTTATATCCAGCCACCTTGTACGAAAACGGAATCATGAGGTTGGCATCTTCTGACCTCCTCTAACTTCATAAGAAGGAAACAGAATCACCATCAACAGCCCAAGGCTTAATCATTTGAGGCCAGATGTGCAGCCACTCTCCAGCCTTTTTACTAATTCTGGCACCAACTATCATTCCCATGGCACTTACTACTTCTCTGCTTCATTTGATAATTCATTGTAATGGCCACACAGAATTGACAGACAATACTCATGATTAAGAGGTTTATTAGGGAAATAACAGGCTACAACTCAGGCTCAGGAACATGCTCAAGATATGATTCTTCAATTAGGACAGTCGCCCCTCTGCTATGCCCTCAGACACACCTCTTTTCCCCTTGGCCTCTTGGCCTGGCTTCTGCTTTTCTTGGGCAAGTGTTATAAAACTCTTTTAGTTCTGCTGATAGGTGCACATAAGTGTGCCCCACTCCACCAGCAAGTTGTCTCAGCCTGTCATCTCAGCCTGTAGTCTCAGCCGTCTCTCTGCCAAGGAGGTCCAGGATAGAGATCTCTGCTCCAAGGACGTACTCCATTACACCTCCAGCTATTCTATCTTGTTGTTGTTATGTGCTGTCAAGTCGGCCTGACTCATAGCTACCCCTCCTTGGGTTTCCGAGGCAGTATCACTATGGAAGTAGATTGCCCCATCTTCCTTCTGAGGAGTGGCTGGTGGATTTGAACCGCCAGCCTTCTGGTTAGCAGTCAAGTGCCTTAGGCACTATGCTACCAGAGAGTGTGGCAGTGATATCCCACCTTCTGCCTCTGTTGTTGTTGTTGTTGTTTGCCGTCGAGTCGGCCCCGACTCATAGCGACCCCTCCTTGGGTTTCCGAGGCAGTATCACTACGGAAGTAGGATTGCCCAACCTTCCTTCTGAGGAGTGGCTGGTGGGTTTGAACCGCCAGCCTTCTGGTGAGCAGTCAAGTGCCTTAGGCACTATGCTACTAGAGCTCCTCCTTCTGCCTCTAGGAGGGCTCATTTTAAGCCCAGTGCATAGTGAAACTAACCAATTCTCACATTAGAGTTCCATACACCTTATTTGCAAGGTCCCACCCAGTAATGTAGTGGGAGTCACAAAGACCATAGCTAGAAAAGCTACATCAAGTAATTCACTGTCCCACAATTTGCTAAATGCTCTCACTATATTTAGTAATATTATCTCTAGATCCATTTGAGTTTTCTAACTAAATGCTCATAACATTTGCAGATATCATCAGTTTGTATTTTCTTCTTCTCAAGCCTTCGGTTTCTAATAATAGTTGAGAACTTCTAATACAATGTTTAATGGAATGATTATAGTATGTATCTTAGCTAGGGTTTACTCTGGAAAACAAGTAGTTTATTTGTGGAAGAATTCACAGGAAGAGAAGAGGAGAACTGATGAACATAGAATATGTAAGGAAACTGAATCAATATAATGATAAGTTATTAACTGATCACCCTCTATTAAAATTAGGGCTTTGTGTTACCAGGATTACATGAGGTAGTGCGTAACTGAACCATGAAACTGTTTCCTGATAGAAGAAAGAAAGGAGCATTTACTCACAGACTCTTTTAACTCAATGATCAAGAGTTGACCATGGAGTATTAACTCTCACCCTCCCAGACCACATACACATGAATGCCAGTCAGTTTTTTTACAGACCTCTCAAGCCATTGTTGTTGTTAGATGCTGTCCAGTTAGTCTGACTCATAGCAATTCTATGTACAACAGAATGAAACACTTCCATTCCAGTGCCATCCTCACAATCATTGCCTTGCTTGAGCCCATCATTGCAGCCACTGTGTCAATCCATTTTGTTGAGGGTCTTCTTTTTCACCGACTTTCTGACTTACCCAGCATGATACCCTTCTCCAGGAACTTGTTCTTTCTGACAACATGATCAAAGAACAAGAGACAAAGTCTGGCCATTCTCACTTCTAAAGAGCATCTAGCTGTACTAACTCAAAGACAGAGTTGTAGCTGCTGTTTATATCTGTGTGAAGCTGATAAGGGAGCTCTGGTGATGTAGTGCCTAAGGCATTTGAGTGCTAACCAGAGGGCTGGCGGTTCAAACCCACCAGCCACTGCTCAGAAGGAATGTTGGGCAATCTACTTCCATAGTGATCCTGCCTCAGAAACCCAAGGAGGGGTCGTTATGAGTCAGGTCCAACTCCACGACAATGGTTGCATTGCGTTTGCGAAGCTGATAACTGTAATGATGATTGGAATAAAAAGTGAGCCAAGAGAATATAAAGAATAACATGATTATCTGATCATTGGGCATCTTTCTCTTAAAGGTTACAGTCTCAAATGTTTTCCCATTTAGGATGATTACTCAAGTTTTCTTATATCCTTTATCAGGCTAAGAAAGTTACCTTTTATTCCTAATTTATTAACAGTAATCCTCACAATGGGCATTAAGTTTTCACAAATGACAAAGCCTGGCCATTCTCAGTTCTAAAGAGCATTCCAGCTGTACTTCCTTGAAGACAGATTTGTTTGTTCTTCTAGCAGTCCATGGTACATGTTGTTTAGGATTTTGTTTGTTTGCATCAATAGCCAGAAATGAAATGGACTTGTAATTGATCTTTCTTATATGATTTTATCTAGGTTTGACATCAGGCTGATAATGGCTTCATAGAGGTAATTTTAGAATATTTCCTATTTTCTGTATGAGACAATAATTAGTGGGATGTTCTTGGAAAATTTCAAGAAAGAACTAATCTCTCAAACATTATAGGACTAGTTTCTTGCTTTGGGAAAGATTTTTAGCCACTGTTATAATCACTTTAATATTTATTGGATTATTCATGCTGTGTTTCTCCCTTGATTTTGACTCATAACGACAGCTCCTTAGGTTTCAGAGGTGGTATCACTACGGAAGTAGATTGCCCAACCTTCCTTCTGAGCAGTGGCTGGTGGGTTTGAACCCAGCTTTCTGGTTAGCAGTCAAATACCTTAGACATTACACCACCAAAGTTCCTTCTCATAATGTATAATGTCCCAAAAATTTTCAATTTAATCATTATTTTCAAAGTAATTGGCAAAATTGTCAATATATCATCTCTAACGATGCCTCTTGTAGTACTAACATTATTTGTGTGTGTGTTTGTGTGTGTGTGTGTGTGTGTGTTGTTTTCTTTTCCTTTTGATCAATCTGGACAAGTGTTTGTCTCTTAAATATTTTTTTCTAAGAATTAATTTGACTTTGTTAATCTTTGTACATATATACCATGCTTGGCAAAGTAGAGGGTCAGTGAAAAAGAGGAAGTCCCTCAACAAAATGGATTAATACAGTGGCGGCAACAATGGGCTCAGTAAAGCAACAATTTTGAGGATGGCAGAGAAGCAGAAAGTGTTTTGTTCTGTTGTCTATGGGATTGCTGTGAACTATGTATTCTCTGTTTATTTATATTCTTCAACTATCAGTAATGAAGAGATATGTGTTGAATCTACTAAGATTCTGTATTTATAAGTTTCTTCTCATATTTCCCTCAATTTATGCTTCATTTATTTTAAGATTATTTTATTATACATAAACAGGTATATAGGGAGTGTTGGTGGCGTAGTGTCTAAGGCATTTGACTGCTAACCATCAGGCTGGTGGTTCAAACTCACCAGCCACTCCTCAGAAGGAAGTTTGGGCAATCTACTTCCATAGCGATACCATCTCGGAAACCCAAGGAGGGGACACTATGAGTTGAATCGACTTGAAGGCAGTGAGTTTGTTTTTTTGTTGTTGTTTAAACATGTATGAAAGGAGCTCTGGTGGCATAGTTGATAAAACATTTGGCTACTAATCAGAAGATCAGCAGTTCAAACCCACCAGCTACTCTGCGGAAGGAAGATGGACAATCTCAATACCTAGATATTCTTACTAAATTGACATTGGATCATTTGATACTGACATTTTCTTCTCCAAACATTTTATTTCTTATATTTTCTCGAGTATTAATATAGCTGTTTATTATTATTATTATCATTTATATGGAATGTCTTGTTCCCACTTTTCACTTCCAATGTTTTATTTTTCTTGTGTCTTAGGGATTTCTTATAATGATCATATAGCAAGATTTGGGTTGTTAACCAAAGTATTTCAGAATTTGCCTTTCAACTGTTAAGTTTGCTATATGGATTGCACTGTGTCTCCCAAAAATATCTGGATGTAGCCTACACCTATGGACATAATCTTGTTTGGAAATAAGGGTTTCTTTGGTATTTTAATGATGCCATATCAGTGTAGGGTGTATCCTAAATCTAATCACTCCTGAGTGATTAGATTAAGAAGAGCAGATTAGACACAGATATATACACAAGATGAGAAGACAGATCTCTAAGGAACCAATGAATGTATTGGGCTATCAACAAGGAAGGGTTGACAAGGCTGAGACACTGATTGGGAGTTCTAATTTCATGCCTGTGAGAAAATAAATTTCTGTTCTTGAAAGCCACCCACTTGTGGTATTTGTGTTATAGCAGGCCTGGGAAATTAAGACAGTTGCTTCTATACATTTGCTATAATTACAGATTTAATTAGACTTGTTGTTGTTATTGTTGTTATGTGTTGTCAAGTTGGACCTGACTCATAGCGACCCCTCCTTGGATTTCCAAAGCAGTATCACTATGGAAGTAGATTGACCAAACTTCCTTCCGAGGAGTGGCTGGTGGGTTTGAACTGCCAGCCTTCTGGTTAGCAGTCCAGTGCCTTAGGCACTATACTACCAGAGTTATCATCATTTATTTTTGCATTATGTCCCACTTTTGCCATATTTCTTTTTAACACTTACTTCTTTAAAATTGATAACAATATCTCCCTTTAAATAAGAGTAGATCTTAGTGTGTTTTCAAATTCCTTGGTTTCTTTTCTCCACATTTGATATAATCACAACATGCATAGATTTGACAAGTTTCTTGGTTACTAACCTTCTGATATGGTGTAAGTCTAATATTATGCCCTCATATTGGAATGGCAGTTTGATGGAGTTGTTTCTTCCAAATGTCTTGTTATTTTGACTTCCAAGTTCATTTCCCCCAGGGGTTTTGCTACTCTTTCAGGCAATAAGAATTAAGGAAGTCTAAATTCCAGTATTTGTCAGCCTGGTGAATTCAGAAGTGTACTTGAGTGAAAAATACTCACCCTATAAAAGTAAAATCAAATACATTTATTGAAAGTCCAGAGAACAGTCTGGACTAGAGGATGTCCAAAATCACAAAGTGAAAATGACTGCTCTGAGGAGCAAAAAACATCCATTCTTATAAGGCTACACCAGGAAATAAGGCTACAGTAGAACTAGCTGGAAGATGATCAGGGGAGTGGGAGGTAGGCTATTGTGATGAAGGAATTCAGGATTGGATACACAAGTGTAAGAGGGACATGCTTACAGGATGGTCATGAGATGATCATTTGATGGGCATACTAAAACTAACTCACTGTCGTCAGTCGATTCAAGTCATAGCGATCCCTCCCTGGGTTTCAGAGGTGGTATCACTACAGAAGTAGATTGCCCCATCTTCCTTCTGCGGAGTGGCTGGTGGGTTTTAACCACCAGCCTTCTGCTTAGCAGTGAAATGCCTTAGGCACTATGCCATTTGACGAGCACAAGATGGTTAAAAAAACTCCCTGCCATCAAGCCGATTCATATTCATAACAACCCCACTGGGTTTCCAAGGCAATCCTTATGGAAGTAGATTGCCCCATCTTCCTTTCATGGAGTAGATGGTGAGTTTGAACTGCCAACCTTCAGGTTAGCAGTCAAATAAATGTCTTAGGCCTTATGCCACTAGAGCTCCTTCATAAGATCCTTACACAGAGTATTTTCTCAGAACAGCTTGTAAAGATTAACTTGTTTGGGGCAGTCCATCTCCTGTGGATGTTTTACACAAAGATTTCCAATTAGCATCTGTCTTAAGACTCCCTATAGAGAAAAGTATTTCCTTTAAGTCAAATGGTTAAAAGTAACCAAAGGTTAAGCATGTTGTTGTTTTGTGCCATGGAGTTGGACCTGACTCATAACGACCCCTCCTTGGGTTTCTGAGGAGGTATCACTATGGAAGTAGCTTGCCTAACCTTCCTTCTGAGGAGTGACTGGTGGGTTTGAACCACCAGCCTTCTGGTTAGCAGTCAAGTGCCTTAGGCACTATGCTACCAGAGCTCCTGGTTAAGCATAGGAGAGAAAAATTTCTATTAGATTCAAGACAGATTCCAGAGTCATGTCAAGGTTTAAGATAGAATTAAGGTTCTGCTTTCCAGCTGCTCTACTTATACATGCAAAGTACCTCTGATTGTAGGCTCTCATACAGAAGATGTAGACAGGAAAAGCCCAAGAGTAGAAGCATCTAAGAAAACCAAAGCCAATCACTTCCCATCCCATAAAATAAACCCTCAGATTGGGTTTTTGCTTTTCAGAAATAAGAGGTATTCATGAAATGCTTCTAATTGCTATTGAAAGGAGAAGTAATTGACTGAGGTCAGTTTGTCTTAGCTCTTTACAAGCACAGGGTTTCTTCCATGGCTGTCTTGATTATTCCTGATACACAGGATACAGATGAGAGGGCAGACACTTTTTGACACAAGGCAATGGCAAGGAAGAAGAAAGAGCTGTATTCTAGTAATCCTCACTGTATTTTAACCTCAATAGTGTGGCACTGCTTGGGTGCAGGTCAAAGCCACCACTACCCTCCACACACCAGTTTAAGGTATTCAGTGTCTCCAGGGATTCCTCACACTTTTCTCCATTTTCCCTGTTCTGATTCCTCCGAAGCTGAATTTGTTTCTTCCAAATGTCTTGTTATTTTGACTTGCCAGTTCATTTCCCCCAGGGGTTTCCCCCAGAGCAGCAGATACATCAGTCCAACCTCTTTTTCAGAACTAGGATCCTTCTGCTCACTCATTATTGCAACTCTGTGACATTATTTTCTGTATCTGAGGGGAGATGTTTACATTTCCTGCTTTCTTGTATCACCCAAAACTAGTGGTCCTTTCATGCCAGTGGAAGACCGTTAAACTTCTCATCTTTTTAAAATTATCTTACATTCATAAGTGTTATCATGCCCTGCAGTGATATGCTGAGGAACACTTCCTGGTGGAAAAACTAACCACAACCACAATAAAATCTTGCTTTGTTGAATTGCAGATTCCATGGTGCAAATACTCTCACCATGCCCAATTTCAAGCTAACAACAATTTAACCAATGTTTTTCAACTTTAAAGAATCTATAGCATTTTCATGGGACTTAAAGTCCATATAATGTCTGGGTGGTGCAAATTGTGTAAGCACTTGACTGCTAGCTGAAAGGTTCATAGTTGAACCCACCCATTGAGTACCTTGGGAGACAGACTTGGTGATCTGCTTCTGCAATTTTTTAGCCTTGAAACAGAATGGAACAGTTCTATTATATACGCATGGGGTCATTGAATCAATTCTACGACAACTAACAACAACAACAACAAAATTCCGTATGGATGAAAATTGGAGATGTGTTTTCTTTAGAAGTGAATGTATTCCCTTGACAGATTTTCTTTTGAGGGCCCAACACTGCGCATTATTTGACCCCAAAAGGACTGACCGACTACAGCTGACACAGATGCAAACATTGTTCAAAGGTAAGTGAAAACGTTTCTCAGCTTGCTTTTGATGAATCCGCAGCTCATAGCAGATATGGTTTGATACCTTGAAGTAGATGACAAAATCTACTTTAACCATCTTTTGATGTTTTCTTTGGGCCATGTAGAGTATGTTTCTCAGCAATGATTGCCCATTCAAATTACCTGGGGAGCTTTTAAAGTATATGAATACCTAAACCATACCCCTAAGCAAGGGAACTAAAATCTCTAACTAGGGCCTCCAAAAACCTAACCAAACTCATTGCTGTCCAGTTGGATCTGACTCACAGTGCCCCCTTCTTGGATTTCCGAGGCAGTATCACTACAGAGGTAGATTGCCCTATCTTCCTTCCGAAGAGTGGTTAGCAGAAAGCACTACACCACCAGAGCTCCTGAATAAGCCTTAAACACACACACACACACACACACACACACACATATATATATTTAATATCCAGTAAGAAAGGAAGCAAAAGGTAATAGAAAAAGCAAACTCTGAGTCTGAATACACAAAGAAAGAAATCACAAATCCCTCCACCCCTGCAACAAGAAAGAAAACATATAAAAACGAATAAAAGGGAAAGGGCAATGTTATAAATAGCAGCAAAACTAGGAAAATGAAAGCAGGGGAAATGGAAATGGATGAAGGGGAAGAAGAAATAGAATCCTCAAGAAAGGAATAAAGCAAGCTAGCAAAGAAGCAGATTGCAGGACTCTGATTGTATTTCATTTATAACTGTTCTTAGATTTTATTATATTTCTCTGGCAGGAGTCCCACATCTTTTTATTTCTGAAGGAAGGGGGTGGCAGAAAAATGTTGCTCTGGGATTTGAGATTTATTGTCTCGTACACTTAGTGTTAGGTTGATTTTTTAAAATTTAAATTACATGCCACTGTCATGTTCAGAATAAAAGCTTAAATGGACTGCTCACCATGTTTCTTTGTAAGGACTGCTTTTATCAAGAGTGAAAAATTAATGCAAACTTGGTTTAGTTCTAAGCACATCGGTAGCCACTGAGGTGACACCAACTTCAATACTCTTTTTACTTTGTCATAAGCAGTGCTTCCTATGAATGCTATGGAACCTCCTGGATGGTCCGTAAATAAAAAAAAAATCCTATGGAAAATGTGCAAATATAGGCATGAAAAGCTTGGGATTTTAATCCACTGGGTTTATATCCCAATAACTCTGGCAAGTTATTGCACTTATCCAGCCCTCAGTTTCCTATGTGTAAAATAGGCAAACTAATAGTACTTACCTCATTACACAGACTGTTAGGTGGTTTCAGTATTATAATGGATACAAAGTTCTTGGCCCTGTAACTGGCAAGTACTCAATAATAACAGTAACTGGCAAGAGCGCTGGTAGCATAGTGTCTAAGGCACTTGATAGCTAACCCAGAAGGCTGGCAGTTCAAACCCACTAGCCACTTCTCTAGGAGCTCTGGTAGCGTAGTGGCTAAAGCACTTGACTGCTAACCAGAAGGCTGGCGGTTCAAACCCACCAGCCACTCCTCGGAAGGAAGGTTGGGCAATCCTACTTCCGTAGTGATACTGCCTCGGAAACCCAAGGAGGGGTCGCTATGAGTCGGGGCCGACTCGACGGCACATAACAACAACAACAACAGCCACTTCTCGGAAGGAAGTTTGGGCAATTTACTTCTGTAGTGATACTGCCTTGGAAACCCAAGGAGGGGTCGCTATGAGTCGGGGCCGACTCGACGGCACATAACAACAACAACAACAGCCACTTCTCGGAAGGAAGTTTGGGCAATTTACTTCTGTAGTGATACTGCCTTGGAAACCCAAGGAGGGGTCGCTATGAGTCGGGTCTGACTCAACAGCACACAACAACAACAAACTTGAAATGGCAAGCAATTTTATTATTTTAAAAATCATTTTCTTTAACTTCTATGGTCTGATTCAAGAAAAGTTAATTGAATCTTAAATTTTTTTAAATTTACATTCTGAGTTCAATTTACTATTAGCTAATGAAAAGAAAAAAAAATCATTTCGGTATTCTTTGCGGCTAACTGAATGAGAAAGAAAGATAAACTTGTTAACCACAGACTCTTTTAGATAAGCCTTTTACCACCAACACTCCTAAATATCCCTTTTTTTGTGGACTCCTAGGAGCTCTAAGGGTGTAGTGCCTAAGGCATTTGACTGCTAACCAGAAGGCTGGTAGTTCAAACCCACAAGCCACTCCTCAGAAGGAAGACTGGGCAATCTACCTCTGTAGAGATACCACCTAGGAAACCCAAGCAGGGGTTGCTGTGAGTTGGAAACAACTCTACAGCAGTGAGTTTGTTTTGGTTTTTTTTTTTTGATGGAGCAGTGGTTAAGTACTCACCTGCTAACCAAAAGATTGGTGGTTCAAACCCAACAGCCACTGTGCAGGAGGAAGATGTGACAGTCTGCTTTTGTAAAGATTTACAGCCTTGGAAACTCTATGGGGCAGTTCTACCTTGTCCTTTAGGGTCACTGAATGAGAATCAACTTGAGAACAAAGGGTTTTTTTTTTTTTTTTTTTTTTTTTCCCATCCCTTATTTTGAAGCTTATTCCATCTTCTTAAAATAAAACCTCGTCCCCACTGAGCTGAGACAGATCAGTAGCCCACCATCCCATCCGTAACTCAGTCTCGCTCAATGAGTGGAAAGTGTTTGGGTTAATCAACTCTGGATCCATGATGACTAGGATTGGGGTGAGCAAAGAATGAAAGGAGCAGGATGTCAACTATACCATATTCACATGGGCCAAAAATCAGAAGGCGAAGTTTTCAAGGAGAAATAGGTGAAGAAGGGGTGAAGAGATACGAGATAGTCGAATGAAAACAAATATCTACTGTCAATTTCTTTCTCCCAATGCATGTTCTTTTGCCTCTTTCATTTATGAGGGACCTCTTTATAGAAAAACTCTGTAGATTCTGTTTCCCTTTGACCTACCATGTAATACTCTTTTTTAACTTAAAACTTTTTTGAAAATACAGTCAGTGCCATTGTCTCTGCTTTTGTATTACTGGTTTCTTCCTGAACTATTGCATTCAGACTTCTCTATTCCTCTACTTAAAATTATCATATCAAGTGTTATTAATAAATGTCATCTTGCCATCTCTAATACAAACAATTCTAATCCTTTCCATTTTGGGTTTATTAACACACCTTCCTCTTAAAAGTTTTCCCTTTTATTAGCTCCCCAAATGTTGAAACACCTCATGTATCCCTGTCTTCGCTATCTATTCCTGTAACAGAAATTTCCCAAGTGGTTGGCTTTAACAAACAGAAATTTATTCTCTCACAGTTTTGGAGGCTAGAAGTCCAAATTCAGAGCACTGGCTCCAGGGGAAGGCTTTCTCTCTGTGTGTGTCTAAGTTCTAGAAGGTTCCCAGCACAGGAACCCTGGGTCCAAAGGACATGCTCTGCTCCCATCTCTTCTTTCTTGATAGTAATAGGCTCCTCTTCTCATTTTTCTCTATTTTTATATCTTGTAGGATAGAAGGTAATACAAGCCCCAACTCAGGACATCTCTGCTTACATTGGATCAGGGCTGTGGCCTGATTAAGAGTGTTGCATACCACCCTAATATACCTTTATATCTGATCGGGCTGATCACTTCAGATCACATTATGAGGGATGATTACATCATCACATAACTACCACATTACATCATTACATAACTGCCAAACCACTGAGAATCATGGCTCATCCACTCTGACACGTATTTTGGGGGGACACAATTCAATTATTAATAATACTGCTACTTCTCTGATAATTCTTCCTTTCTTATTAAAATTAGCATCTTTTCCAGCTTTCAAAACTTTAAATGTAGAAAATGAGAAAATGATTTAGGATAATTTTGTAACATTTTTTTTTTCTCTTTTTTTATATAAATCTCTTGTTTTACTCCCTACAGTTTCAATATCACCTTTTTGGTATAAATTGACACCCTCAACATCAGTCTCTCTCTTGTGTCTTCTGTCACCCCAACTCCAATCAATTTACAAATTTACCTTTTAGACATATGACTTTATTGATGTCTCCACTTAACCTTTGCTAAAACTAAATTCATCATATTACCACAAAGGCAATTTTATTTTCTGTATTTTTTATATGATGCTATAATCATGTTAGTTATCTAAGCTCTATCTTCTATAATCAAAGAACCTAGAAATCAATGCATTCTCTGGCATAACAAGAACTCAATGTTTGCTAAATTGAATTCTCACTTCTTCACTTTTAATCCTCCTTGCATTCACTTTTTAAAACTCAGTCATGTACATTCTATGGCTGAAGTATCATTTATATTTATTACTACTGCTCCATTCCCAAGATACTTCTTCATTTCCAGACTTCTTTTTTATTTTACTAACATCTTTCATAATTTCCACTATTATTTTTTCTATCATTTCTTATCTGTACTCTGTTGTTGTTGTTGTTGTTATGTGCTTTCGAGTCAGACCAAACTCATAGTGACCCCTCCTTGGGTTTCTGAGGCAGTATCACTATGGAAGTAGATTGCCCCATCTTCCTTCCTAGGAGTGGCTGGTACTCTACAGCCAAACTAATCTTTAAAGAAAGGTAGTTAGAATTATGACACACCCCTATCCAATAAAATCCTCAAGTTTATTACTTATCACATATAGTCCAGATGTAGTAGCATGATATTCAAGACCCTATGTAATAATTGCTACTATTATCCTAGCAAACCTGGGTTATTTACTTTTCTGCAAACCCTATATTGTCTGCTTCTTTGGTTCAACTTTATTTTCTTTCCTTTTTGCACAGCTATGAATGAATACTACATTCCCAGTTCAGATAATTTTGTCCACATCTCTTATTTGAATTCTAGATATTTTTGAAATATACTGTCTACTCTCCTTGGCTTCAATCTTTTAAGGGCAGAAGTCATTTCTGATTTGTTATTGTAACTTCCATTACATTTATCTCAAAGCTGCAAAAAGGCAAGGAGTCTATGAATATGTATGGAAGTGAACTTTATGCTTGTGGTTTCAATTTCTCATTTTGTAATATTGCTGCTTTCTTTAAAAAGGCTGTATTTTTTTTTTTAAATATATTGTTAAATAATTAATGTTGTAATGATGACTGCCTCATTTTGTGTTTCATTTTCATTATTATTGAATCTAGTTATTTTCCAATGTTTCTCTCTAGGGAAATTTTGGTATAACCTATATATATGCTGGGGGCATCCTTTCCTTATAATTTCTTATAGAATGTGTCCATTTTCTCTCCTGATGCTTAAATGAAATACCGCTCTTCAAATAGCAATTATGCCAGGCTAGCAGTCCTACCTGGATCTCTGATATCCCCAGCAACACAATATGTTTATAGGCTCCTAAGGAGCTCTGGTAGCATAGTGCCTAAGGCACTTGACTGCTAACCAGAAGGGTGGTGGTTCAAACCCACCAGCCACTCCTCGGAAGGAAGATGGGGCAGTCTACTTCCGTAGAAATACTGCC